>NC_060069.1:6834117-7148382 GCF_922984935.1 Meles meles
CTCCCCTACTAGTTCACTCTCAATCTCTTACAGCCAAGAATTTTATCTGACTCACCATTGCGTCCGTCTCATTGCCTATGAAAATACTTTGAACACAAAAGATTTCAGAATATTTGACTAAATGAATTATATCTTATAGAAATACAATTAAAGGCAAATTATGTAAAAGATGGTATACTTTATAAGAAAAAGATATTATGAACATAATCATTGTAACAATAATAATAATAGCACCTAACATTTATTGTGCACTTACTGAATGCCAGGCACAATGCTAAGCACTTTATGTACATGCTCCCTATTAGGAACACAGACCGTACATGTCTTTTGTCATATATATAATATATAAAGACCTGCCGGCTGCTGAAGTGGGGAGGGTATCTTGCTCACCGCCATCACTGTCTTGACTTTTTATTTGAGCAAGTTTCTGCAGAAGGATCATTCCACAGTTCGATCTTCACTCTCTCTTTAAAATGTCAGTAATTACAAAGTGATTTTTTTAAAAGGCTTGGATAACAGATAAACTTAAGTTTCTATTATGTACCTCGTGTAAACCCAGTTCCAATTTCATCACCATTTCAGAGAGATGACGATTTTCTAACTTGAGTGACTCCATCTGTCCTAAAATCTCCTGAGAAGGGAAAAGCAGAAAAACAAACAAATATATCAAATGCATCTACAAAATGTTTCCATATATAATTTTCCTTATGCAAAGATCCATTATTCATTCATAGAAATATATTAATATATTAATAAACATATAACATATTTATATATATAAATATCTTTCTAAAAAGATTTTTTAAGGGCACCTGAGTGGCTCAGTCGGTTAAGGTCCTGGGATAGAGCCCTGAATCAAGCTCCCTGCCCAGCAGGGAGTCTGCTTCTCCCTCTGTCCCTCCCTGCCACTCATGCATGCATGGTCTCTCTCTCAAAGAAATAAAATCATCAAAAAAATTAAAAAACAAAAAGATTTTTTAAAAAGATGTGTCAAGATGTATTAACACACATGTATTTAAAATATAAGATGAATGCGTTCGGGCACTCAGGTGGCTCAGCCGGTTAAGGGGCTGACTCTTGATTTGGCTAAGATCACAAACTCAGGGTCCTGAGATCAAGCCCCACATCGGGGCTCTGTGTTCAGTGGGCTGTCTGCTTGAGATTATCTCCCTCTCCCTCTCTCTTGCCCCTCTCCCTGCTCGTGCTCACTCTTTCAAACCAATCAATCAAGCAATCAATCTTTAAAAAAAAAAAAAAGATGACCACGTTCCCTGGTCCGTCCCTCCCACTCTCCAGTGTTAGCCTCCTCTCATGCAGCTTCCACCTCCCACATCACAGGGACTGCACTCCTTTCACAAGAGACTACAGACATACCTTGGAGATGTTGCAGGTTCAATCCCAGAGCTCCGCAATACAGCAAGTATCACAATAAAATGAGTCAAATGAATACTTTGGCTTCTCCGTGCATATAAAAGTTATGTTTACACTATACTGTAGTCTATTATAAAGTGTCCAATAGCATTATGTCTAAAAAAAGTATGCACTTTAATTTTAAAATACTTTTTTGCTAAAAAATGCTAACCCCCACCTGAGCTTTCAGCAGGTTGTAATGACTGATCACAGACTACCATACAAATATAGTAATGATGAAAATGTTTGAAATCTGCGAGAATTACCAAAACGTGATACAGAGACACGAAGTGAGCAAATGCTGTTGGGAAAATGGTGCTGACTGACTTGCTCATCACCGTTGCCACAAAGCTACAGCCTGGGAAAACTGTAACATCCGCGATGTGTAATAAAGCAAAGTGCAGAAAGAGCAGGCATGCCTGTGACTTACTCTCCCTCCTCACTCTCCTCAGCTCGTCTGCTCCACCGCTGCCACTTGAAACACACTGCGGCCTTCTTTGGTTTCCTGCTTCCTTTGCGAAAACTATATAGTTTTCTTCCTTATTGTTCCTTTTTTTTTTTTTTAGCTCCATTCTAGTATCTCTTTACTCTAAATGAGTAGAGTTCCCCAAGTGTGGTTCAATCTCTGTCTCCGTCTCTATGCTTTCTCACCACATTTTCTAAGTCTCTCAGTCTAAGTTTCTCAGTCTCTCAGGTGTTTCAAATGCCCACAGCCAAATGCCTCACCCTGATTTTAACCTTGAACTCCAGGTCTTCTGCGGAATCGACTATTAGGTATTTCCTACAAACATCCAGCCTTAATCTCAAAGCAGCGTCTGTTCCACCAGCTTCCCAATTTTGTGTTACTTTCAAACAAACTCGGTATCTTCCCTAACTTGCTCCCTATCTTTTCTCTCCCGCACTAAAGGCATCACTTTCTACTCAGTTGCCCACATTGCAATCCTGAGTGACATCTTCCCCTAATTCTGTCTAACTCGCTCGCCCTGTCCAATCAAATGCGAAGTCCAGTCAATTTGACCAGCCACATATCTCAGAATTCCTCCATTCCCCTCGACTTCCCCTGCCCACTGCTCGAGCTACCACCTTACTGCTGTAAGCGTATCTGAGTTGTCTCTCTGCCTCCTTGCTCACTCTCCATATCACAACCAAGAGAACCTTGATGCCTCCTTACAGCCATTCCCTACTGGCTTCAAGAGAACACTAAGCCCTTCCCATGCCAGCAGGGCCCGTCGGAAGCCAGTCCCTGCTTCCCAGTTCCCTTCCTTGGGGCACGCACCCGTGTGTGTATTCCAGTCTGTTCCAGCGAACACATCACAGTCTTGCCAGACACGACAGCCACAGCCCCTTACTCTGTACCACTCTCCCCTCCCACCAGCCCTCACAGAATGCTTGTGAACCAGCACACCTCGGCCCACTGCAGGAGTCTAATAAAAATGTGCTGAATGAAATACTATGGAAATTATACTTATACTGAATTCAACCTTCAAAAATACTTGGAATGAAGAGTTTTTATTCAAGCTTCACCTTGTGTTCTACGGCTTTTGCTTCTGCCTTTTGTATCTCTGCTTTGAGTTGCTTTTCCATGTCAGAGGACGAGCTTTTGGTGGAAGCAATAGTGATGTCTCGCTGGTGTAACTCTCGAGTTAGCTGTGAGATTTCCATCTTCATTCCTTCCAATGCCGAACTGTAACTTTGTTCAGCCTGTAAAATCTGTTCTTTCAACTACAAAGAAACAAAAAGGAAAGCATAAAGAATAGAAAGAAAGCACACAGACAGATAAATATGTCAATAGTTAAAATAATAGGGCAATTTTTACATTACCCCAAGACTTGAATTTTTTCCTTAATTCATTCCGCAGAAAATTAGCAATTTACCAAGCTGTATGTCTACACTGAAGGTCAGATGGCTACACCCACAATAACTTATTAATCTCAAAACGGGGAGAGATGGTTTATTCGAACGCTGAGAACCGGTGTCTAAGTCCATGCGCACATTATTTAGAGGACTGCACCTGTGCCCTTCATTGTTTTTTTTTTCAGCGGCAAAGCTAAAAATTTTGTTTATACGGTTTCCTTGTCTACAAAAGACAACAGAAAGGCAAGAGGAAGAAGAAAGCTAGAAGTAATCTCAAATAAGTGATAAAAATTACGAGTCAACAAACACACCAGCCGGGGCCCATGAATGCAGACAGACAGCTCTGTATACCTCAGCAGCCAATGAGGATACCGAATACTCTGCGGCACAGAATACATACCCACAACCACCTTTGGTCTATGAAAATATTAAGTGCTCATTCATATGAAACCCTTTTGAAAGCAAAAGAGTGTAAATCTTTTAGAAAGTTTTTCATCAAAACATGTTTAAAATAAAGCTTAGAGTTCAGAGAGGAGAGGCTTCAACTACCTCGAAAACGCTTCTGTGGCATCCCTGAGGATGACAAAGCCTTTCCCGAAGCACGCTGCAGGTGCACGTCTACTCCCGAATATCAAGTGGCTCCTTTGACCACATTTTTCTCTCACTAAATCTAACTCCTGTGACCTTCCAACCCACAGCTCAGTCCGCTAATATATACAACTTGGCGACTGCAGACAGGCAGATGTTTACCTTCTTAATCTCCGCCCTGTACTCATTGTTATGTACTTCCATCTTCTTCAGTTCTTCATATTTTTCCATCAGTTCTTGGCTCAGTTGTTTACATGTTGCACTCACAGACTCCAAGCTGTGTGTGAGACAAAAATATGATCACATACTTCAAAAACCCTGAAGCCCCCAGATTCAATTATCTAATTTACCTTTTGGTGTCCAAGAATTGTCTTAAACAGCAACTCCCACCCCAATTTAAAACTCATTTCCAACTTCCTCATCATCAGAGGCAACTAAATCCAATTCAAACTTTTGGGGATATTTTTTATTTCTGTGTTTATCTACACCCTTTGCCTCTGCTTAAAATTTAACTGGTTATAAAATTCTGAAGATTAGAGCAACTTTACCACTTTTCTCTCTTAAACTGGACAGAAGTTACCATCCTAATTCCAATCTCTACCATACTTAATTACAATTCCAGCCTACACATAGCTTCCAACTTGTCACCCTTACTTAGGAATCAATCCCTCACCAGATATGAGAACCTCAGGGGCACCATAACTCTCAGATCTCACCACTCATTTCTGCTAATAAAATCCTTTTGCCCCTTTCTCAGGGAATATTTTGTTTAAACTAAACAATACAAATAAACTATCTAATATGGGTTTCTTTCTCTTTTGATAAAAAAAAATATTTTTAAAGACATTTTTTATTACCGAACACTGGTTATTACCGAACACTGGTGTTTATTTCCATTTATCTCAATTTTACCGTTTCTAAATATCCTAGAATGCTCGCTTATTTGGTACTAAGTACATTAGTACAGTGTGTCAAACACTGAGATAGAGAGAGAAGAAATCACAGATACTCTTGTCCTAGCTACTGCTGGGAAAACTGGGGCTTAAAGAGGCTAACGGTGTAAGGTCACACTGCAAGTCAGAAATAAAAAGTACGTCCTTAGAGTCTGATGGGAGCACAGTAAAACATACCTGCATGTAAGTACTAAAAAAGTCAATCAATGGGAAATCTATGCTAGAAAATGTAAATTTCAGTTCCAATGTCAAAAAGAATAATAAAGTTTGGGGCAGTTAGGTGGCTCCGTCAGTTAATCAAGACTCTTGATTTTGGCTCCGGTCATGATCTCAGGGTTGTGAGATCAAGCCCCGTGTCAGGCTCTGCACTGAGCGTGCATCCTGCTTAAGATTCTCTCTCTCCTTCTCCCTCTGCTCCTCCCCCTGGCCACTCACAGACTCTTGCTCTCGATGGCAAAATAAAATAAACAAAATAAGGAAAGGGGCTTTATTTTATTTAATCTAAAAGGTACACACCTGGGGCGCCTGGGTGGTTCCGTTGGTTAAGCCTCTACCTTGGCTCAGGTCACGATTTCAGGGTCCTGAGACTGAGCCTGGCATCAGGCTCCCTGCTCAGTGGGGAATCTGCTTCTCCCTCTCCCTCTGGTGCTATCTCTAACTCACTCTCTTTCTCTCTCTCTCAAATAAATAAATAAAATCTTCAAAAAAAAATATATAGCATACACATCCACCTCAATAATGATAACCAAGAATATCTTAAGTATTTCAAGGTGCAAAACAAATAAAGCAAAAAACGGTGTCTGCACGGTATTTAATATGTAAAGAAAATACCTGGTGGTTTCCAAAAACAGAAATAATAAGTAAAAAATATAAAACTTAAAGAGAAACTTGAAAGGGTAAAAGAGCAAAATGTTTGTTGTTTGTTTGCCTAAAGACAATAAAGGGAATAAAGGCTAACAGTTCATATATTTTTAAATCTTTTACATACAGAAAACATTGGTTTACAAATAATGACATTTCATGGTTAAAACAAATTATCCAACTCTTCCCAGTCACAGAGTTTAGAGGTATGACAAACAGAAGTTCACAAGTACAATGACGGAACAGGTGAGCTGGCTGTGCTCTAGCACAGCTTGGGATTCAACCAGCACCAAGGAAATGATCAGCAGCACTTCGGGACAGAAGGAAGAAGCACCACGTGCCTACTGTGCCCTCGCTGAGAGCGGCTCCAGTGAGATGGTTGGTACAGGACAGAGCCTTAACTGGAAACGTTCTACACAGGCAAAATGCAAAATTAAAATCGGTATAGTCAGTATAGAAAGCTCTTTTGAAGAATCTGATTTTGAAGGAGAGCAGAGAAATGTGGGAAGAAACTTGCCAGGGATATAGGATTCAAGGAGGGTTTTAATCTTTTCCCAATATGGGAAATATTAAAGCCTATTTTATACCAGCGAGAATGATTCAGCAGAAAGGAAGAACTTGATGATGTAAAAAGAAAATTTAAAACTGTGCTAACAGGATGATAGTGAAATCTTAGGGGAACAGACATGTCATCTATCAGCTTGTGTGTTCTAACAGACTATAGGCACAGATGCAGGCAGACCGGTAGATTTGGTGATAGAAAAATTAGGAAACTCTCCCTTCACTGCTTCTGTTTTCGCGATGAAATAAAAAGTTAGGCTATCTGTGGATGCTAGAGAAATAAACACTTATTTTTTCACTAAGACTCTTTATTTAAAGATTTTATCTATTTCTTTGAGACAGAGAGAGCGAGCACCAGCAGGGAGAGGAGCAGAGGGACAGGAAACTGCCACCAAGCATAGAGCCTGGCATGGGACTCCATCTCACAACCCTGCTATCGTGACCTGAGCCAAAATCAGGAGTCGGTTGCTTAAGCAACTAACCATGCAGGTGCCCCTTCACTAAGACTATTACACTAGTTTACTTTATCAATATGATGACCAAGAATCATTTTTAGCTACTTGAACATTCTTGAAATGTGGATGTAATTATCTACCTGCCTTCCAAACGAGTCACCTCTGCCTGCAGAAGTTCTTCACTACTGTGGGTGAAATCCAGATGGGACAGCATGTTGCCTAAGTCCCCCTGCTCTTGCAAGGTGTACCTCCTTTCGGCCTGTGACTCCTCCAGTGATCTAAAGACAGAGGAGGGCTGTTAAAGACCTCTGATCTTCGCAGATATAACAATGCACAATCAGTTCATGTTTCCCACTTGTTTTTGGTAATGAAACTCTTCGGAACTCTTCAGCTTGTTTCCTGCTTCAGGAAAAGAACACTTGGGAGAATAAAGAGGCGTCAGATGATGCTTCCCAAAAAAGTCAGCAGCAGTTAACTCCTTTTTCAACTGAGATTTGGCCTGTTGTTCAAGGAAAAAGGCAAAATGACAAAACTTTTTGTTTCCACTTGATACCTTGAGCCAAAAAAGCTGAAAAAGTTACAGGAAAGTTCTGGCAAGGACAGAAATGTGTTTCAAGCGAAAGGAGCATAGTTTCTTCTATTACTCTCCACTACAAGCCTCATGGAAATAATTCCTATATAGAAATACAATGAGGTGAAGGATTTTTTTAAAATGAGCTATCTCAATAGTTGCCTTATTGAAGATGTTGATGACAAGCAGCCACTTGTCATGACCTAGTCCACCAAGAAAGAGAGGCATTCCAGGAGACATGGACTACAATTCCTTCCACATTTGGAGTTTTACCAAGAGTACAGATTGACCAAGTGGTTTCTACTTTCTAACATTATAGTCTTTTTGTTAGAGACCCAAACTGGAGGCAGAAAAAAACTAACCACACAAAATTGTGTAACGCTATAAAAATCCAATTCAGAAATTAAAGGTGAATAAGAAAACCCATAATGTGATCAAACACAAAATTATGAATATACAATAATATTAAAACTGGTGCTCAATGCCAAATCTCCAAGTGGATGTAATTAATATTGAAGATTAATTATACCTGACGGCCTCTATTGCGTGTTGAGTGTCAGTTGGCTTTAACTTCGCCTGTAGCTTCTCCTTTTGCATTCTTTCCTCATGCATGCAATTTTCTTGAGACTGAAGTGTTGCTTTCAATTCCCTCTTTTCTTCCTGGAGAATCTGAAAAATAGAAAAAAGTCAGATGTTATTACAATTTTTCTATTTCATGAGAAAAGAAAGCCAGGGAGTCAGACTATAACAGGTACAATATTAATAAGGCTATCAATGTCTGATCCATTAGCTAGGGAATATGGAAGATACCACAGATTCTCGAACCTAGTTCGAGGTTAATTTTCTTTAAGTTCATATTTAAATTCTAATTAGTCAACAAATGGTGTTGGGAAAATTGGACAGCCACATGCAGAAGCAAGAACTGGACTAATTTCTTTTTTTTTAAATTTTTTTAAGATTTTATTTATTTGAGAGAGAGACAGAGTGAGAGAGCATGAGAGGGGAGGTCAGAGGGAGAAGCAGGCTCCCATGGAGCTGGGAGCCCGATGTGGGACCCGATCCCAGGACTCCGGGATCATGACCTGAGCCGAAGGCAGTCGCTTAACCAACGGAGCCACCCAGGCGCCCCAACTGGACTACTTTCTTACACCATATACCAAATAAACAAGAAATGGATGAAAGCCCTAAATGTGAGACAGGAATCCATCAAAATCCTAGAGAACACAGGCAGCAACCTCTTCGACCTTGACTGCAGCAACTTCTCACTAGACACACTGCCAAAAGCAAGGGGGAAAAGGGCAAAAATGAACTACTGGGACTTCATCAAGATAGAAAGTTCTTGCCCAGAAAAGGAAACAGTCAGCAAAACTAAAAGGCAACCCACGGAATGGGAGAAGATATTTGCAAATGCCTTACCAAAAAAGGGGCTACTAACCCAAATCCATAAAGAACTCATCAAACTTAACACCCAAAAACCAAAAAATCCAGCCAAGAAATGGGCAGAAGACATGAAGAGACATTTTCTCCAAAGAAGACATACAAATGGCCAACAGACGCATGAAAAAATGTTCAACATCACTCAGCATCAGAGAAATACAAATCAAAACCACAAAAAGATACTACTGCACACTGGTAAGAATAACTAAAATTAACAAGTCAGGAAAGAACAGATGTTGGCGAGGATGCAGAGAAAGAGGAACCCTCCTACACTGCTGGTGGGAATGCAAGCTGGTGCAGCCACTCTGGAAAACAGTATGGCGGTTCCTCAAAATTTAAAAATAGAACTATCCTATGACCCAGTAATTGGAGTACTAGGTATTTATCCAAAGGATACAAACATAGTGATTAGAAGGGGCACATGAACCCCAATGTTTATAGCAGCAATGTCCACAATAGCCAAAATATGAAAGCCCAGATGTCCATCAACAGATGAACAGATAAAGAAGATGTCGTGCATGTGCGCGCGCGCACACACACACACACACATACACACACATACACACACACTGGAATATTACCCAGCCATCAAAAAGAATGAAATCTTGCCATTTGCAACAAAGTGGATGGAGCTAAAGAGTATTATGCTAAGCAAAATAAATGAGTCAGAGAAAGACAAATACCATATGATTTCAGCCATATGTGCAATTTAATAAACAAAACAGATGAACATAGGGGAAAGGAAGGAAAAATAAGTAAGATGAAAATTGAGAGGGAGGCGAACCATAAGAGACTATGAACTCTAGGAAGCAAACTCAGGGTTAGCTGGAGGGGAGAAGGGTTGGGGGGGAAGGGATAGATGGGTGATGGGCATTAAGGAGGGCACGTGATGTAATGAGCACTGGGTGTTATATGCAACTGATGAATCACTAAATTCTACCTCTGAAACTAATAAAAAGATAAATTTAAAAAACTCTAGTTAGTTAACATATAATGTAATATTGGTTTCAGGAGGAGAATTCAGTGATTCATCACTTACATAAAACACCCAGGGCTCATCACAAGTGCCCTCCTTAATGCCCATCACCCAATTATCCCCTCCCCACCACCCCACCTCCACTCCAGCAACCCTTAGTTGTTCTCTATCTTTAAGAGTTTCTTATGGTTTGCCTCCCTCTCTTTTTTTTCCCCTTTGCCTATGCTCATCTGTTTTGTTTCTTAAATTCCACATAGGAGTGAAATCATGGTATTTGTCTTTCTTGGACTTATTTCACTTAGCATAATACACTCTAGTTCCATCTGTGTCATTGCAAATGGCAAGATTTCATTCTTTTTGATGGCTGATTAATATTCCACTGTGTGTGTGTGTGTGTGTGTGTGTGTGTGTGTGTGTGTGTGTATGCATGCGCTTGTATACACACGCCCCATCTTCTTTATCCACTCAGTTAATGGACTTTTGAGTTATTTTCTCTTAAAAACATGCACACACACATTTCACTAACTATAGTAATTTTAAAACAAACCTCTAATAGTTTTTCAGATTCCCTCAATTTTTCTTCTTTTTGCCGCTGCTCTTGCATAACAGTCATATTGGTTCCAACCAAGTCATTGACCCTCATGGTGAGGCGCTCTATTTCCAACTCATTGGCACAGATAGTGTCATTGGCCCGCTCCAGCTTACTGCTCAGGTGTTGAATTTCTGACTGGCTGGACAGCTCCACAGACTCTAATTTCTGTTTCCGATTGACAAGTTGAGCCTAGAAACACAGATTACCAATAGACAGAAGTGAAATAATAAAAGAAGAATTGATGAATAAGGAAGACTAAAATAAAGTGAATTTTACTGCCAAAAATATAAAGCATTAGCTTATTTATAATAACTTACTCATGACCCAAAAAACCCATTCATGATAAAAACTGGGACTAGAAGGGAACTTTCTCAACTTGCTAAAGATGATCTAAAAAACAACTGTACAGCTAACATCATACTTAATAATGAGAAACTCAAAGCTTTCCCACTAAGATCAGGTACAAGTCAAGGACACACTTCTCACTACTCCTTTTTAATATCAACTGGATGACCTAGCTAATGCAATAAGGCAAGAAAAGGAAATAAAAGGTATACAGATTAGAAAGGAAGACACAAAGCTGCCTTTGCTCAAGGATAACATGATAGTCCATGTAGAAAATCTGAAAGAATCAACAACAACAAATAACTCTCCTGAAGAATCCTCAAAAATTAAAAATAGAACCCTACCATCTAGCAATCCCACTATTGGGTATTTACCCAACAAATAAAAAAACACTAATTCAAAGAGACACATGCACCACTATGTTTATAGCAGCATTATTTACAATAGCCATGCTATGGAAGCAGTCCAAGTGTCCATCAACTGATGAATGGATAAAGAAGAGGTAGTATATATACACAATGGAATATTACCTATGAAAAGTAATGAAATCATGTCATTGTAAATGACATGCTAGAGAGTGTAACACTAAGAGAAGTCAGAGAAAGAGTAATACTATATAATTTCACTCACGAGTAGAATTTAAGAAACACAATAAAGAAGCAAAGGGAAAAAGAGAAAAAAAGAAATAGACTCTTAATGACAGAGAACAAACTTGATAGTTACCAGAGGAGAAGTGAGTAGGGAGACTGGTTAAATAGGTGATGGGGATTAAGGAGTATACTTATTGTGATGAGCACCAGCTGATATATGGAATTGCTGAATCACTATGTTGTACACCTGAAACTAATATTACACTGTATGTTAACTAACTGGAATTAAAATAAAAACTTAAAAAGAAAAAAACCCTCCTGGAATTAATAAGCAATGATAGCAAAGTTGCAGGATATAAGGCTAATACAGAAAACTCAATCACTTTTCTATATGCCAATAATGAAGATGTGAAATTTAAATTAAAAACATGGTATCATCTATATTAACATCTAAGTATGAATATAAATAAGTACAAGATCTATTTAAAGAAAACTATAAAACTCTGATGAATTAAATCAAAGAACTAAGAAAATGAGGAGAAATTCCATGTTCATGGATAGGAGAACTCAATACTGTCAAGATGTCAGTTCCTCCCACTGTGATCTATGGATTCAACACAATCCCCATCAAAATCCCAGCAAATTATTTTATGGATATTGGCCAACTGATTCTAAAGTTTACATGGAAAGGCAAAAGACTCAGATTAGCCAACACAATATTGAAGAAGAAGAAAAAAGTTGGAAAGAGAAAAAAGGCCTCTCTGCCTACTTGGGATCTCTCCATCTCTCTCTGTCAAATAAATAAATAAACTCTTAAAAAACAAAAACGAAGGGGCGCCTGGGTGGCTCAGTGGGTTAAAGCCTCTGCCTTCGGCTTGGGTCATGATCCCAGGATCCTGGGATCGAGCCCCACATCGGGCTCTCTGCTCAGCAGGGAGCCTGCTTCCCTTCCTCTCTCTCTGCCTGCCTCTCTGCCTACTTGTGATCTCTGTCTGTCAAATAAATAAATAAAATATTAAAAAAAAAAGAAGTTGGAGGACTGATGCTACCTGACTTCATGATTTACTATAAAGCAATGATTATTAAGACATCAAAATACCAGTGAAAGAAAAGAGAAACGGTTTAATAGAACAGAATAGAGAGCCCAGCAATGGACCCCTATAAAGAGTCAACTGATCTTCGACAAAGGAGCAAAGGCAATACAATGGAACAAAGACAGTCTTTTCAGCAAATGGTCCTGGAACAACTGGACATCCATAAGCAAAAAAATAAATCTAGACAAAGACCTTCTACCCTTCATAAAAATTAACTCAAAATGGATCATAGACCTAAATGTAAAATGCAAAACTATAAACTCCTAGGAGATAGCATAGAAGAAAACCTAGATAACTTTGGGTATAGGAATGCTTTTTTAGATATGACACCAAAGACATGAGCTCTGAAAGAAATAACTGATAAGCTGAACTTGATTAAAATTCAAAACTTCCACTCCCTGAAAGACAGTATCAAGAGAACAACCAGACAAGCCAGGGGCTGGGAGAAAATATTTGCAAAAGACATACCTGATAAAGGACCATTATACAAAATATAACAAGAATTCTTAAAAATCAAGAAACAAACAACTCCATTAAAAAATGGCCAAAGACCTAAAAAGACATCTCACCAAAAAAGATACACAGATGGCAAACAGACACATGGAAAGATGATCTACATCACATGTCACCAGGGAGATGCAAATTAATACAATAATTACACATCTATTGGAATGACCAAAATCTGGAACAGTGATGTACCAAATGCTGGGGAGGATATGGAGCAGCAAGAACTCTCATACATGGCTGATATGAATACAAAATGTTATAGACATTTTGGAAGACAATGTGGTGGTCTCTTACAAAGTTTAATATAGTCTTAGCATATGATCCAGCAATTGTGTTCCTTGCCATTTACTCAAAGGAGCTGAAAATATTATGTTCTCACAAAAACCTGCACATGTATGTTCACAGCAGTTTTATTCATAATTGCCAAAACTTGGAAGCAACTAAGATGTCCTTCGGTAAGTGAGCAGATAAATAAATTGTGGTACAACCAAACAATGGAATATCATTCAGTGCTAAAAACATGAGCTATCAAGACATGAAAAAACACGGAGGAACTTTAAATGCACATTAATAAGGGAAAGAAGTCCATCTGTAAAGACAATATAGGGTATGATTCCAACTATATGACATTCTGGAAGAGGCAAAACTAGAGAGACCATAAAAATATCAGTGATTATGGGGATGCAGGGCAGGAGAAAGGTGAACAGGGAAGGCACAGAGGAATTTCATGGCCGTGAAAATACTCGGTATGCTATTACAATGATGGGTATTGTCATTACACATTTGTACAAACTCATACAGAGCAAACAATACCAAGAGGAAGCCCTAAAGTAAACGATCATGTGTCAGTGTAGGGTCATCCCTAGTAACAAAGGTAGCATTCTGGTGAGTGATATTGAGAATGGAAGGGGCCATGCATGTATGGGAGCACACAGGAAATCTCTGTACCTCCCTCTCCATGTTGTTGCAAACAGAAAACTGCTCTCAAATAATGAAATCTTAAGAAATCATATGATAACTACCTTGAGAAGCGGTAAAAAAGAACTGAGACAGTAAAGGGATTCCTCAAGAGAAGAGATGCTGCCCCCCTACTACGAGAACAGCTGCATTATTCTCCCACTAGTGCAGAAGTCTAACTGCATCGGAGTCATCACCTAGGAAAACCGGATTCCTCTCCTCTTTATATCACAGGAAATATAGGAACTATAATGTATTATTTTATTTCTTATGGAAGCTCATAAATTGGGTTTTTTTTCTTAAACACTAAACTTCTTAACTTTCCAGGTCAAATTTTCCTTTCCCAGAACATGTTACATGTAGTTAATTATTCTGTATTTTCAGATACACTACAAACATGCATATTCAGACGATTCAAAATGACCACAAGATGTTTAAATGTGGGGTGGAGGGAACTGAGGAATTTTGCTCCTTGAGAAAAAAGGTGCATAGAGGAGAGGAAAGATTGGTTCTATCATCAATATTTAGACAATCCCTGAGCTAAAAGACTTAACCCAATATAGTGTATCTCAAATTAGTTTCTTTACAAAAAAAAAAATTAGTTTCTTTCAATGATTTATCTACTGAGGTACGTTGATTAAAACTGGTTAGTGACTATCTCACAGACCTATAGTATAAAGTTCCAGCAGACTTCGATAATTCCTAGGCTGTGTATCCCAGCTATCCTAGTTTTTAGTTTCCAACTTTCTAGCATTCACAAGTTTTAATCCTGCATCCAGATAGGTACTTCATCTAAATACTGAAGACAGACATGAACCGTCTGTGTAAGTAAAACTGTCTTATTGTAAATATTTTTAAAAGGTAAAGGTATCCAATTTTATTTTTAGCAATTTACATGGAAATGTCTCTAGGAAATCAATCTGCCATGGATTAAAGATTTTACTGTATACTGTACAGGACCCAAATCTTATACTATGATCACATAAAGTAGATGCTCAATAGTGCCCATAAGGCAGAGGAATGCTGGAAGGAGAAAGGTGAAGAAACAGACAAACAGTGTTTGTAGAAATTACAGATCAAGATTTCGATGTAAAGAACCAAAAACTTCTTACCAGATTCCTATAACAGTCTGAAAAAAAGAAATCAAATAGGTTTAGGTCCACAAGAATAACTGCCAAGCATGAAACTGTGTCCAAACTTTTAAAATGCAATATATACATTTTCTGCCCCAAGGGAAACTCTTATAAAGAACCTTGTACAGAAAAAATAACTGAAGAGACTGGGTGAGGGTGTGGAGGAGAGGCTGGAGTCCAACTTGCTGAACCTTCCCGACGCCACCTTAAACTGCACAGATGCCCTGGGCCTTGGCAGAACAGAGCTAGAAAGCTTCTGCCCAAACGGACACTTGAAATGAAAGACAACACGTAATTACAAAACACTAGCATTATGTGTTTAACACCACAGTAGCAGGTGCCTGGGTGGCTCAGTCTGTTACGCATCTGCCTTCCACTCAAGTCATGGTCCCAGGATTCTGGGTTTGAGCCCCACGGGGGAATCTGCTTTTCTCTCTTCCCCTGCACCTAACTCTGCTCTTGCTATCTCTCTCTTTCTCTCTCAAATAAATAAAATCTTTATCTCTTTCTTTTTTACTTTTCAAATGTGACTTCTAGAAAATTTTAAGTTACATATAACTCTCATTTTATTTCTATTGAACAGAACTGCAGTAGAATATCTCCAAAATACCTCTTCTAAGACTAACAGAAACAACCATTAAACTACTTATAAAGTAACAATTATTTCTCTTAAATATCTGGCATTAGAGGAATCTTAAGGCTAATATATTTTTGAGCTTTTTGGGCAATAACCACTGCCAATAATTTTTTGAACTCAAAACCAGAACAACTTATTTTTTCTTAGGTTTTAAAAAATTTATTTTTTAAAAGTTAACACATGCGCAAGAGGAAACTGAAAAACACAAGAAGCAAAGAACAAAGTCATCCATAATCACAAGCAGTTTACAGTTTGACTTCTGGGTCCCATGTGTATATCTACACAAGTAAGCATTTTAATGTAATTAAGATCATACAGTCATATATCAGGCTTTTTTACACACTGTGAAAATTTATCATTTAAATATCCCCAAACTATGAGTATTTGGATAACCAAGAATATACTACACCAACTCCATCTGAAAGAAAAAAAAAATGTAATCCTACCTTTCTTGGAGAAAAAAATTTCATAAAAGACAAAAATGGCAACAGGCCTCTAGATAAAGATACTGCCAAAGTTACAATTATAATACTACATTCCTTTAATGCTCAATTAAAACTGAGACATAAAGTAACAGAATACACAATGTCTAATGCTTCTAAAAGAATTCATTATCCAATTTATACTATTCAAATATTAGCAGGGAGGTATGTTTCCACTGAAACGCTTAAAGTATTCCTATAGTACAGCCAAAGAGATGCACACACAACAACAGTTATCATTAAAATGTAAATATGAACCCATCCCCATACATCTCTCCCTCTATACTTCCTTGTGCCCCTCTGCAGAACTTCCTCTTATTAATCTAACATGTGGCATTCTAACTACTCTGTTGGAATGGGTGGAATTATCTCAACAATACAACTCACATAAGAGGTATTAAAAGTAAAGAAATAATTAAAGAGGCAATTTATGTCAAGGAGATGGGAATAAAATCCGAGGTGGCGATGGAAGTGTGAGAGTAGGGAAAGGGCTAGGCGCTGGGACTGCGGTCAAATCCTTCTCTGGCTTTACTGTAATCCTGGTGTTTCAATGGAATGGCTTTCCCAGATAGCGAGATTCCTGAGAACAGTGTGATATGAAAAAACAAGGGCTTTTTATTTTCCAAAGGATCCCAGAATGAAGCTATGACCGTGGCAGGATCCATCTTTACCAACCTCCCCATCGGTGTTGACTCCAAACGTGTCAGAGCAGGCTACAGCCTTGGGGCATTTCCAACAGGTAGCAGCTTGAAGAGCCCATTAAGAGACTGGCTCCCAGTAACACCCTCTTATCACTGTTGTGTCTATGTCACCATAAACCTTCAACAGTAGGTCTGACCCAATTCAATTAACTCTGATATCTCTACCAAGACAACAGATGAACATTTGAGTTAGGATCTTCTCTTCATAGGTTGTAACATGAAAAGGATGCTTTAAAAATAATATATATATGAAAAAAAATAATATATCTATGTAATATATATACATACATATGTATACATATACATATAAAATTGAGAAGTGGATTTAAAACTAACTTGAATGATATACAGTTCATCTAAATATTTCAAAAGGAAAACATGTATATTTAATGCAACCTCTATTTTTCTCACATAACACTTATCAGCTAAATATTTTATACTCTCTGCTGGCTTAATACTTTAATTTTTTAAATGCTTTAATGTTCTCAAAGATTTCCCTTAATATCTCCTTTCAACATTTCTATATGGACAAGAGGGAAAGTAGCACATGATTTCTTGCCTTCTAAACAAAAATAACCTTATGTTTTAGTGACTAAACGGATCTTTTTCTATGCATATATAACCGTCATTCTATCATTGCATCTAGTAATGTCAAGTTGTTTAAAAACTGTTCTTTTTAATATAATACATTTTAATATTTGATAGAACATCACCCTCGCTCTTTTAGAAAATGCTGCTTAGTGCCATTCATTTATTCTTCCATAAAAATTTTAGAATCACTCTGTCAAGTTCTCAAAATCTACAGTCAATAAATTATGTGGATAACCATTTAGAAAAAAAACAAATTTAGCTCATCAAATACCATATAATAATAATGATCAGATCAAATATATAAAAAAGAAATTATAAAGCGGAAGAAATCTTGGCTTAGATAAAGCTTTACACTATGACATCAAAGATAGAAACCCTACAGAAAAAATCAGAAGAGAATTAAGCAATTCTAAGTAATTGTTTATAAAACAATCGTATTTCCATTGAAACTATTAGGCAAAAATTAAGGTAAACTAGGAAACACCCGAACTGCAACAAAACAACAAAGAGTTAATAATATAGTTAATGTAGGAAGAGCTATTTCAAAATAGTAAAATATAAATCTCCTAAAAGAAAAATGAGCAAAGGACACAAACAATTTAAAAAAATGGAAATGTCTGCAAGTAGATGAAAAAATGCACAACCTTATTCATAATTAAAGAAATGCACATTAAAAGAAATAATCATGTATCATATCCTTCACCTATCAGACTGGCAAAGACAAGCTTAAAAGTAGGGGAAATTTTAAAAAATAATAGTGCCCAATATTGGGAAAGTGTGAGAAAATGGACAATCCCAAATACTGCTGGTGAAAGTCTGGATTAACTTAATTTTGGAGAGTACTTTGCCAATATATATTAAAATCTTTAAGAATGTACAAGTACACTGGTATAGCAATTTCACTTCTAGGGCCATTTCCTAAGAATATAAATGGACATATACTCCCAGATGTTTAGACAAAGACATTCACCCAAGCACTATTTACAAGAGTAAAAAAGTAAAAAACTAAATGTTCTACCACAATAAGGGATTCAATATGTTAATTATGCTATATTTAATGGTAGACTGGACTTCTATGCAATCATTATGACTACACATTTGTTGATGTCAAACTTAAAAAGGAAAAATTTAAGCAAGATAATCAAATAAAATACTGTATTATAAAGTGTTTAGTGTACCTAAATAATAAAAAAAATACTAAGTGGGATAAAATGAGAAATTGACAGTAATATATTAAAGAGTAGGGGACTTTAATACACTATTTACATCAATGATAGATCATCCAGACAGAAAATCAATAAGGAAACACTGGCCTTACATGACACATTGGACCAGATGGATTTAACAGATAGAAACAAAACATGTCATCCAAAAACTGCAAAACCCACACTCTTCTCAAGTGTAAATGGAATTCTCCAGGACAGATCACATGTTAGGCCACAAAACCAACCACAAGAAATTCAGTAAGACTGAAATCATATCAAGCATCTTTTCTGACCACAACAATATGAAAACAGAAATTGATTATAAGTAGAAAACTGGAAAAAACACAAACATATGGGGACTGCACAACATGCTATAAACAACTAAGTGGTCAACAAAAAAATCAAAAAGGAAAAATACCTTTAGATAAATGAAAATGGAAACACCATGCAGCAAAAGTAGTTCTAAGAGGGAAGTTCAAAAAGATAGAGGCCTACATCAAGAAACAAGAAAAATCTCAAATGAACAGTCTAACTTTACACATAATAAATAAAGGAAACAGGAAAAGAAGAACAAAGCCTAAAGTTAGAAGGAAGAAATAATAAAGGTTAGAGGAAATAAATGAAATAGAGGCTTAAAAAAAACTGGTCCTTGGAAAAGATAAACAAAACTGATAAATCTCTAGCCAGATGGACGCCTGGGTGGCACAGCGGGTAGGCCGCTGCCTTCGGCTCAGGTCATGATCCCAGGGTCCTGGGATCGAGTCCCACATCGGGCTCCTTGCTTGGCAAAGGAGCCTGCTTCTCTCTCCGCCTCTGCCTGCCTCTCTGACTACTTGTGTGTTCTCTCTCTCTTTCTGACATATAAATAAATAAATAAAATCTTAAAAAAAAAATCTCTAGCCAGATAGGTAAGAACAAAAGAGAGAAGAAACAAATAAATAAAAAAAGAGAAGTTACAACTGACACCACAGAAATACATAGGACCATAAAAGGCTACCACAAACAATTACATGCCGACAAACTGGAAAACCTTCAGAAAACCTTCCAAGATTAAATCACACAGAAATAGAACATCTGAATCAACCAATTATAAGTAATGAACTGAATCAATAATTTTCAAACTCCCAAAATATAAAAGTCCAGAACAAGACAGCTTTACAGGTGAATTCTACAAAACATTTAAAGAAGAGTTACCAGAGGACCTGGGTAATTGTCAGTTAAGCTTCTGCCTTCAGCTCAGGTCATGATCCCAGGGTTCTGGGATCGAGCCCCACATCAGGCTCCCTGTTCAGCAGAGGGCCTGCTTCTCCCTCTCCTTTTGCCTGCTGCTCTGCCTACCTGTGCTCTCCATCTTTCTGTCAAATAAATAAATAAAATCTTTTTTAAAAAAAGTTAGTACCTATCCTTCTCAAATTATTCTAAAATACTGAAGAGTAAGGAAAGCTTCCAAACTTATGAGGCCAGCATTATCCAAGTATCAAAACCAAAGACACCACAAAAAAAGAAAATTATAAGCTAATATCCCTGAACACAGGTATAAAAAATCCTCAACAGAATATGAGCAAACTGAATTCAACAATACATTAAAAGGGTCATTATCAAGTAGGATTTATTCCAGTAGTATAAGGATGGTTCAACATCTGCAAATCAATGTGATATAGCACAAAATGAAAGAGAAAAATCATATGATCACCTCCATATATCACTTCCACTAGCAGAAAAAGCATCTGACAATTCATCATCCACTATGATTAAAAACTCTTAACAAAGTGGATATAGAGGGAACATAACACAATAGAGGCCATAAATGACAAATCCACAGCTAACTTCATACTCAACAAGCTGAAAGCTTTTCCTCAAGATCAGAAATAAGACAAGGATGCCCAAGCTCACCACTTTTATTCAACATAGTATTGGAAGTCCTGGCCACAGCAATTAGGCTAGGAAAAGAAATAAAAGGGCATCAATATTGGCAAAGAAAAAATAAAACTATCAAAATTTGAAGATGGCATAACACTATATATAGAAAGCCTTAAAGACTACAGAAAAAGCTGTTAGAATAAATGAATTCTGTAAAGCCGTACAATACAAAATTAACACACTAACATATTAGTGTATTTCTGTACACTAATAATGAGCTATCAGAAAATTGCAATTACAAAATAATTGCCATTACATTTGAATCAAAAAGAATAAAACACCTAGGAATAAATTTAACCAAGGAGGTGAAATATCTGTACACTGAAAACCATAAGACACTGACGAAAGAAACTGAAGACAACACAAATAAATAGAAAGATATTCCATGCTCATGAACTGGAAGAATTAATAATTTAAATGCCTATACTACCTAAAGCAATCTACAAATTCAGTGCAATCCCCATCAAAATATCAATGGCATTTTCCATAGAACTGTAACAAAGAATCCTAATGTTTGTGCGGAACTACAAAAGATCCTAAGTAGCCAAAGCAATACTGAGAAAGAACAAAGCTGGAGGTATCATGCCCCCTAATTTCAAACTATCCCACAAAGCTATAGTAATTACCACAGTATGGTAGTGGTATGAAAACAGACACATATATTAATGGACTAGAATAGAGACCAGAAATAAGCCACACAATTAGCCCATAACAAAGGAGGAAAGAACAAACAACTGGGGAGAGTCTCTTCAATAAATGATGGAAAAACTAGACAGCTACCTGCAAAAGAATGGTATCAGGTCACTATCTTAAACTACATGCAAAATTCAAAATGGATTAAAGACTTGACCAAAAGAACTGAAACCCTGGGGCACCTGGGTGGCTCAGTGGGTGGGGCCTCTGCCTTCAGGCTCTGGTCGTGATCCTGGGGTCCTGGGATTGAGCCCCCCGTGGGACTCTCTGCTCAGTGGGGAGCCTGCTTCCCCCTGCCTCTCTGCCTGCTTGTGATCTCTCTCTGTCAAATAAATTTAAAAAAACTCTGTCAAATAAATTAAAAAAAAAAAAAAAAAAAAAAAAAAAAGAACTGAAACCCTAAGACTCCTAGAAGAAAACACAGGCAGTAAGCTGACAACAGTCATAGCAATATTTTTTCGGACCAGTATCCTGTGGCAAGGGCAACAAAGGCTAAAATAAACAAACGGAATTACATCAAACTAAAAAGGTTTTGCATGATAAAAGAAACTGTAAACAAGACAAGAAGGCAATCTACTGAATGGGGAAAAGATACTTTCAAGTCATACATCTGATAAGGGGTTAAAATCCAAGACATATAAAGAACTTACACAACTTAATATCAAAAAACCAAACCTGATTTAAAACTGGGCAGAAGACATAAACAGACATTTTTCCAGAGACATCCAGATGACCAACAGACACCTGAAAAGATGCTCAGCATCACTCATCATCAGGGAAATGCAAATCAGAACCACAATGACATATTACCTCACACCTGTCAAAACGGCCAGTATCAAAAAGACAAAATAGCGAGTATTGGTGAGGATGTGGAGAAAAGGGAGATCTTATACAGCGTTGGTCGGATTGTGAATTGGTGCAGCCGCTATAGAAAACAGTCCGGCACCTCCTCAAAAAAATTAAAATTAGAAATACCATATGACACAGTAACCCCACTTCTGGGTATTTATCTGAAGAACACAAAAATACCAACTCAAAGAGATAACCACATCCCCATGTTCCCTACCTCACTGCTTAAACTAGCCAAGATATGGAAACAACCCAAGTGTCCATTAATAGACAAATGGCTAAAGAAGATGTGGGGAATGGGTGTTGGTGTGTATTTGTACTCTACTAGAATGGAATATTACTGTCATTTTAAAAAAGAATGAAATCTTGCCACTTGTGACAACACCAATGGACCTAGAAGGCATTATACTCAGTGAAACAGGTCAGACAGAGAGAGGCAAACACTGTATGACTTCATTTATCATGGAATCTAAAAACCGAACATACATATTACCCCCCTAACACACAACTGTGTTTTTTTATTTTTTATTTTTTAATTTTTTTTTTTTAGATTTTATTTATTTATTTGACAGATAGAGATCACAAGTAGGGAGAGAGGCAGGCAGAGAAAGAGAGAGGAGGAAGCAGGCTCCCTGCCAAGCAGAGAGCCCGATGCGGGGCTCGATCCCAGGACCCTGGGATCATGACCTGAGCGAAAGGCAGAGGCTTTAACCCACTGAGCCACCCAGGCGCCCCACAACTGTGTTTTTTTAGTAAATGTACATGACTGCAACGTGCACTGCATAGCAACATAAAAAAAGTTGGACAAATTTACAACAAAATGTTAGTCATAAGAGATCTCTAAATTATGGAATTATGGGTGATTTTATTTAATTCTTGTCTCACTGACATTTTTCCTAAAATGAACATGTATTCAATAACTTTAATAGCTGATGAAAAGAACTTGAGCAAACATAGGACTCAAAGATTGAGAAGTTATTGGGAATTCCACTTCCAGATGTTAAAAATATGTAAGAAGAAAGTTTATATCAAATTTTTAAAAACTGGGGGAAGTGTGGATGCTGATCTCCACTTAATCCATCCTCCCAGATTTTCTCACTTGACTGTTCAATGGTGACTCACATATTACTAAAATGTAACATGTCAACCTTGACTGGTTTCCAATTTGAATATCCAACTGTACAAAGATATAATTTCAGACCACTGGGGAAGTCTGAAGAGACTGAATATTAAATTATGTTCATAAATTTTTCTGTTAATGTAATACAGGTATATTATAATTTTTAAGGTCCTTATCTGTTGGGAAACATGACAATTTCTGCGATTTGCTTTGTAATATTCCATCCAAAGGTTAAGAAGTGGGAAAGGATGAAACAAGACTGGCAAAATGAGCTGTTGTCAATCAGTACAGTCTTAGTTTTACAAGTAAAACAAGTTCTGGAGCTCTATTACACAATAACATGCATGGAGTTAACATCACTATACTAAATGGTTAAGATAGGGGCGCCTGGGTGGCTCAGTGGGTTAAGCCTCTGCCTTCAGCTCAGGTCATGATCTCAGGGTCCCAGGATTAAGCCCCACATAGGGCTCTCTGCTCAGCAGAGAACCTGTTTGCCCCCCTCTCTCTGACTGCCTCTCTGCCTACTTGTGATCTCTGTCAAATAAATAAATAAAATAATAAAAAAAATTTTTTTAAATAAAATGGTTAAGATGGTAAATATTTTTTAAAAGATTTTATTTATTTATTTGACAGACAGAGATCACAAGTAGGCAGAGAAGCAGGCAGAGAGAGGAGAAAGCAGGCTCCCTGCTGAGCAGAGAGCCCAAAGCGGGGCTCGATCCCAAGACCCTGGGATCATGACCCAAGCTGAAGGCAGAGGCTTCAACCCACTGAGCCACCCAGGCACCCCAAGATGGTAAATTTTAATGTTTTCTACCACAATTAAAAAAAAAAAGACTAGCAAAATGATAGTAACTATTAATGCTGGGTAACAACTATCCAGAAATTTAAAAGTTTGTTTTTTTTTTTAAATGATGGTCATACAGCATTGCCACATACTGAATCACAGAAAGATTTAATTTTGTTTAGTTTGCTAACGGGGGAAGAGAAATATATTATAGTAATATTTTTCGAGTTAAGCAGGGAAAGTAGTTTTAAACAAACTACTAGGAGAATGATTCAAATACTAGCAGGGAAAACAAATGTTGGCTTTTTAAAGGCTTCTTATTCTGGCCTCCCTAAATTATGGTAAATAAAAATCTCACTTTTACTAACAATGAAGTTTAATTATGCAGAGTAATCACAATAGTAATTTGAAAAAAGAATTTGCAATCAATAATAAGCATACTCCACAGATGAGTAATTGAGAACTAAAAAGCAGGACTTGATTTTCTTTTTTTTCCAAACTGAAAGCTACAATTAGAATATAACAGTGCCTTATAGCTATTTATGTTTGCACAGTGCTTTAACATTCAGGTCAAAAAAAACTGTGGTCTAGACAGCCAGGATTTTATTGGCCCACTCTGACTGCTTAGCTTGCGGCAGCCTAGTAAATAATTTTCTTCCTTGAGGTTGCTGTGGGCCCCTCCTCCCATCCTGAGTGGAGTCACAGAGCCATTCATGGGAATTAATTGGCCAGCTGATATTTCAGGGGAATGATTACAAGCCAAAACATTACAGAGAGTTAAAGCAGCAAATAATGCAGATTGTTTAAAAAAAATTTTTTAAGCTTCTCTTCAGTTCTTTTAAGTTATCCAGTAACTCCCTCATTCTATAAAACTGAGATAACCTTAACAGATTATCATGATATTAAACAGACAACATAGAACCACGTATTCTAGATAACTGCAATCTAAAAGAGGCGTTAAGACTGTGTCTAGCACACAACAGATGGTCACAAATATTTATTCCCCTCTATATTCATTTCCTGTTGTGTTCTTGGTTTTTAATTGAAAAAACAGAGTATGTTCTAAGGAGAAATATCCCTAAATTAGATAGCTATTCTTTGGTTCTGCTTAAGTCACTAGTTCTTTATTTAAAAAAAGACTTTCACTAGAGTTCTAGAACATGTTTCTGTTGTCACAAAGATACTGCTTTTAGTTAGTACGTAGATCAGTGTGGTGTCAGTCTCTTGGTACCTGTAGGCCCAAGCAGCTGGGCGGAAGCTCCCCAACGGAGGCATCTTGGCCAAAGTCCCTCAGTTAGCAGAGATGGAGCACGACGCCGAAACGGAGTCAAGGCAAAAGCCAGAAACACCCAGACTTACTAGTAAGCCAGAGACCCAAAGAAGTAGAAAGAGAGACAGAGAAAGAACCGAGGTAGAAAGAGAGAGATGGGGAGGGACAGAAAGGGAGAAAAAGGGAAGACCAAGATCAGGAGAAAATGGCATGAGAGAGCAGGAGCGAGCAGGAGAATGTGAGACAGAGAGGGCAAGAGGGAGCACGAGGGAGGAGTGAGAAAGCAAAAGTGTGTGGCATGAAGACACTCGTGGACACGAGTGTGGACCTGAGTGAGCAAACACAGACCACATTAAGCTAGTGCCAATGCCATCAAGACTTCTCGGCCTCTCATTATTTTAAAATGGCTTAAACCTACCTGAATTATCTCTGATTGTTCAGCCAAAGCTTTCCTCTGTGCCTCCAGAGAAGACACCTGTTGCTGATAAATTAAGCGTTGCTTCTCCCAGTCCAGTGATTTCTGACGAAATTCCTGAAGAGGCAATTAAGGTACTTAAATTTAAGTGCTTCCCCTTGCTGTCCCTGCTTCCCTGATTCACTTTTACTTTAATTTTCCCCTTCCTCCCGGGGCACACATGCTCCTTTCTCCCCAGCAGGAGCCCCATTACTCACTTAACTGATAGAACTGTGGAGCAATACTGAATTCCTGACATTCTGTGTCTCTAGATTATCTGTCCTTCTAAATTTAACACCCTAATGGTGAAGAGTATGAAACACAGACGCTAAATCCTAGGTTCGTGATGATTTTCATAGATTTGCTGCCACCTAAAGGTTGTTATCATTTTTAGTGATTTTACAGAAAACTGATCTTAAGAGAACTAAAATCTCAAAATACGATTATGGGGAGATCCCACTACCCAAATTCCTGATATCCAAACCCAGAAACTGAACAGATCAAATAAATTTTCATATGGGTAGCCCAAATCTTACTTCTAGTATCTGAAATTCAGGAACAAAATAGACTCAGATAATGTAATACCCTTTGATATCCAAATTTTTACTATCTCAACAGAAGAACTGCAAAAACTTCAATAACAAGGGGATATCTGTACTGAATTTTTTTTTTTAATTTATTTATTTTCAGCATAACAGTATTCATTGTTTTTGCACCACACCCAGTGCTCCATGCAAAACGTGCCCTCCCTATTACCCTCCACCTGGTTCCCCAACCTCCCACCCCCCGCCCCTTCAAAACCCTCAGGTTGTTTTTCGGAGTCCATAGTCTCTCATGGTTCATCATATTTGTAACCCAAAGCCAAACAGTCAAAATTAATCATGGATCACTTCCTGTTGATAAGAAAATGAGCCCAATATTTATGAAAATGGGAAAAATCAAAGGGATCTCTATATCACTGTCTTCCAGGATTCTCAACTCCAGCAGTCAGAAGTGAGTTTGGGATAATCACTGTTAATCAGTTTTCTGAGAGTCACTCACTCATCCATTCTCCTATATACACACCAGGAACTGTTCTAAGTGGTAGGGCTACAATAAACACACAAAAAATCAAGCCCAACTCAACTGACAATAGGCAACACATTCAGTGTATAAGACATTGGATGATCATACCTGTTTTGCAGAAAATGGAGCACAGAGTGCTCAGAGTTGGAGGTTGCAATTTTAAAAAGCGATGGCATTTAAGTAACTTTCCAGGAAGATGGGGATGAGATTACACTACTCTGGGAAGGGAAAGGCAAGTACAAAGGCTTGAAGTGGAAGCATTGTGGTATGTTTAAGGGTAAGCAAGGAGGCTGGTGTGGCTCAAATGGAGTAAGGGAAAAGCAGGTAAAGAAAGGTCAGTTAACAAGGAGCGAGACTATATAGGTCATCAGGATAAATTTGGCTTTTCAGAGATAGTACTGGAAGGTTTTTGTAAAGGAGAGGACATGCTTTGACTTACAACAGAATCATGGCGGCTGCTGTGTGGAGAAAAGAGAAGACAAGGTTCACTCTAAGGCTTTCGGCTTGAGAAGCTGAGGAATGGAGTTGCCATTAAACAGGAATGGTGCTGGGGGATGGGGAAGAGGAAACCAGGAAGTTTATTTTGGATGTGGCAAGTCTGACACAGCTTTAGACATCAAGGTGGAGCACTGGAACAGCTGAACCAGGCAGATGGAAATTACTCTGTAGCAAAAAGGACAAGTCAAGACTGGATACATAAATGTGGGGATTATCAACATACATACAGTGCTAAAAATAAGGGAGTGAATGATATCACTAAGGGAGTGAGCACAGATACAAAAAAGAAAAGGTCCAATGATATAACCCCAAGGGCATTCCAATGTTAAAAGGGTGGGTAGCAAAAGAGATTGAGAAGAAGTAGCTGACAAGGTAGGAGAAAGCCCAGGAAAGCGTGGTTGTTCTCTAAGTCAAATCAAGAAAGTGTTTCAAGGTGGAACTCATTGGTGACCTCCACATAAATAGCTTCCAGAGAGTGAAAGGGCAAAACCCTTATTGAGTGGATGCAAAAAAAATGGGCAAACATGAACTGGAGACAGGTATACGTGCCCGAAGTAGTTTAGTTATAAAACGAAAGGGAAAAATGGGGCAGCATCCAGAGGAAGAGAGAGGTGAAGAGAGGATATTTAAGAGGGGAGAAAGCTGTATCGTGGCTGAAAACATCCAATAGAAAGGAAGGAAGCACAAAAGAAAAGAATGGCTGGAGCCATCGACAGTTCCACCAGCAGAAAGGCAGAGCATATGGACACGGATGCAAACAGGGGGGCAGATAGTGTTGGAAGTTTGTGAAAATTCTCTTCTTATTGCTTCCAATTTTTAAAGTAAATGGAAAGCAAGATCATCACCCAATGGTGAGAATGTGGAACAAGTACTGAAAGTTTGAGAAAAGAGAAAGTATAAAATTGTCATTATGGAAAGTAGCAGAGTGAGGGGAAATGCAGTATGGTTCTGGGAAGCATTAGGAACTCTTTGAGGTAGATGAACATGAATTTAAAATGAGGCCAGTCAGCATGATTATGTTTTTCTCCAGTCATGTTCTGCCAAACATGGCAAGCAGAGAGCAGGCATAAAGCTGGACTTAACTAGAGTAATGGTTTTGCCAAGCAAATATCATGAAGGAAGAAAGGGACAGAAGAGCTGAAGGGGAATGTAAGGAATGTAATCACCGAATTTAAGCTGTGTTAAGGACTAACACGTGAGGACATGGGGTAGCTACTGAGCAGTGAAAAGGTGGCAGAATGCAATCACTTGGGGATGGGGTCAAGTGATTATTGACAGCCAAGAGATTATTGAGAATAGAGGGCATGAACTGAAAAGAGAAGGATGGCATTTAAAGAATGAGATGATTAAAAATGTGATTCCAGGACGTCTGTAAGTTTGGTAATGACTGACACCCAAGGAATGGCAGTGGGAATGGATGGATGAGACAAGAAGGAGATCAAGATGTGGATGGAGGAAAGAACACCAAGAAATTCAAAGAGCAAAGTATTATAAGTATCATCCCCTATAGATACTGAAATACTCAAGAATTATGACAAGTGTAACACGGAAGAGAGTGACAATGCCCTGGACACTGAAACCTCTGGGCCCGGAAGTAACTCAGGGATCAGAAGATGGCTACTTTGGTTGTACGTATAAAGGTTGGGGGTACCAGCCTGTGACATGAAAATCAAAGATGCGGTTTTGAGGTAGAAATAAAGGAGAATGGTAATGAGCGGCAAGAGGAAGATAAGGCGTTTGAGAGAAAAAAAACCCAGGTGTCACTAAAGATGGCTGGAGAGGAAGCAGTATCTGCACTCCGAGTCTAAGCTCTTCAAATGTATAAAAACATTAAGATGTAGGGGCGCCTGGGTGGCTCAGTGGGTTAAGCCTCTGCCTTCAGCTCAGGTCATGATCTCCCACATCGGGCTCTCTGCTCAGCCGGGAGCCTGCTTTCCCCTCTCTCTCTGCCTGCCTCTCTGTCTACTCGTGATCTCTGTCTGTCAAGTAAATAAATAAAATCTTTTAAAAAAAAGACTAAAAAAACATTAAGATGTAAAAGAATATTAAAGAAATTACGATTCTAAGTAGTAATAATTGCATTTTTGTGGGTGAAAGGTCACTCTCACAAATTATAAGCAATCACAGAGATGCTGAGCAATGTTTCTCAAATTACAATCAGCCAGGGGAGGTGGATAAAATGCAGATTCCTAGGTCTCATGTAGTAACACTGGAGCAGAATCTCTGACAGCCTAAAGAGGACCTCGGGGATTCTTAGGGACACTGGAGAACCAATGGCATGGATAGAGGAGGGGAGTGGCAGATGAAAGTGAAAAGTGCGACAGCCCTGTGCTGTTGCTTCATCTACCTTTGGCAGCGTTAACTCGCCGCCCCCCTTTCGTTGTTTGGGAATGACATACACAATAACCGCAGAGTTACTTAGTCTTAATAAAAACAAAGTCAGGCAAAAAAAGCAAAGAGGGGATAAAGGGCGTACTACATCTAAATGGGAACTGGGGATAAACAATCTGATATGCACAGTACTCTGTACAAAAAGCCATGTACTTTCAACATTTACTAAGCCCCAACTCTGTTGGGCAATAAATACGGAAGACTGCTAGGAACTGGTGGTCAATACTTCTCAATATTGGTATTCTGGGTATGATAACTCTTCCTGAATGGATTGGTCCTGGGCATTCCCTGGTTTAGTGCCCCTAGTTCCTGTCCCCTCAATACCAGTTTCACTCCCAGTCATTTGAACAACCAAAGCAATGTCTCCATACATTTCCAAATGCTCTCAAAGGGTGGTACTGCCCTAGTGAAAACTACTGATAGCTAGTAACCCCATCAGCCCCAGGGGACCAGATGATGACAGGATGTACCTCTGAAATAGCTCCACGGCAGTCCTGGAGATGGTAGAAAATCGGTTTCAGAACTAGGACTATTAGAAACAGCACCTTCCTACAGGAAGGCTGACAACCACTAGGAAGAAATTATTACTATGAACATACCTCTATTTTTCCAGTTAACCTCTCAATTTCAGAACGATCTTCCCTGTGATTTTTGGCATTTCCTCTGAAGTCCCTTATATGCTTTTTCTGTAGTTTTTCATAGCTTCTCTTCAGTCTGCCTAACTGTAGACACAGTTATTTCTAGACTTAAAATTTAAGAATTTGTAAACAGTGGTGGTGGAACAAATTGGTATCATGAAAGCAAGAGCAGTGCTAAACATTACTATTGCAAACAGACTGAGCGTGTTAGATTTGCAAATTAAATACAAAACAATTCAAACCTGCATACAAAAAATAAACACTAGAAGAGAAAGATATTGCATCGAAGAAAAAAACTGAGGGAAAAATACTCTTTAAACAAAACTTTAGCTTTTATTACAATAGCCTTGCACTTAAGGACCCCATAAACCATACCCATGATAAAAGCAGGAAATAAAAATTCCTCCCCTGTGGTTCTTGAGTCATTCTCCTGTGGAACGCTGATATTCAATAAGCAGGACAGGAGTATTTTGGAATTAAATAAAAATAAAAGCAGTGTTTTTTCCCAATCGGAGGAATAATATTAAATTGCTAGAATTTTCTTACTTTCCTTATTTATCCCAAAATGCTTCTGAATATATTGGATTCTCCATCACTTAAAATCTAGTAACTGATTTAACTCAAAAATTAAAATATCGGGGGGCGCCTGGGTGGCTCAGTGGGTTAAAGCTTCTGCCTTCGGCTCAGGTCATGATCCCAGGGTCCTGGGATCGAGCCCCACATCAGGCTCTCTGCCTGGCGGGGAGCCTGCTTCCTCCTCTCTCTCTGCCTGCCTCTCTGCCTACTTGTGATCTCTGTCTGTCAAATAAATAAATAAAATCTTTAAAAAAAAAAAAAAATTAAAATATCGGGGCACCTGGGTGGCTCAGTGGGTTAAAGCCTCTGCCTCAGGCTCAGGTCATGGTCCCAGGGTCCTGGGATGGAGCGCTGCATCGGGCTCTCTACTCGGGAGGGAGCCTGCTTCCCCCTCTCTCTCTCTGCCTGCATCTCTGCCTCCTGGTGATTTCTGTCAAGTAAATAAAATCTTAAAAAAAAATCATTATTTTTAATTTAATTAATTAATTAAATTTTTAATTAAATTAAAAATTTAATTTTTAAAAAAAATATCATTATTTCAATATTGATATCAATATTGGTATCAGTATTTCATAGTATTATATAAGAACAGCTTTATTTCTTTCAGGTACTCAACTGAGAAACACATTTTAGAATCCCTGTTTAGATAGTACCAAACATATAATTTGACAAGACTCTTTTGCCTGGATTCACAGAACAGAGAAATAGTGCCCCTGTGTCTCCCATGGATTATATACTTCCTACTTTATCAAGCAGAAACAGGCACATTGACAAAATTCTAGTGGTTAAAGAGAAAGAATTATGCAGCACACAACAGAATTAAAATCTCACTTCTTCATGTAGTTTCTTTAACTCCTGCTTATAGCCCATGGCCATCTCTTGTTTGACTTTTTCATGTTCTTCTAACTGCTGACGCAGCATTCCAACCTAGAAGCAAAAAGGTAGTAGTATTTTTCATTACTGACATTGAAACAATACCCCTAAAACATAAAAAATGGAAATAACCTTTGTACTTATCCATAAAAACAAGTTCTCAATCGTATATGGTAATATCCTACTCCTTAGGAAGTCAAACACCTAATTATTTAAATTAGATTTCTAAAATCTCTGGGTTTAAATGAAACCTTGCTGTTTGATTTATTCTTCCTAACAATTCTTATTTAAAAAAAAACTCATAAAAAATTAGATATACAAAGTTATAACAACATTGGAAACTAAGAATACTCACTAAACAAAAATCAGTGAGGCTTCAAGAAAAAAATATATAAATTAAAGAACAGAATAGTAATGTCAAGCGGAAAGATACCAGGAGCCTAGAAACTTTATCATTTACCTCACTTCAGAGAAATCAGTTCCACCAACCAGAGTAAGGACGCTATCCTAACCCATTCTTCAATGGTTTAATACCAGCCACAGCTGGTTCATGACCAGCCCTCACCTCCATCAATACCCATCAGTCTCTCTACATCTCTCCATAACTGGTTAGAATTTCATCTATTAATAAGTGAGGAGGGAGAGGGAAAATGGGGAATACTAGGTAATAATCACAATATAGAATGGCAATTTCAAAAACAAAACAAACAAGAAACAGATCTTAAAACTTCTCATCATTCACCTATATGTGGAATCTAAAAAACAAAACAAGCGAACAAAACAAAACAGAAACAGATTCATAAATACAGAGAACTGGTAGTTGCCAGAAGTGAGGAAGGCAGGGGGATGGGCAAAACAGATGAAGGGAATTAAGAGCTACAAACTTTCAATTATAAAATAAATAACTCTCAAGGATAAAAAGTACAACATAGAGAATATAGTCAATAATACTATAATAACTTTAATTAATATTATATATTATATATAATATATAATTATATAATACTATAATAACTTTGTATGGTGACAGATGGTAACTACAGTTTTGGTGAGCATTTCGTAAAGTATATAAATATCAAATCACTATGTTGTATACCTGAAACTAATATAATATTGTATGTATTAATTTAAAATAAAATAAAATAAAAATATCAATCACCAAATGCCTTAGCACTCATATTCTAATAAGCAATATCAATAAAGGAGAAAATAGAGGCATCTAAATCTTTGGAGCAATAAAAGTTCTCACCACACCCGCAAAAATTTTCTAAGTACATAGGGTGGCAGAGGGTAACTAGACTTACTGTGGTGATCACTTCCCAATATATACAAATGCTGAATCATTACATTGTACACCTGAAACTAATATGTTTTATCTCAGTTTAAAAAACCAGAAACAAAATTCTTACAAGAACAATTCAATTTTGCTGTATCTTTATAAACACCAAATAGTTGACTTTATTTTTACCCAGTTGGACAATTTTCATCTTTCAATTAGGCCATTGTATGCAATTACATTTTAAGGACCTACAAGGTTTCCCCCAGTAGCTGAAAATAGAGTGTTCCTATGAAACCTTTTGCAAGTCAAAATGGCTACAGCAAAGAAGCAGTGATCATTTCAGGAAAGTAGAAATCCTCTTCAGGTTTCTGTCAGCTAGCAAAAACAGGTACTGATACAAGTCTTCTGTAAGAGCAAAGTGGTATCAGGCGCACTTTCCCCGAGCAGGGAACCTCCCATCTGGATTTAAATCTCTCATCTTATTAAGTGCAGTGTGTACCTACTGAGCTCAATGATCCAGTTTTCTCACCTTTCTGGCCTCTTTGGAAACGGTAACTTATCATTTCATTTTTCTCCCCTTATTAGATTCTAAAATATGTTATTCTACTAATGTATCAATATATACTTTAAACAGTTCTCTCGAGATTAAAACATGGGTTTGCAACTTAATAAATCTAACATTAGTCATTTTTACCAATTCCCAAGCAACCCAAGAACTAAAGAAATACTTCTATTCCATTTATCCCCCAACCAGACTTAAATGCCATTATAATTCTACATATATGTTAAACTGAAAATGCTACTGTTATATCCAGTCAATATTCACTCAGATTTACCCAAATATTTACTGTTGCCTTTCATTTCTTCCTTTATCTCTTGAGCATTGATCTGAGATCACTTTCCTTCTGCCTGAAGAATATTTAGTATTTCCATGTGTGGGTCTATCAGTGACAGATTCTCAATTTTTATTAATCTGAAAATGTCATTGTTTTATCTTTACTCTGGGTATAGATTTTTGGTTTGGCAGGGGAGAAAAGTCATTTCTTCGTAAGGATCATTCTATTGTCTTCTGGCTTTCACTGTTTTAGCAGACAAGTCAGCTGTTTGGAGCTGTTTGTAGATAATCTTTTTTTCTTCTTAAATAATGTTTTTTTTCCTTGATTATTTTTCAGATTTCCTCTTTGTTTTTTAGTTTTCAACCTTTTTATTTACCTTGCTTGAGATTCTCATACTTCTTAAATACATGGCCTTCTTCACTTTTGGCAAAATCTTAGTTAATTTATCTTCAAATATTGCTTCTGTCCAGTTGCATTTTTTTTTCTCCTTCAGGGATTCCAAAAACACTCATATTATACCTTCTCACTGAATTTTCTTTCTCTTATCTTTCCTCTATATTTTCTATCATTTGTCCACGCTTTATACTAAACATTTTCTTCTGACCTATCTTCAACTTCACTAACTTTCTTTCAGTTACTTTTTCAATATTATAATTTCCATTCATTTCACTTTTTTTTGATTTTCCACTCTTTAAGTGCTCAATCTTATCTTTTATCTCCTAGACAACAGTGAACATAGCTATTGCAAAGTCAGAGCATGGTAATGCCAGTATCTAGATTTGCCATGGGCCTGTTTCTACCTTGCTTCTGCCTTTTTGCATTTTTGTTGCTTGTCTTTCTGTGTCAGGGGTTACTTTCTAAGTGGGTACCGAGTATTTTATTTGCAAAATTATTTGAGGAAACAATTTAAGCCCCAGAATGGTGTTTTCCCCCCTTCAGAGAAAATTTAAGCTTGCTTTTTCCAGGTTCCCAGAAGCCTTAGCACTTAGGAGATGCTTAGGGACAGTGGCACCCTAAGATCACCTTAACTAATTTCAGAAATTTAAATGCCTGTGGCTGAGTGGTGATTTCAAAAGGGCTTGTTCTATACCCAGCCCATCCTCCCTCCTAGGGTGCTGCCTTTTGGGGTCCCAATCCAAAGTGAGGAGGGGTCAAAGCTGCCTTGGACACCAAATCATTTATTCTCTTAACACCTTGAAATTATCAAAAACCCCATTTAGTCTCTATCCTCTGAGCTACCTTCTCTAGTTTCAACTGTCCCAAGCCCGAGGCTCCACCCTCAACCTCTAGCCAGCAGAGATCTTGGCCTGGTTCTTCACTAGCTTGTTTAGCACTCTAGTTCAAGCAGACTTTTTTTTTTTTTAGCTTAGTTTATGTAGTTGGCCTCAGCGGGTGGGCTAGCCCAAAATAACTAGCCTGTCCTTACCAGATGTTGAAGTCTGAAAGATTCATATTTAACTGAAAACATCCTGAATAAATTTACTTTGAAAGCAGAATTCTAAATCCAATCAAACTTTCAATCAGATGTAAAAAGAGAATAATGATATTTTATACATGTAAGTTCTCAAAAGTATGTTCTACCAAAAATGGAGAAATAAACAAAGATGACAGAATCCAAAGAGACTAAAAGGAGAAAAGCAGGAAAAACTTTGGAATAATGGTGAAGGGACTTGCCAAAATGACAGCTATCCAGCTAACCTAGAGAATAGTTTATCCTTATTTGAGAATGGCAAGCTCCAAAAAAGAGAAAGAAGATGAAGAAGAAGAAGAAGAAGAAATCATAGATAGGTTACCTGATATACTTGAAGATACAAAGAAGACTTACACTTGTGTCAGAGAGTGGGAAGAATCAGTGGTAGGTACATTTTTAAAAAGCAAATGAAAATTCCCAGGAAGACAAAAAATTGTTTAAGAAACAAGTTTATCATTATACTCTCTGACTCAGATGTAAGTAATATTTACCATCTTAATGATGTAAATACTAAATGCTGATCTAACCAAAAATTAAGATCTATAATCCTGGCAGGATAAGGGGATGGGAATTTTATATAAAAGAGAAAAACTCATCTCTTATAGCAGCAAGTCATTAGATAAATAGCTAAAACTGAAAATTCAGAAAAATCAGTATTGAATGCCACTTAGAAACATGGGGAAAATACCAAAAGAAAGAATTAAAGGCATTGAAATGACTGCTTCAGAGAAGCCAGAATCCCACTTTCTGAGGGGCAGGCAGGTGATTACTGGTTTTTCTTACCAGCCTTACAGAACCATTTTTCTTTTTATTTACTACAAGTGGCAAGCATAAATATTAAATGAGAAGATAAGATTGCTTAATTTTATTTCCATACCAAGATCCAGTTCATAATGAGAACTCACCAATATTGAAATTTCTTAAAGAAAAAAGGAGAAAAAGAGGTTGAATGCTGAGAGTGAGGAATGGCACTGGGCAGAGAAATAGGAGCTAAGGTTTGAAACTGCCAGTATGGATGACAGAAGAAAGAGCTGAAATCACAGATCGTTTGAGATACAACTGAGTTTTCAGAGAGCTTGCTTAAATAGTAACTCACTCTTCACAACCACCCTGGAACATAAACATTATATCCCAATTTCACACAGGATGAAACAGGCTCAGAGAGGTTAGACTATTTGTCCAAGGCCAATCAGCAGAAAAGAGACAGAGTTAGGACTCCAAGTTCCTCACTCATTTTATCAGATCAGCCTGCTCTGCATGGCATTAGGAGTTATCACCAGCAGAAACGGCCAAGCCCAACAATGTAATCAGCAAACAGCCAAAGCATTCACTTACAAAATGAGCTGTTCCCGCTAGTCTCCCGCAAGCAGGATCTGCCCACCGGCTGGAGCTGATCATACAGCAATCCAGCGCTAGATAAGGAGCTTGAGGCAGAATGTGAAGCAATGACATCACCAAACACACTGTTTAGTGCGCCTGGCAATTTTTTATGCAGCAAAACTTTCTATGAAGTGGAGGATGCAATATACTGCTTCACAGTCTGGTGAAAGCTTTCCATCTCAGTGTCGTTTGAGTAGCACTGGTTCATACCGTAGCGCGGCTTCTAGGCCTGGAACTTTCAAACAAATAAGGATGACAAAAACTTAAAGCTCTATTTTCTAACTCTTATATCAAAGTAGATTATGAACGTGTTAAAAACCAACACAATTTCACAGAAGAACTCTATGGGATAGAGTCCCATTACTAGCATTTGGTAAAAGCACTTTACTTCTAGAAACTTAATCAACTTTCAGCAACCCAATCAATGAAGCAGTAAATTGACCAGACAGCTACAATTCTAAATTTCCTTTATGTCCCCAGGCCAATACTGTAATCTTCACCTCCTTACCATGGAACCTATCCATTCAATCCCTTTAATTTCTTTTTAAGGTATTAAGTAATGGCAGTAATGCCCCTGAGATTAAAACTAAGCTACAGGAATAAATTTCAACAGTCTCAGAGTGACTAAATATTCTCATAATCACACACATGGGAATTTCTTTAATGGGTTTCTAACAAAATAAACAACTTAGATATCTATATATACATACAGTGTTTTTCTTAGCTAGGAAACCAAATCACTTTAACTTACTAAACAAAACTACTTTTGTTTCCCACCAGGAAAAGTAAAGAAGTGGTAGCTAAAGTAGCTTATCAGACAAGGAGCACTGACCCTACCTAAATTACAATGTTTAAAAAATCAAGTATGATTATCATTCCATGTATTTTTTTGCCACCTTCTACATCTTTGCATGAGGTATAATTTTAAAATACATTCTTTAAGGTCTACTCAAGTTTTAAAATAAATTCCAATTTAGCAAATGGCATTCACAGGAAACTAAATTTGATGTACTGCTTTGATCCAAAGTGCAAATGGCCAGCCACTGAGAGATTCCCCTGACAAGCATAAAACACTTTTTATGAAGACTAACCCTTTCCTTGTTACATGAAACATTTTTAAAATGACACTCTTGCTATGTGTCATCAAAAGAATCATAATGTCAGTGTGTAGACTCACAGAAGTGTCCCCGAGTAAGCTGAGTCAACAGTACTCATGTGTGGTGATCCCACTGGTAGGAAAGTCCAGCAGAGTGGGGCTTGGGACTGGGACCTCCCTACAACTTTTCCAATCCTCACATGGACATTGATGCCAGGCATTTAGAAGCAGTTCTTGGGCTTAGAAGTGCTTTCTGCTTTCCTTCCAATATTCCATGTTCTTCTTTTTACTGTACCAGCTAAACTGAGAGAAATCGATCAGCATATTAGTAAATTTTTCCCCCAAATCACCAATAACTAGTGGTGGTGGGATTGCAAGTAAGTTTTATTTTTCTCTTTTCTTTCTTCCCCCCCAATTTTCAACAAGGGCAAATAAAAAATTTTTAAAGGGTTTTCTGAATTTTGTTTTAAATCGAACCCAAATAGGCAAGTTACTAAATTTTGGACTTAACTTTTTTACCCTAGCCATAAAATGAAGCCAAAAGCAATGTTCACTAAACTCAAGTCAATGTTAATAAAGGCATGTAATAGGATAACGGCTATACACTCTCTACATTTTCTTAAAGAAGTTAGGTATTATATGTGAGCAAGGTAATATGAAATAAATATTGATATATAAATATAACTTGAAATAAATGTTAATATTCTTATGTGTTTTCACAACAAATTCTTCTCCTAAAAGAAACCATGAGAATTAAAATATAATATAGAAACTAACTTGACATACAAATGCTTTTTCCAACAAATATTTAAGAAACATACTTAGAGGGGCGCCTGGGTGGCTCAGTGGTTTAAGCCTCTGCCTTCGGCTCAGGTCATGATCTCAGGGTCCTGGTATCGAGGCCCGCATTGGGCTCTCTGCTCAGTGAGGAGCCTGTTTCTCCCTCTCTCTCTGCCTGCCTCTCTGCCTACTTGTGACCTCTCTCTCTCTGTCAAATAAATAAATAAAAATATTTAAAAAAAAAAAAAAGAAAGAAACATACTTAGAAATGCAAACTGGTGTAGCCACTCTGGAAAACAGTATGGCGGTTCCTCAAAAAGTTCAAAATAGGGCGCCTGGGTGGCTCAGTGGGTTAAAGCCTCTGCCTTGGGCTCAGGTCATGATCCCACGGTCCTGGGATCGAGGCCCCCATCAGGCTCTCTGCTCAGCGGGAAGCCTGCTTCCCCCTCTCTCTCTGCCTGCCTCTCTGCCTACTTGTAATCTCTGTCAAATAAATAAATAAAGTATTAAAAAAAAAAGTTCAAACTAGAGCTACCCTATGACCCAGTAATTGCACTACTAGGTATTTATCCAAAGGATACAAAGATAGTGATTCAAAGGGGCACATGTACCCCATTTAGAGCAACAATGTCCACAATAGCCAAACTATGGAAAGAGCCCAGATGTCCATTGACAGATGAATGGATAAAGAAGAGGCAGAGTGTATGTGTGCGTAGACACACATATGCAATGGAATATTATGCATTGCAGAACAAAATCCTGCCATTTGCAACAGTGTGGATGGAGCTAGAGGGTATTATGCTGAGCAAAATAAGTCAGTCAGAGAAAGACAAATACCGTACGATTTCACTCATATGTGGAATTTAAGAAACAAAACAGATAAACATAAGGGAAGAGAAGGGAAAAAAATAAGATGAAAATTGAGAGGGAGGCAAACCATAAGCAACTCTTAACTCTAGGAAACAAACTGAGGGCTGCTGGAGGGAAGGGGCGTGAGGGATAATGTAACTGGGTGCTGGGCTTGAAGGCAGGCACGTGACGTAATGAGCACTGGGTGTTACGTGCAACTGATGAATCACTAAATTCTATTCCTGAAACTAGTAATACAGTACATGTTAACTAAGTTGAACTTAAATAAAGAATTTTTTAAAAAAGAAACATATTTAATATAAAAGCCAAGGTCAAATATCAAAAAGAGGAGTGAATCAACAGCTTTACCTCTTTGTGTTTCATATCCAACTGACCCCTAAGGGCCTTGAGTTCTTGCTCACGGATGTCCAGGCAAGTTTCGAGAGCGTGCGTCTGCCCTTCCCATTCAGATTTTTTATGAGCCACCATGATGTCAATCTGTTTCATGAGCTCTTGTAGTTCTGCTTCACAGGATGTCAAAAATCCCCTGTAAATAACAACACATGCCCGTGATTTTTTCTCTTTCCTGTGTAAAAATATAGCAGATGTAAACCCTGCTGAGGTAGAATGATGTCAATAAGGAACTTATTAGAGACGAAGAAATGATGTCTGAGCTTTTCCCTTCCATGTTCATATTAAGGTGATTACTTATTCCCCTACATACCTTGCCTTCCTCTAATACCCAACTCTGAAGCCTAAGTCATTCGGTCAAACTGAAGACTGATGTGTAAGTCAGGCTTGTGAGCAATGCTTCCATAACCAACAACCAGCTCTTTTGTAATGTTTGAGAAACACTGTCAGGAAGAATCCAGGCAAGCTTGTCACATTTTTAGCTAACCAAAATAAAAAGCCTTTGAAGCGAGGAAGCTATTGGGAAAATGACAATACAATTTTAAGAGCTGTTTCAAGAAACGCATCCTTGAGCCAGATGTATTTCAACTATTTCTTCCCACCTTATTACTAGAAACTTACTGCAACCGACCTTATTGTAAACTGACCTTTGTCCTTCACAGTCACAGGAGATGCCAGATATCTCAGAGGCAGAAAAAGAAGTAAGCAAAGTACTGGATTCAAACAGGTTTCCAGAAATAGCCACAGAAAGCTGTAGCTTGGAAGGCTTAAATACTTTTTTATAAAAGCATTTGTTCTTAGTGTACAAAACTTTTGAACTTTGACTTTTGCTTTTGAAGAGAAAATTGAGAGTGGGTTGAAAGCAAGCAGCTAGCTCCACATTGCTGAGATAAGGCAAACACCCCAGAGAGAGATGCTGTCCACAGACAGGACATGAATCGGCTGAGCTTCCACTCAGCATTTTTGCTTCTATAACCAAAGCACAAAATGGTCAGAGTCATAACTTGGATATGTTTGTAAACTTAGCAAGAGGGGCACCTGGGTGGCTCAGTTGCTTAAGTGACTGCCTTTGGCTCAGGTCATGATCCCGGAGTCCTGGGATCCAGTTCAGCATCGGGGCTCCCTGCTCAGTGGGAAGTTTGCTTCTCCCTCTGACCCTCCCCTGTCTCATGCTGTCTCTCTCATTCTCTCTCTTTCAAATAAATAAATAAAATCTTTAATAAATAAACAAACTAACTAACTTAGCGAGAAGCTTAAGGTCAATAACAAACTTACCCTTCATGTCCCCGATTCTGTATTCCTTCCAACAAAGCCTCCATTGCCAAATCCCCTTTGGTTTGGCAACTGGGAAAGCAAAAAAAAAAAAAAAAAATCAGTCAGGAGAAAATACCTTTTTTTAAGTTCTAACAGTCCGACTTAAAAACCTACGAATGTGAAAGCACACAATAACAAATAACATTGAGAAAATGTAGTACTTCTTAGGATGACTGTAGAAGCAGTCAAGGAACACCACTTCAAGAAATATTCAAACCAAATACACTTCAGGCTGAAAGAAAGTAACTTACAATGATCTGAATTGTGCTGATACTCTCCCCACATGATAGCAATCGTACCTCATTCTTGTACCCCTGTGAACCGAACTAGTAGGAGAGGGACAGTGATAAAAGCCTCTCACAACATGAGTGGAATTAGGGGTCACACACGTCAGAGGAAAAGTAGATTTTTTTTTTTTAAGAGATATTATAAAAAGATTAAATGCCCTGAGCTTGAACTCTTTGGTCCATCATGGGAGATCTTACCCACACCCTTCAGATGACAGGCCGGTGAAGCTTCCTAGAACACTCTCCCTCCCTTCAAAGGCAGCTCTATAGGCCATCCCTCCTCTCTACTTGCCCACTGCTAGTCCTTAACAAGTGCTTTCACAGGAGTTACACCAATCTGGGAATGAGGTTTTTGTACATGTTTTCCTTACTATTCAGCCCTCAAGGGCAGAAATCTAACTGTATTCCAGCTCGAGAGCCTAGTGTTTCAGTATGGCACATGTTCGATGTTTTTGGCTGAACTTATCACAATTCCCCTCCCTCTTCCCAACCCCCTTGTACAAGCTGGTCATAGAGAAGCGTACAGCAGAGAAAGAAAGGAAGGAGACAGAACAGGCTGCCATAGAAAGGGAAAGACACACCATGAAGAAAGGAAGGTGAGGAAGAGAGGTAAAAGATCACCCTTCAATTCGGAAATGACAATGAGAAGTACCCTTTGCTGGTTTCTCACTTCTGCAGAACATCAACCAATGTCAAACTACTTCCCGCTCCTGAAACACTGCTTTTTTCCTTAAGCCTTCAAAGGTTCAGCCCTGAATTAGTCTTTAGGTAATTCTCAAAAGCTGTGGTGGGAAGTTCTACCCCTTCGTTCTAATGCCTCGTCCAAAAATTACAATGCTCTGGAAGGGGATTTCTTCATTTAACAGAGAATTCAGTGTCATACTAACCACCAGATACACAAGGATGAAAGACATGCTCCTTTTCAAGGAATTAATAGTCCAGTACATGAAAGAAAAAATTAACCCAGAATGTTCCCTCAGTATGATAAATGTAGTGAGGTGAGGACAGAGTGTCCTGGAGACAGAGAGGAGAATGGAAGATTGGAAAATACAACTACTGCATCCTATCTGCATCCATTTCTAAAGTTACTAATGGAAGTATTTAACTATCTGTGCACAATATAGCAGAGAGGCTTTTTTTTTTTTTTAAACTAGACACATTAAAGTGCTGTATTTAAAAACAAACAAAATACAGTTTGTGTTTTGGGGCAGTTAAAGTAAGTGGAGACCTGACACTAAAAAGAATGAAAACACAAACAGGATTATCATTCTGTAATTGTTCTATTTTGCTATTTTCACTCTAAGTACACAGTCTTATTTAGAGAATGACAGCCGGTCAAATTTTCAGAGGCTACTATATCAGTCAGTTATTCTAAACTCTTTTATGCTAAATATGAATATCTTCCCAGTACTACTCTAAGTCTGATCTCATTTATCTTCCTCCTTAAGAACTGCATAGCTTGTTTTAAATAGCTGAAACACCTGTGATACACTAGCGAGTTTGCTTCGAGGTACTCTGTTAATGCTCTGGTGTGACCAGGGGAAAAAGCAAGCATTATTAAATATGAATGCAATCCTTACCAACACAAATTGAACTTTTTCCCTAATAAAAAAGCTAGTCCAGAAAAATGTCTCATTCTATAAGGATTTTATCATTCCCAAATCACAGTGAAAGAAACTTGGGTCATTTACCAATTTTGTTTTCTATTATGCGCCTTAGAGATACCTCACGAAAAACTGGTATCTGACATAACAGAACAACATTTGCAGAATGTAATATTGTAGTGACAGTACTGAGGTTGATTGTTATAGACATACTAAACTCTTTGAGTATTAAATGGTTACATCCTATTTATAGAGAACATTGGTCCAATAATAAAAATAGAGAACAGCAGCTGGAAATTTATCTCATTCAATGTTCAGAGATAAAAGGGTTAACCATTCATTCCATTATTTTCTGTAAATAAGTCCTTTCCCATACTGAAATCTGATGGCAATTAAATTCTGATATTCTTCCAAGCTACTGTATGAAGAGGATGCTGAAGGCCATCACTATACAGCATACTGCAACGTAAGGGCTCTTCCGTTCACCAATTCTGGCGCATTTCCAAAATATACCCAACAATCCAGTTTTATTTCTGTCCAGGAGGCTGGGTGCCAAGGATCGGATATAAGCACAGGTACATATAAGCAGCAAGATTATAGTCAATAGACTCTGAAAATTGAAAATGGCAGACATAGTGAGGCCGGCGAAGCCCCAGCCACATCACCCTTCCGGGCCCAGGGCGGAAGAGGCGTGCACGCCCCCAGCAGAGAGGCTTTTGCTCCAGCTAGTTTATCCTTCACCTTACACCAATGTTAAATAAAATGAACACCTAAAGACAGAGGTTTTCATGTTCTAACCCACCTTCTTTCAAACCTTGATATGGTCAATTACAGCGCAATCCCAATTTCATGTCTTATTCCACTCTGGGGAGCTGCGAGGCAGTGCCCAGTCTGCACAGTACCATGTGGATAAAAAACCCAAGAGAGAGCCCTACTCTGCAACTAAGTAGCTTTGTGTCCTTGGACTGCAGTTTTTGCATCTGTAAAATGAGCAGTATGAACTATAGTCCCCAAGGTGTCATGGCATTCTAGTAGCCAATGTCCACTGTAAGTAGCCTGCTCTTGCCTACTGTACACGGATATTTATCAAATCCGTAAGAAAGTGCTATTCCTAAGGACAGCGCTACTCCAGACATTAAAAACTAGCATCAGTAAAATTATACTTCTTTAGGTCATTTCATTCTTAAACATTAATATATTTAGCAATATAAATTAGTAACACACACTTAGTAATATACAGTAATATATTTTCTAGATGATATTATTATTAATTACCAATGTTTAAGACAGAAGGCAACAGTCACTGAGTACACAACTTTTTTGCCTCCTACACACTGTTAATTCATTCTTCACAACACTCATAAAAGACAGACACAATTTCTTTGAGGAAACTGAGGCTTAGAGGGTTAAATTGGTTGACAACAGTAAACTACACATCAGAGTCATAGGATAAAACTTAAGCAGTAACTCCTAAGTCCCAACCAATGTGCAATCTTCATAAATTTTACAATATTCCAGATCTTAAAGTACCTTCATCTTTCCTTTCGGTTTAACAGTGTCTTCTTGGCAATAAATGAAACCAAACCAAAAAGTCTGGGTACAGGAAAAAAATGCAAGCTTACCACCACAGACACCAGATGGCAGTAACACAATAGTGAAAATAACCCACACCTTGGGAAATTGCCATTTCAGAAGTAAAACTAATGGTCCAAGACTAAAACAAAGATATCTCTGTTTTTAAAAATTTGGGGGTGGAGGACCAGCAACATTCTCTCTAGAAAATGATCTAATGTGTAATGTGTTTCTTTACCAAAACCTTCACCATCTATTTGAACAGCTGCCAAACACCATCAGTTCTCATTGTTTAGGATCAGGTAAATAGCAAGGGCTCAGATTTTCTGTGGACTTTTCTCACCTGAGTTTCTCACAACTCCATCACCGACTCCTTCCTAACCACACTGAGCCTCATTCACCTCTATATACTATGTCGCTCTGTCTTCTTTTGCCTGTGCCATGTAATAGCGATGTAAAGTTAGAAACTCTGTTCATAATAATAAATGCAAATTTACTCACCGTTTGAAAATCTACTACTCCTTGCCACTAACGTAAAATGCTAAAGTGGTTACATAAAAACTGTGTAGCTCTACAATTGTCACTTCTGCAGCTAAACCAAGACATCAACAAATATAACTTATTAATTATAACTCTTTTAAGTTATTTATTGTAACTCTCCTTTGGAATTAAAGCTATTTTAAATCAGTGAAATATAGAAGAATTAAAGGGAACACAGGGTAGGAAGCAGGGAAAACACACTTTAAATCTTCAGGGAAAAAGAATCCAGATAGGATATCTAATAAAAGGCAAAGCTTTGAAACTCATTAGCATACTGGAATTTAAGAGCTAGAAAGGATCTGAAGGACTCCTCTTTAAACTCTCCATTTATAGATCAGGAAAAATATTCCAAATATAAACCCATGATCAAATTACTCACAAAATGGGACACAGGAAGAAAATAAAAGCTCTGGAGAGAATTATGAATTAATGTGTACTAACAGAAGGGATATGCCTACTCAACAAGTCTCATTGAAAGGAGGGTAACAATGCTCTGTCCCTTACCTGTCTTGGCATTACACTGATTGCAAAGATCTATGGCTCTTTCAGAATTACTATGGTTGATAAACTGGCTGCTCCAATAAATAATAATTTACCATTGCCCAGAAAGGTTCCTACTTAAACTTAAGGTGGGAAAAAAATCACAGATACAGTAACAAAGAAATTTTCCAAAATAAAAGTGGAATTTTAAAACACTGATCAAACTATGGCTCAAAATCCAGAAAGAATAAGGAGGAAGCTAAGAAATCAGAGTAGGTAAAAATATACTTTTACGTAGGAAAATTGCCATAAACCAAGTCTAAAGACCACAATATTTGAAAGTTTCATCAGAGAGGATTATTTATCCAAATATATAAAAGGCTTCTAAAAATTGAGGAGAAGGGATGTCTGGGTAGCACAGTCAGTTAAGCATCCAGCTCTGGTTTCAGCTCAAGTCATGATCTCATGGGTCTTGAGATCAAGTTCCTGTCTGGCTCTGTGCTCAATGTGGAATTTGCTTAAGTTTTTCTCTTCCTTTCCCTCTGCTGCTCCCCCAAGCTCGCTCACTCTCTCTCTCTAAAATAAATAAATCTTTAAAAAATAATAATAAAATAAAAATAAAAATTGAGGAGGGAGAAATGGAATCTATAGAAAAATGCACACAAGTTATGAACAAGTAGTTCACAGAAAAAGAAATGCAAGTGACCTTAAACATATAAGATCAGCATTACTTACAACAGCCAAGATATGGAAGCAGCCCAAGTGTCCAAAAATTGACGAATGGATAAAGAAGAGACAGATATACAGATAAATATACATAGACATAATGGATTGATATACATATCTCCATGGATATATACATATGACAGAACATAACTCAGCAATAAAAAATGAAATCTTTCTATTGGCAATGACATGGATGGAGTTAGAGAGTATAATTAGTATAATGCTAAGTAAAATAACTCAGAAAAAGATAAATACCATATGATTTTACTCATATATTTAAGAAACAAAACAAATGAGCAAAGGGAAGAAAGAGACAGAGAGAGAGACACAAACCAAGAAACATACTCTTAACTATAGAGAACAAACTGATGGTTGCCAGAGGGGAGGTAGGTGGAGAGATGGGTGAAATAGGTTTGGGGATTAGGGAGTGTACTAGTCCTGATGATCACTGGGTGATGTATGGAATTGCTGAATCACTATTTTGTACACCTGAAATTAATAAAACACTGTATGTTAACTAATGGGAATTAAAATAAACACTTAAAATTAATTAACTAAAACACATGAAAAGGTGCTCTATCTTGTTCACAAGAAGAGAAATACAAATTTCAACCAAAAGGTAACCAAGTTACCTTTTCTTCTGCATTTAGATTAACCAAAACTCAAAAGTTTGACAATATACACTTATAACAAAGTATATTTATGGGAAAAAGGGCCCTCACATACATTGTAGGCACAATGGAAAATGGTACAATTTCTATAGAGATTTTGGCAATACTTAGCACCTAAAAAATATGCCTTTACCCTTTGGTCCAACAATGCCACTTCTAGGAAGCTTTCCCAAAGCCACAATGGCAAAAATACAAAATCACATATGTACAAGGACACACAGTGCAGCACTATATGCAACAGTTGCACACAATACAAATGCCTATCCACAGGGACTAATTGAATATTCATCTACCAGCGGAATATTACGAAGCTGTAAAAACAGATAACATACTTCTTAAGAGGATCTACAAGGCATATATTACTAGGGGGGAAAAGCAAGCAGATAATGCATTTGTTTTTATGGAGGGATAAACCCAAGCTAGTAAATACGATACCTATAAGAAAGGGAACTAGGGAGTGCCTAGGTGGCTCAGTCAGTTAAGCATCTGCCTTCTGCTCAGGTCATGATCCCAGGGTACTGGGATCAAGTCCTACACTAGGCTCCTTGCTCAGTTGGGAGTTGGCTTCTCTCTCTGCCCCGCCCCTCTGCTTGTCCTTTCTCACTCTCTCTCTCTCAAAATAAATATTTTCTTTAAAAAAAGAAAAAGGAAGAAAGAAAAAGAAAGAGAACTAGGGTAGAGAAAAGACGAATGAACACTAAACTTGTCCAGATATCTGTGTTTTATAGTACTAGTTTTATGTTAACGTTTTACATATAATAAATCAAATCCAAATTTGGGGGAAAAAAAGAAGTTTGGAAAAATTGGAAACAAAATGAAACAAATCAACTATCAATTAGATATCAAGGTGGAAAACTGACCATATAATAAAATGTTTCACATACCTTTAAAATGCAATGATTCTACTGTACTTGTAACCCCAAGTGGAATATAACTAAAGATAAAAAAGAACTGCAAAGAAATCCTAAACACTATTCAGGAATCATATTGTTAATAATAAAATTGGTATAATCTGGGGCGCCTGGGTGGCTCAGTGGGTTAAAGCCTCTGCCTTGGGCTCAGGTCATGACCTCAGGGTCCTGGGATCAAGCCCCGCACTGGGCTCTCTGTTCAGCAGGGAGCCTGCTTCCTCCTCTCTCTCTCTGCCTGCTTCTCTACCTACTTGTGATCTCTGTCTGTCAAATAAATAAATAAAATCTTTGAAAAAATTGGTATAATCTGAAATCAATATATGTAATACAGGATAGGGAAAAAAAGTAATTACATTAACAATATTAGGTTCCAAAATTTTCAGCAAGACAAAAAGACCCAAACATAAAAACAAATACAAAAAATTAAATTAAAATAGAAGTATCAGTGTGAATTCTGTATATTTATTTAAAAATATATGTATTTCCTAACTCTGGCCACTGTAAATCCTAGAACCATTGACCAACCTGGCACCATGAGCACCTCTAGCACCCAGACTAGGGTCTCTAAATACCATCTCCCACCCAAAGGAACCAGGGCTTTTTGGTAGCCATTAATGTACAAATGATGAAAGAACATGTTTTACCAGAAAATAGGGAAATTAATTATCAAAGACTACTGATCATATGAAGATGGACAGGAGCCAACATAAAGAGGTGCCACTGACCAAAGGCAGAGCAATTTAAGTATTAAAAAAAAAAAAAAAAGACTGCAACAAATTGAAACAGTTTAAATATAGTCAAGTCCATGATGATTTAAAAAAAAACAATAAGGCAAAACCCCTCACGGTTACCTTTGGAGATTGGTAGGCCATCACCTCATTACTGTAGTCTGAAAACAGGGAAAGAATTAAGCACTCTTCTTGCCTTTCCTGTACAAGCTATATTTCATATAGCTGATGGCAGTCAAATAGCTGGTGGGGTAGAGTTCTTCTTCATAGAAGATTTTTAGCTAATAAATACTGAAGGAATGATAGGATTAGAAAATCATCATTCTGCAATCCCTAATGCAATAATGGATATAGGCAATCTAAATCCATAAAAAGATTTCACCATTAAGTGAAAAGCTCACGGGGAATTTCAGGAGGGATGGATTGGGCTAACAATACCTGAATGCGTTACACTCCTCAATCTTAACACAAGAGAGCTCAGATATTTCATGCCTCTCTGATAATTAATGCAATAGATTATCTACTGCATCACCTAGGAATCGTCTTCACCCCCACAAAAAAAAAATAAATAAATTTAAGGTTAAATCTGATCTTCCAGAGCAGAGCTATTCAACAGAACTTTCTGCAATTATTGGAATATTTTATGTCTGCACCATTTAGAGGGTAGCCACGAGGCACCTTTGACTACTAGGCACTTGAAATATGGCTAACAAAACTAGGAAACTGAATCTTTAGTTTTATTTCATTTTAGTTAATTTAAATAGCCAGAGCTGGCTGGTGATTACCATAGTGGACAGTGCAATTCTAGATCTAACTACTGGTTTAAAGGGAAAGATGTACTTGTTAAAAGGATATCATGCAGATGCATTAAGCTAAATCTAGAATACTGAGGGGGGGGGGGGGCGCCTGAGTGGCTCAGTGGGTTAAAGCCTCTGCCTTCAGCTCGGGTCATGATCCCAGGATCCTGGGATCGAGCCCCGCATCGGGCTCTCTGCTCCACAGGGAGCCTGCTTCCTCCTCTCTCTCTGCCTGACTCTCTGCCTAGTTGTGATTTCTCTCTGTCAAATAAACAAAATATTAAAAAAAAAAAAAAAAAAAAAAAGGGCGCCTGGGTGGCTCAGTTGGTTAAGCCGCTGCCTTCGGCTCAGGTCATGATCTCGGGATCCTGGGATCGAGTCCCACATCGGACTCTCTGCTCAGCAGGGAGCCTGCTTCCCCCTCCTCTCTGCCTGCCTCTCCGCCTACTTGTGATCTCTCTCTCTCTGTCAAAAAATAAATAAAATCTTTAAAAAAAAAAAAAAACTGAGGGGGAAAAGGGACACAAGGGAACTGCCCTGTTAAAAGAGATTTAAACAATGTATCAACAAAATACAACATGTGGACCTCTATGGGATTTTGATCTAAAGGAGCTAACTGTAAAAGGTCATTTAAAAGGGACAGATGGAGAAATCTGAACCCACACTGAATACTGACACGGAATTCTTACAAATTTTCATAGGTGTGATGACAGTAATCCACTTTTATAAAATCAAAAAAGCAAATTTAGCTTTCAGAGGAAAAAAAAGAAACAACCTAAAAATAAATTCAATCCCTGCAGCCTCTGTTGATGTTAGCTTCAGATGAATTTCAAATCAAGCTGACTTTTTTTAAAGTAGGTAACTCTGGAGGCACCTGGGTGGCTCAAAAGGTTAAGGAGGCAACTCTGATGTATCAGAGTGGATTACGGATGCTGTCCCAGCGGGCTACCACTACTACATAAATGAGAAAGGGAAGGACAAAGTGAAGGTCTTCTACCTTCTAATGGGAGGAAAATGGCACAGTACAACTAACATATGCAATTATTAGAAATAGTTTTTAAAAACCTGAATCTACATACATTTTTAAGGGCAGTGTGAATGTCTAATAAATGTTTATGAATCTCTAACCCATTTTAATTTCATTTTTACATTACTGATCACGGTTAGTGACATAGTCAAAGGGCAAGAAGCTGCACAAATCTAAAGGTGGCACTGCATTTCAAGTAAGAAAATACATGTATTTTGTTATATCATTAAGCTACAGCTATGATTAAGTATACGTAAATAGTTGAAAGTAATATGTAGTTGATGATCCTTATTATGACTTCCTCTTCACATCTATAAAATGGAACGCAAGCATGAGGGGAACTCTGTAACAGCAGTGTACCTACTCTACAATACTGTTTTTTTATTAAAGGAATGAAATTGAAGGAATTGGATGTAAGACTCAATGAAAACTATTTCGTGCACATTAGTGTACCCTAAATGTAAATGAAGACCAGTCATTGACAGCAGACTCATTTTTACTCTGATGTTGTTAAGGAATGTAAGAAAAACACTGAGCCTAGACTTACTGTCCTCAAACATCTTCATGATTAAAGTGCCCCTAAGGAACTGTCCCTTTTAAACCCTCAACCTATCATTTATCTCCCACCCCGGATTTGTATGGAGCAATCCGTAAACTCAGGGCTTCTCAACTTCTTCAGTCCTTCAAGACTTCTGCCACATTTCCGTACCTCTTGTACTAACATTAACTCACTTTTTAAGACTTGCTAAAATTCCCCCCATAAATGAACCCGCATCACGTGCGGTCAATGGGCTAAGTCACAACAACGCTGGGAAGCTAACCAGGTAAGGCAGCCTAGGCGGGAGGGCTGTGCCGGGGGTCCCTCCTCTGCAAAGGAAGAGCGGCCCGCAGCTGGCTCCGCCGCGGTAGACGTGGACTCGGCGGCAGCTACTCGCACCCCCCGCCGCCCTCCCGCCGGCCCAGCCTCTGGGGAGGGGCTGACCACCTGGCTGGCCCGGACGGCGCGCCGGGCAAGGCCATATCCGCCTTCGCGGGTCCGCAGGGCGTACGCGGGGAGGCCGACGGGCCCGGCGCCGCAGCGGACCCGGGCCGGCGAGGGCGGTCCTGGTGGCCAGCGGGCTGCTGCGGAGGCCGGCCCTGGGCCATATGGCCGCGCAGCCCGCGGCGCCACCGCAGCCAGAGCTGCCTCCGGACCAGGACACGCCCGCCCCCCGCCTGTCCACCGGGCGCCCATGCGGTTACTGGGACCGCGCGAGCGCGCCCCCGAGACTTCCCGCCGTTACCTCCGGCCGGGGGCGCGCGCGCGCGTCACCGCCGACCCGACGTCCAGCCTCCGGCGTCGCCACGTTCGTTCCGCCCACCTCCCCCTCACTTTGAATTGAAGAAGTGTCCTCCCAGGCCTCCCCTCCGTGCAAGCATATAGGCTCACCCACATCCGGGGAACGGTGAGAAAGGCGCGTGGGTCACGTGAGGCTGAGGGGGAGGGGCTGTGTGGAAGCGGGTGCGGCGCTGGGTCCGGCGCGGGTAAGGTTTTCCCGCGCCCCGAGTCTTGGTTTGGGAGGGACGGGACGCGTGGGTTCCTTAGCGTCGCCCTTTTCAACCTTCCGTCAGTTGAGGCCGATGTCTCACTTCATCTTCACAATCACTTTCCGCACGCCATGGAGGGTGGAAGGGCACCAGCGGGGCAGTTCTGGACCTCCCCCGCTTCCACATTTGGTAGATCCAACCGGAAGCCGGGACGGGGGCGGGCCCACGCTTGTGTACGGATGCTGGTGGCCTGCGAGGGTCAATTCTAGCTAGGTAGACGGTCGTCTCGTTTAACTTATGTGACTATACGTTTGTGGAACTGCAGAGCACAGGAGTGGGGTGACACGTGCCGCGGGTTTGGGAAAACCATGTAACAGACAGTGTGACAAGCTCCCAGTTGGGACCATTCGCTGCGCCCAGGGAGCTAAGGGACTCCAGGAAGGACGGGTCCCGTGCTCCCCCTGGGTCTAGAAGCAGACCTCCTGCAGGAGACGACCTGGGAGCCAAATTTTTTAGACTGGAGTTTAGCTGGAAACAAAGGAATTGTAACGAGCGTTCTAGGCATTGGAACTGTTACATGTGTAAGAGAAGTTTGCTCAGGAAGGTGGTAGTATATCATTCTGTCGAGTGTGGCAGGTGCTTTGGACTGTGGCTGTGTCCTGGACATTGTCTGTCTTGATGCTTTCCACGCTGCCAGCCCCTGAGGAGTGAAGGCACCTTAGGACCTGACTCTGGAAATGAGATGTTGACCAGATGAGCTGACACCAGTGTTGAGTTGGAAAGGAAAATAAGCGTTACTGAGGAGGGAAAAGGCTTCTAAGTGCAAAGGCTGGAAAGTATGGCAGGGTTGGTGTTTGGAAAGAGGGACGGTGAGAAAAGATTGAGGCCAAATTTGGGAAAGATGTGCTGCAAAAGAGCCTGCAATATTTACACATAATAATTGTAGACACTGATACCTGAGAAATCTGTTACAAAGACTACCTGACTTGTTAGGTGGATCATAAAGACAAGAAGGAGACATTCAAGGGCCAGATCCTCACTGAGGCTTGAAAAAACTTGACAGAAAGGTCGAATCTGTGTATGGCTGGGAGAATTAGCTAGTTCTGATCAACTGGAAAAATGAGGGTATCGCAGGGGACAGAGCAGCAGGGACACAGGACTGGCAGCAGGAAAAAGGGCTCTTGTGGGACAGGAATTCCAAAAATATAACTGGAACTGCGTGTACATTTTCTAAAGACAATATCCTTATACTTGTTTTCAGTTATCCATGGGGTAGTGCTGGATTAATTCTTGAGTGAAACATCAAGGTTTCAACTGGTTCACTGGTAGCCAAAATAGCTGGGCACCTTCTGCTTCAGTTTTGCCTGGCTCTTTACCATGGGGTTAAAAACTCTTAACCAGGGGCGCCTGGGTGGCTCAGTGGGTTGGGCCGCTGCCTTCGGCTCGGGTCATGATCTCAGGGTCCTGGGATCGAGTCCCACATCGGGCTCTCTGCTCAGCAGGGAGCCTGCTTCCCTCTCTCTCTCTCTCTGCCTGCCTCTCTATCTACTTGTGATCTCTCTCTGTCAAATAAATAAATAAAATATTTTTTAAAAAATCATCTTCTCTTGGATATTTAAAAAAAAAAAAAAAACTCTTAACCAACCCCAACCTGTAATAATTATTACCCAGGCATTAGGGCTATTATGCAATCATACTACGGGGCCAAGCATAGGTCTGTATGAAGGAGTTGGGAGTCCACCCCTAAAGATTTTTCCTTTTATGAATGTTCCTAGCCTCAGAAACTAGGAGTGACTGGGAGTGCCTTTGGTGCCACTGGCTTCCAGGCCATCAGGATGACTGCTTTGTGGCAGGAAACACAGTAAAGTGAACCTATGATGGAGCAGCAGAGCCCACACTAGGAAACAGGGAATCCAGAGGTAGGCTGCAGATGTTTAGGAGAAAAAAATAGTCAGTCATGGCCAAGGAGCTAAATAACATCTTGACCACTTGGTCCAGGCATTGAAGGGAGTACAGCATTAAAAAAGGAAAGAACCCCAAAGGAAAGCAGAAATGAGCAGCAGGGGGTCCTGCTGCTGTTGTTCACCTGCAGGTGCTCCTTTCAGAACTTGGATTGGGTACTAGTTTAAGAAAGACAGTTTCCTTTAAAAGTTCAGCTGAGGATTTCTGTCAGCTCTGTAGTTGGTCACTTCGCATAGCTCAGTTCAGTATCTCAATACGTTCATTTAGTTCCTGTGCCTAGGAATGCTAATATTAAAGCTGAGGCAGGTAGAAGGTAGAGACTTTTTTGTAAAACATAGTGCAGGAAAAGGCTAACGGGGACAGAGAGGAGACTTGGTTATTAATTAGAGATTCATTGAAGGCATTCTGAACAGGGCAAGGTGAATATGCAAATTAGGAGAGAAAAACTATATTCTAGATATACTGTGGCCTTGTACACAAGGCTTCTGTCATACTGTGACACTGGTCTTGTCAACTGGGCTAGGTCTGCTGTCTGTCCTGTATGTGCTATAAAGCATCCATGGGTTGGGGGAAGGGAATGGGCAGTAGGGAGAGACTGGGATCTTAGAACTAGATTGTCACCTGACCCAGATGAGAAGATGAGTCTTTCCCATTTCCCAGGATGATGTTATACCAAAAGATACATGCAGGCTAAAAAGCCTGGGGAAGCCTGATGCTTGATTACATCACCTCCTCAGTCTTCATGCTTAAGAAATAATCTCTTTGACTTACAGATCTGACAAGATCAAAGCTGCAGAAGAATGGACAGTGAGGTACAGAGAGATGGAAGGATCTTGGATTTGATTGACGATGCTTGGCGAGAAGACAAGCTGCCATATGAGGATGTTGCAATACCACTGGTAGGCTATAGTTTGTGCCAAGGATGGTGGGTGAAAGGTATGATCTGGTGAACCCTACTAGAAGTAGGATGTCAATGGACAAACTAGTAGGGCAAAGAAATCCACAAAGATGTGGATTCCTGTAACTCTAGAAGACTGGATAGTTTGACTTTTTATTTGAAGAGAACTGTAGTTCAGAGAGTTGATATGAGGAGCTCAGTTAGGGGTCAGGCCAGGACTGGACTCAAGATTTCTGAGCCATGTTCTGTCTGCCACACCAAAGCTAATAAACCAGAAGATGAGATGTACAAAAGATAGAGAGGAACAAGAAGCAATGGCATTTACACCATATTTCTTACTTGTCTACCTGTGATTGATCATTTGCTATCTTTAGAGACATATTCTCGAAACATACACCTATCCTAGTTTCCCTGGAAAATGTTTGGAAGACAGCTGAGTTTTCTCTTGGATTTAGACCAAACGGATCTTGGGACACACTCTTCTTTCCCAATCTCTAGAGAATGCTCCTGCAGGGAGTTTCTTGATCCTCCCATAATAAATCATCTAAAAGTTGTGCATTAATTTTTATTTTAAATCCTATTTATGTCATAGAGGGAGGCCTAACAAAAAACACGGAGAACAGACTCCAGGGATTGTTTATCTTCAGATCATGCCAAGTGCCCTGAGAAGAGCTATTAATAAAATGCACCTTCCAAGTAGACTGCTGCTGCTGACTGAGAAATAAAGTTCCGCTCACCCACATTTTCATTTACGACTAAGAGATGATATTATGCTCAGTGAATAATACACATATCAAATAATAGGTCACAGCTTAGTTCAAGTTTAGAAAAATAGTGAAAAGGGAGTGCACAAAGAATTCTGGCTGCCACTTAATACCAGTTTTATGCCATGGACTGAGGTTGAAATTTGACATACATTATTTCTAACTGTTTAAATACTCTTACAAAGGTAGTGGTGTTATCTCCATTTTTACAGCAAGGAAATAGAATCAGAGAGGGAACTTGTGCAAAGCTGGGTAGCTGATAAGTTGGACTTCACCCTTAGGTCTGTGTGAAGGCTCCAGATCCTGTCTTGCAAACTTTTGTTTGTTTTTTCACTTGGCAGGCACAATTCCTGCCCCTGGGGATCTAGAGAGACAACACAGAGAAATAAATAATTACAGTAATAAATGTTATAAGCCAGGTTGTGCATAGCTACGTAGGATAGGAGGTGGCTGATGCCTGTTGAGCATCAGGAAAGGCTTCAGAGAGAATGTAATATTTAAGCTGGCCATAAGGGAGGGCCAGAAATGTAGTGGGGGTAGACAAGGGCACTCTCAACAGAGGGGACAGATGTGCACAGGCTCAGAGTTTTGAAAGGCTTTGGGAGATGGTGAGACATTCATCGTGGACAGAGATTATATTTGTCATCTAAGGTAGGCAGAAAGATGGGCTTGGACCAGATTTTGAGAGGAGTATTAACACCATGCTTAGACTTCATTCTGAGGATAACCAGGAATGAGTGGTTTTCAAAATAGAAATCTGCCACACTCAAATTTGAGTTTTAGAATGTTAGTTCAGAAGGGAATTGTTAGGGAATGTGTGCCATGGACAAAGGGGCAAGTGATAGGGCAGAGGGACCAGTGAGGAAGTGATCGCAGTAATATGGGGAAGGAGCCTGAACAAAAGCACGTAGGTGGAGGGGAACTGCTGAATTTTGCAGGCATATGGCAGGATTTGGGGACCACTTCTGTGGAAGGGATTGAGGGAGAAGGAAGTTTCCAGGGTGTAGCCTGACCTTCTTGTTATTCTGTGTCTTTTCGTGTCTCATGACTCTCAGGGAATGTGCACTGGTTAGCTTTTGTTGCTGCCTAACAGATCTCCCCCAAACAGAGTAACTTCAAACAAAAGCTGTTTATCTCATAATTTTGTGTCTCAGCTGAGAGGGTCTTCTAGTCTTTCCAGCTCGGCTGATCCCTGCTGGACTTGCTGGTGTTCTGCAGTCAGTCAGCAGGCCGGCTGGAGGCTGGGGGATGGGGAGACTTTTCACACATCTGGTAGGTAGCAGGTCAGCTGGGATGATGAGGTCAAAGCCTCATTACCCAGCAGACTAGCCTAGACTGCACCTGGCCATCTCCGGGTTCCAAGAACAGCAAGAGAGGAACTGTGAGGCTTCATGGAGCTTAGCCAAGAATGGGCCCAAGGATACTGTGGCTGCTCTCTGCTAACCAAGGCAAGTCACTCAGTCAGTCCCAATCTGAAATTGGGGAAATAAGACTCTGCCTTTTCCTGGGAGTAGCTGCCAAGAATTGAGGCCAGTTTCCAATAGGCCATAATTGATAGTTGTGTTTATGATACTTTGTGTTGGTTTCAAAGCACGTACACATTTTTTCATCTTGGCATTCAGTGTAAGAGACAGTAGTGACCAAATGAAAGAAACTGTTTTAGAACTTATACCACAGAGGGGCGCCTGGGTGGCTCAGTTGGTTGAGTATCTAACCCTTGGTTTTAGCTTAGGTCATTATCTTTTGGTCCTGGGATTGAGTCCAGCATTGGGCTCTGGGCTTAGTGCACTCAGATCTGCTTGGGTGCGTGCGCGTGCACGTACACACACACACACACTCTCTCTCTCTCTCTCTCTCTCTCTAACCTTAACCCTAGCCTTAACTCTCTCTCAAAATAAAGAAAATCTTAAAATATATATATATATATATATACACCACAGATGAGATGAAATTAAGTTACTTGTCTGTCATTTAAATAATTCACTAACCAAGGACTTGTTTGTGCTTTGTGAGCTATAAATAATTATTGGAACCAAACTTATTCTTTAGGTTTGAATGTATGATTGCTCTACAGTAAATGATAGTTCTTTATAATTCATACAGATATGTTTGAGTCTCAATATTATGTTTATAAAACAACATGTGTGCTCAGAACATGTGTTCAGATACATTTGTACATATTGTAAGTCACTTTATATATATTGAGCATATTTTTGAAAGAGAAAAACATTCATGAGCTGCAAATTGGAATCAGTGGGAAATTGAAAGTCTCAATATTGAATAACAGTTTGTTGCCCCCCAAAAAAGTATAAATTGAAATAATTGAAAAGAAATATATTGGTGTCAGTAAACTCCCATACAAAGCAGACTCCTGGTAATAAGAAATTTAAATTTAAAATATAAGGAAACTACCAAAAGTTCTTACCACTCATGTAAAAACATAGTTAACTACATGAGGTGACGGGTGTGTTAACTAGCCCTATCGTGATAATCATTTCATAGTATGTATGTGTCAGATGCGTGTGGTACACCTTAAACTCACACAGTGTTCTATGCAAATTAAAGCTGACTCAAGCCGAAAAAACACTCTCTGTCACATTCCCTAGTGAGTGTGGCCCATGGCTTACCATTCTAAGAGAGATGCCAGCAGTGACCCGGGTTTGTGTTGCTGTGCTCCAGCACTAGGGCGACACCCGCCTAGTAGGTTACATTTTCAGCCCTCTCCACCCACCTTCGTAAGAACACAGGCATGCTGGGCACGGGATAGTTTGTTAAAATACATTTCTTATGCTTAAGGAATATTCCAGCAAATGTGGTATTCAATGAAAGCAGCCTCCCAAAAAAGGACTCAGTATTGGGTCTTGTCGGTGAGCCCAACCTCTAGTAATAAGAGCACCCATTCCTTGAGCATCAGACGGCCGCCCGCAGGGGTGAGCACTCCATCTCAGTGACCCCATTTAGTTTCACAGCTGTCCTCTGAGGTGATGGCTACTCTTTCCTCTGATTGCCCAAGAGGAGATAAAGGGTCCGTCTTTTTGGTTTTTTTAATCTTTTTTTTTTTTTTTAATGTTTATTCGACAGAGAGAGATCACAAGTAGGCAGAGAGGCAGGCAGAGAGAGAGGAAAGCAGGCTGAGCAGAGAGCCCGATGCGGAGCTCGATCCCAGGACCCTGGGATCATGACCTGAGCCGAAGGCAGAGGCTTTAACCCACTGAGCCACCCAGGCGCCCCAAGGGTCTGTCTTTTTATACTAGTTCTTTCTTTAGGCTAGATTTCTGTCAGTTATGCTGCCTGTCTCTAAGAACTTAGAGGTTTGATTTCTGAGTGCTCTTGAGTTTTAAGGGGTTTCTTAATGCAGAGTGTGCCAGCATTCTGAATGTCCATTGTACCTTTGCAGAATGAGCTTCCTGAACCTGAACAGGACAACGGTGGCACTACAGAATCTGTTAAAGAACAAGAAATGAAATGGACCGACTTGGCCTTACAGTATCTCCATGAGAATGTTCCCCCCGTAGGGAACTAACACCTGGCTCCTTTCTCATGGACAGATTTTTGAAAAATACATAGATGCAAAATGTTTTCTTTCTGTCTCCTCATGCAGATCTTGACATGATAAATCTACACTAAAAAATGTACACCCAACTAGTTTTTGTGACAGCAAAATGTTTTCTGTGAAAACACCAGAATGAGAAACCAGTTGAGATTTCTCAGGAATGCAGAGTATTTGGCCCTTTGAACCAAAAGTTCTCCATTCACTAGCTTGTGTTTGAACTTGACTGGTTCAACATTTGCCTTTCACTGTGATTTTGCTGCATGTCAGAGTTGTGTCCCGTGACATAGGTGACTGAAGAGATGAGAGGGACGGGCAAAGACAGAGGAGGCAGGTGTGAGGGGACGGTTAACTTCTCACATGCCTCCCTCTGAACAGCGGTGTAGAGCCCCTGACTATAGGAAGGATATCTGGGATTGCTGGGATTCCTCAGATCCCCTGTGGCATTTTCAAAATTTGGAAAAATTCATAGATAAAAGGTTATCTGACAGGTACTTCTGCTCTGTACAAGTTAATTCGGTGCCATTGGAAAGGACCTTTGGCTATCTGGACCACTAGTTTTATTCAGTAACAAGATTTTGTATTTTCACAGCCCTTTCAGATACAACGGAAATACCATGAAGCCCATGTTCTGTTATACATTTATATAAGAACTTGTATTTTGAGGGGCGCCTGGGCGGCTCAGTCGGTTCAGCATCCGACTCTTGATTTCAGCTCAGGTTATGATCTCAGGGTCCTGGGATGGAGCCCCATGTTGGGCTCCACGCTCAGCAGGGAACCTGCTTGAGATTTCTCTTGCCCTCTGCCCTTCCCCCCACTCGCTCTCTCTCCCGCTCTCTCTCAAAAATAAATCTTAAAAAACAAACAAACAAACAAAAAAACTCCTATTTTGAAAACATGGACATTTATCTCCTGGAATCATTTGCTTCTGTTCAGTGGTGTCTCAACGTTTTCCTACCTAGGTTGTGAACTATGGGAAGAGGCCCTGACTTATATTTCTGTATCCCTCATTCAAAAACTAGAAAGACTGAATTGCTGAAGTGTCTCTTCTGCATTTTGTTTTGTTTTTTAGGATTTTATTTGAGAGAGCATGTGCACATGAAGGGGGTTGGGCCGGGGAAGAGGGAGAAGTGGGCTCCCGCTGAGCAGGAAGTCTAACACAGGGCTCCGTCCCAAGACCCTGATATCATGACAGGAGTCGAAGGCAGATGCCCAACTGACTGAACCCAGGCGCCCCTCTTCTTTTTTAGGGGCCTTTTTGTTTACCTAGATTTTAGGAAGAAGTATATCAGAAATGGACTGATTTTAGGTTTTCAATCGGAAATGGGGTTGTAGCAACTCCTGTAATCCAGACACATGCAGGCTGATCTCCCTGTGCTTCATGTCTTGGCTACAAGTCAGTCATCTCAGAATAAAGACCCCGAGTCACCAGTCCCTCAATAACAAAAGACAGACAACCCAGTAGAAAAGAGGGTTCTGATGTTCAGGAAAAATGTATATTAGGAGAAGACAGTTTTTCAAAAAAATGAAAGTAGCTAGAATGCCATGGTTCCTACACATTCTCATCAAGTGTTTTACTATGACTAGTCTTGAGGTATGTAACAGCTAAGACGCTGACATCAAGGAATCCTAGGGCACGTTCATATGAATCCAGCCTTTCCTGGGGATATAGGTAGACCAGTAAAATGCGAAAACTGTCTTGATTTTCACTGGATCACAGTGTGATGCCTGTAAAGATAGAGAGCTGTTTTGATGTATCTGCTTGGCTTACACCCTCATCAAAGAACGGTCCCCCCACGCCAAGTGTGACCTGTGATGTGGTGCCCAAACCACAGCTCACTGTGTCAGGAATGAGGTGACCAAACCTGGGCCACACTGTCCACTGCGGCTTGGGAATCTAGGACTGGCTTGAGGATGATGTCCCCAAGAGATGCTAGGCGGCTTTCCAAGCAAATGTCGCACGGCCCCTAAGAGGGAAGTCTGGAGAGTGAGGCTTGAGTCTGCTCGTGCAGTGTCCAGTTCAACGCACCGCCTTTCGCAAAAGCCACCTCCCTTGGTGCTGGGAGTACAGCAGTGAACAGAAGTCCATCTGCCTCTGTTTAGTGGGGGGGAATAAGCATCAAGCCAATAGTTCTTCCCATCTCTGATTTTGAATTGTGATGTGTGCGGGGAAGAGAAATAACGGGCTGTCACTTAGGTTGCGTACCTGAAAGCAAAGCCTGAGGCAGAGTCTGGTGTGTAAGGGATTTATTGAGGTGGTGCGCTCAGGAGGAGCCTGTGAGGGAAACAGGCTAGAGCAGAGGAGGAGGCTGAGCAAAGAGCGCCAAGCTGAAGTCGAGAGCCAGGTTCCATGGGTGCTAGGAATGTGAGGTCACCACGTTTCCCCAGCTGGAGGCAAGTGGCTAGGCCTTTGTATCCAGTGAGCAATGCCCAGTCGTTGGTTCTGCCCCTCCCGCTGTCCGCTGGGAAGACATAGCGCAGGCATGGCCGGGGTTCAAGGCTACCTGGAGGACAGTGTGACCATGAACTCTTGGTAGCCAACACAGAGCCAGTAGTCATAGGATGGGTGTACAGGCAGACCAGACTGGGCCCCAGCAGTGCGGCCCTATAGCATAGGGAATAGAGAGTGGGTCTGGGAGACCCGCCTTAGACTGGATGATCATGGCGAGATGTTATAACAAGACTTCTGGCACCTAACTTCAAATACTAATTCTGTTTATGAAATTTTTCCTCCTCCAAGTAAGTGGTTAGGTCCTTTGAGCTTCTTGTTCCCAATAAGGAACAGATGAATTAAAAAACAACCCTAGCCCTTGCTTGGGAAGCAGGGGAGAAAAGGAAAGAGGAGCTCCAAAAGTCGTGGAAAGCTGTGCTCCGGTTGCTGGTGGTACCCAGTGAGATGAGCTTCAGAGGCTCGTGTTTTGGGGTGTTTTCCAGCCTAGGCAAGGACTCCCAAGCATTGGAGCCCCCTCCTTCTGGAGCCCCTCAGAACTGGCCTTAACGATAGCAGCCGTGACCCAGAGGAGCTGAAGAATAGAGGTCCTCGCCCACTTTTGAGGTCACTCGTGAACATCCCAAATAACTGTGAGACCCTAAAAGGAAGAAACACCCTTGTGGCCACAGATTTCATTTCTGCTGCAGCATAGCAGAATGAGGCCAAAAAAATTCAATTTGCTTTGAAGAACATAAGAAAGTGTGCTATTTCTCGTACCCGCCTTGAGTTTCGGAGCCAACACCTGGAGGATGGGAAGGAGCAGCCAGGCGGAGGAATCTGGGGGCTGAGGATCGATGGCAGGGAGAGCAAACTGCATAAAGCCCAGGAGTGAGGCTGGCATTACAAGCAAGGCAGGCAGGTAAGCTGGGGGAACTAGGGGAGTGGCCCCAACCGGATCTCATTTTATCAAACAGAAGTTACTCTGGGTTTGAGCCGCTAAGAGCAGAGGTGGAACCACAGAAGAGCTTTTGCACTGGCTCAAGAGGGAGATGAAGGCGGCTTGAGCTGCCAAGACAGGGGTGGAATTAGAGGGACCGGAGGGATCTCTCAGAGGGAGAATTGTCCAGATGGGCCCCGTGAGAGGTGTATGTCACCAAGCCAGCCCCAGGAGTGTGGTTGTGGGGTTCAAAAGAAAGTGGAGTGCCCAGTGTGAGCACTGCCCTTGTGACCCAGGGGCCAATTCTCTGAGCCAGATGGAGCCCCTGCCCCCTGGGAAGGTAGGCTCTGTGTCTGGAAGCGGCAGATCCTTTGAAGCCCAATTAGACCCACTTCATAATAATAGAGTAACAGTAACGATGACACCCACAGTTAACTGAGCGCTTCTGAGCGCTTCAGGCACAGGATCTCTAGCCCTCACATCCACTTTTGAAGGTGGATATTATTGTCCTCGTGATCACAAGATGGTAACTCAAAACTGAACAATTTGTTCCAAGCTGAAACCACTCTAGCGACCTAGTCTGGCTGATCTCCAAACCCATGTCCTCTCCTTGGACCATGCAGCCTCCTCCCCTGTGAGATCTTCTGTGACCACTCTTCCTACTGGAACATTGAGTACTTCAAAATGTTTTCCTCGTTTCCATAATTGAGATAAAGATCTAAAAAAAATTTGTTAGGAACTCAGGAGTCATGAAACATGTAAAAATTAACTTATCACCAAATCCATATATAATTCCTATAACTGACAACTTTATCACTATGAGTCATACTGTTGATTCTGGGTCTTATACGATGTTAATTCACTAACTGTATTTTCAGATTTTGGTGCATTGGTAATGGACAGCTTAATGGCCATGCCAGTTCCCCAGCAGGGGGCGCTCTATTCCTTTGAGAAAGTCCGAGTCACAGGCAGCCCTTTTGATAAACTAAACTGAGGATGCTGAATTTATACACGTGGTGTTTGGCTTGGAAGTGATTCTGCAGATCTGCGTTGCCCAAAGTGCTGGATAGGGGTTCGTGTGAATCCCTGGGATTCTGGCTGGCCGCCTTTCGTGGGCTCACTTAGTGGGCTCCTCGTTTGTGCTTTGTGAGGGGCCCAAGTGAGGGCACATGGAAGGTGAGGGCAGTTCAGAACCTTGATTACAGAGAAAGATAGCCAGAAACAGCAATTGTGACAGACTCCGACCCCAACCAATATTCACGATCACTCCTGGGGACTCTCTCATTAAGCTATTTCCCACCTGTTTGTGTTAAGTTATTTGGAGAATTTAAGCATTATCCTGGAACCATCCATCAGGCTCTGCAAAGACTGTTTCTCCTGTCCTGATCTGGCCCTGTTTTACCCTGAGATCATGACCTGAGCTGAAGGCAGAGGCTTTAACCCACTGAGCCACCCAGGCGCACCTGGATGGTCTCTTGAGTAGACTTCACATCTTGTGGCCTTCCAGGCCCTGATAGTGGCCTTGGCCTCTGCCCTTGAGCCACCCATGGAATACCACGCATTCCATGGACATGCAGCCTGTGTAGCCACACAGGACTCCAACTCAGAAGCACCTGCTGAGGCTGTCTTGAAATTCTTAATCTTTGAACAAGGGACCCCATAAATTATATAGCTGGTCCTTAAAACTATGGCAACCATCTGTAGGAGTTCTATGTTGGACAGTGACCACATGGATCCAGCAAACGCCTTCAACTGGGAATGGGAATTCAAGCCACCAAGTGTCTAGCTTTGGGATATCCAAAAAGCAGGCACATCCAGGAGAAGGGGCAGGAAAAAAGCCGGGCAGACCAGCAGGCATCCTGAAAGCTCTTGCTGTTCCTCATGAAATCCTACAGACCCATTGCTGAAATTGTTTCCTGAGCTTGACCCAGCCCTCTGTCATCGTTGCCACCTGAAAGCTGGCCCATCCCACCCACAGAGTGAGAAGGTAGATAGAGAAACACTAGAAGTGCAACAGGACAGGGTTTGTGGACAGTTGAGAGAACTGAAACAAGGTTATCACCCAATCCCAGGGCAGGTCTGCGCCTAAATTTCATCCGTCTTTTAGGCAAGTGCTATATGAACTCACGCTCTCTTGCGCTAACACTACAGCAACGTGATTGTCTCAGAATAGAGCCTCTGATTGAAATAAGATACGAGAGCACAATTACAGAGCCGAGAACCATGGTCAACACATTAGCTCATGAAGAGTTTCAGCCTGGGTTTTTATTTCCATTTACTCAATGTGCTGAACCATATGAAAAAGCTGTTTTTATAAGTCAAAAATGGCACAATTTCCTGTTTTTAGCTAATTTTCTTCTTACCTAGAGCCAGCTGCTCATGTCCACGCATACACACACACAACACACACAGTGGATGTGATGAGGGGAGGCGGGGGCCGGCAAAGGGTGGAGAATTTGAAAACAACCAAGTGACTCCAAAGGAAGTGAGGGAGGTTGATGTATAAACCCATCCTAGTTACTGCCTGCCTTCCCTGGTGACTCAGATCCCGTTTATCGTGGGGCCACCACCCAAGGGCAGAGGGGGTTTTCCTCCACCCACGCCACGATCATGCCTCCACTCTCCCGGCATCGCTGCCCATGCTTCCTCCCCGTGTGTTGTCTCCGTCTCAACCAGTGTCCCTGCGCCCACCTCCCTGGGCACAGACTAGTGCTCACTCTGGCACATGGTCTAACTGCGGGACTTCTTGAGGAAGAGAAAACACTTGCGCCAAGGGCAGTAATCTAAGAAGAAAGTGCTCAGGGTGCCTGGTGCACTGCAAGTGCTCACTAAGTACTTACTGGATAGATGGACAAATGGATGGATGGACAGGTGGATGGACGGCTAAACAGACAAAGAAATAATGCCACGGAAGAGGGGAATCAGAAGAAGATCATCCGGGCACCTGGCTGGCTCAGTTGTTAGAACCTGTGACTCTTGATCTCAGGGTCATGAGTTTGAGCCCCACATTGGGAGCAGAGATTACATCGAAAAACGTAAACAATTAATTAATTAATTAATTAATTAAAAGAAGAGGAATAATCTACAGCCGAGGGGACTTAGGAAAGCTTTATGGAAAAAGACAGCCTTTGAAAGGCTAGATTTATACATCTAGGGATGAGAAGCTGGTTGGCAAAGGGACTTTTGGTGATGATATCCTGTCATTTCGCATTTAATCCTAATGTTCCCCTCCCTCTCTCCCTTCCTTCCAACTAAGAGTAGAACCTCTACATTTGGAAACAGGTGGGAATTTTTTTTGGTGGTCACAACGACTAGGATGATGGAGAAGAAGGCATCAGAGAACACTGCAGCTTTTAGTGGTCTGTCGGCCAGGCTCTTAACTATATTGCAAAAAAGAATTGTTCTGTCCAAATTACCCATAGGGACCACACTGAGAAATACCAGTAGGTGAGAGATGTATTGTGAATAGATTATTCCAGGGTTACAAAGAAAGTGCTGATAAAGATATCTGCACATCTTTTCTGCTTTTGTCACCCAATTCAAAGCATGTGGTCTCCCTTCTAGGGAAGAAGCAGGGAAGCCATATTAGAATGGCCCATGGGGGTTGCTGAACAGAGAACTACTCAACAGAGGTTAGACCTTGGTCTCAAGGAAAAGGGAACACAGTCAAGGTCTTTGACTAGAGCAATGATCTTGTCATATCTGTGCTTTAGGAAATGCCAAATCCCTATTTTAAAGAGAACCAAAATGTGAAGTGATAAGTTAATTTTGTTTAAAGCTTTACCCTTGTCCTGCACCACAGAAAGCTAAGTCATTCTGTATTTTTTAAAAGCGTCCAAATGTAAAGGATTAAAAAAAAATTAATTCATTCAACAAATTATGTGGAGACAATTGGTTTTCTTTCCGGATAAACAAACCAAAAAAACTACATTTGATCCATCTACCTACCTCAAACCACATAGTCAAGATGGTTTAAAGAATTAAACCTAAAAAAATTTTAAAGATGTTAGGAGAAAAACATAGTTGAATACTTTAGGAACCTTAAGGTAGGGGAGGCCTTCCTAAGTAAGCTACAAAACTGAAGAACCATGAAGTACAAAAATAGGTAAGTTTTTTTATATAACAAAATAAGTTAAAAGAATAGAAGCTGGGGGCACTTTGGTGGCTCAGTGGGTTAAGTGTCTGCCTTCAGCTCAGATAGCGATCCCAGGGATTGAGTCTGCAGAGCAGGAAGGCTGCTCCTCCCGTTCTCTTTCTGCCTGCTCTCTCTGTTCCCCTGTTGTGCATGCTCTCTCTTCCTCTCTCTGTCAAATAAGTCAATTTAAAAAAAAGAGAGATGCTGGTTGTAACATATATAAGAGACAAAAGATTGTTTTCCAGATAAACTAGAAAGCTTCTATAAATTAATAAGAAAAAAGAGGCGCCCCAAATGAAAAATGGGCAATAGGTCTAATCAGGCAATTCATAGAAAAAAAGATATAAAACATGAAAATAGGATTATGGCAGATATTTCAGATTGATTCACTCAACTCCATGCCTACTACCTTGTAGCTTGTCTTGTGGCATGTTGGAGCCTAAAAAGCTAATGCCTAACAATTCCCAGGCTTCCTTAGAGCTGAGCTTTGGCATGTAACCTGGCTTCCCCTGGGCAGATGTACCCTCAATAGATCTACTGACTCTGGTAGCAGCAGCAGGGGCGGGGGGGGGGGGGGGGGGGTGTTGGGGAATCTTTATTTTTTTGTTGTTTTTTTCCCTGCATCAACGTAACAGCAATCTCACTGTCTAGATGCAGTCTTTCCGGCTTCGCAGGTGCTGTAGACAAGAGGTAGGATGTCTAGAATACAGTTGAGGCGGTGTGGTCCTGGATGCTAGGTGTGTCGGAGGCTTCCTGGTTCCCTGATTCCCAAGTCAGCAGTTGGGCACAGGCTCCCAAATCTCCAGTTTCATTGTCATGGAAGGAGGAGAGTTTCCTTTGGCAGGCTGGATCTGAGCTGGAGTTCTGGGAGTCAGTCCTACTTTTTCACCTGACCTAACAAAATTTTCAGCAACCAATTCCCTCTTTTACTTTTATTTTTTTTTAAAGATTTTATTTATTTATTTGACAGACAGAGATCACAAGCAGGCAGAGAGAGAGAGAGAGGAGGAAGCAGGCTCCCTGCTGAGCAGAGAAGCCGATGCGATGTGGGGCTTGATCCCAGGACCCTGGGATCATGACCTGAGCCGAAGGCAGAGGCTTTAACCCACTGAGCCACCCAGGCGCCCCCCAATTCCCTCTTTTAAACCAAGCCATTCCCCTACTGTCTTTCTACCTATCTTTCTGGGCAAACAAAGCAGAGTGGTTTCTGTCATCTGTAGCTGAGCTCTGACACAATGGTCAGCCTTACTAAAAATTAAAGAAAGGCCAATTAAACCAACAAGGAAATGATTCCTTTCATCAGAATGTGAACACAAAAAGATGGCTCAAATTCAGTGTTGCTGAGGGTAAGGGAAAATGGGCCCCCTTTTGGGGGTGTATAAGTCAATGCAACCATTTTGAAGAGCATTTTGACAGAATCTACCCAAATATAAAATGTGCGTCATATCAAACCCAACATTCTGCCTCCAGGCATCAAAGAGAAATACTGCTCTGGGTCCTGAACAAAACATTTTCCACAGATCCTAACTGCATCATTGTGAGTAATGGAAAAATAACAATACATAGCTGAATTGTCCATCAAGAGGGAATCGTTCAGAAAATTACGGTACAACCCTTCTTTGGAATACTCAGCAGTCATTAAGGAATGAGGCAGAGCTCCCAGCACTAATACGGAAAGATCTCAGACGTATTTCCAAGTGAAAAATAAATGACAAAACAGCATGTATAGTGTGATCTCATTTGTGCTTAAAAACACGCATAACAAAACACATTTCTATTGACACGCTCATGTATCTGGGTAAACAAAGACAAAGGTCAGGAGGGACACAAGCCAAACGACCCTTTGTGGGGCGGGGGGAGGCGGTGGGCAGAGGAGCGCCTTGGGCAGGGCTGTTGCTTCTACCTCTCATCCGTATTCTCTGAAGGTTTGAACATTTTACAATAAGAATGTATTATATTAGAATGTTGTATATTATGTAATTATATTAATACATAAATTAAAAGTTATAAAACATTGTAGGGGCAAGATTCCAATGTTCAAATGCCTCAGCAAAAGATATATAGAGACTGATTCATCTGTCTGTCATCTGTCTGTCTGTCTATTTGTCTAGAAAGGGGGAAGCAAATATGACAAAATTAACGCATATCGAATCTAGGTAGAAAGACATATATGAGTATTCATTGCACTGTGCTTTCAACTTTTCCGTATATTAAAACTCTTTTCATAATAAAAAGTTGGGAATAAAAACACACCAAATATATATCCTCGGAGACACACGCTTTCCCTGTGCACGCAGATTTTTTCAGAGGTGGGGACAAATCCTGTGGGACAAAAGCTGCTAAAAAAGCAAAACAGCATCGGCAGTTCCTTCCCACTGACTTCTTAGGGCAAGTGTGCCCCACTCTGGAAACCAGGGTCCTGAGGGATGTTTGGAGGCCTCTGTGCACTAACTGGGATTGACAGCACGCTCCTGCCCCATCCCTCTGCAGGCACGGTCAGGGCCGGGGACCCAGCTGGCCCTCTGCCCCTCTTCCTATAGAGAGTTCATGGCCAAGGGCACCTTGACTATCAAATATGCTCCCCTACAAGTGCATATCTCTGAAACCCCAAGAACGTGAGGTGGCCATTGGTAAGAAGGAGACCTGGGGGCTCCTTCACAGCCACTCCAGGGGGCTCTGCAAGGATTCCATTCACTTGAGCTGCTATCCCCAAGACCCTTCATTCAGTTCTCATCCTGGTGGTTATTTTTGACATAACAGTGTGAGGAGAATGGAGAAAAAAAAGAATTGCAAAAAAAGGAACTGGAATTTTAATGAGAACCATCTGGAGTGTTTGTCAAGGGTATTATGTTTGGTACAAGAAAGTAATTCCTCAGCTTAAATGAGGTAAAGAGAAATGGAGGAAATTGTTATGTTGTGCTTGCCCCCCAAACTGATGCTGAGCAGAACCACCTAGAACATGCCCATCGCACAGGAATGGGGCTGGGATGGGCCATGGAGAGATGGAGTGTTCCTTTCTCAGCTCTGGAGTCCACAGTGTGGAGGAATGTTTCTCCTCTGCCAAGGAGACTTTGAGAGATGGGTTGTGGTGGGCCCTGGGCCAGGGCCTGGAATCTGGGTAACCATGACAACAGGCCCGCGGGTGACAACAAACACGGGATGGAATTTCAGCATTCGCAGTCAGGCCACGGAGGAATGGGAAAGTTCGGGGAAGTTTTTTTGTTTTTAACCCAAGGATGGAGAAGGCACAGGAGAGAGTCACAGTGTTCTGAATAAATCCTCCCTGCGCGGACCCCAGTGGAGTCAAAGAGCCAGCCTCTCTCTGGAGCTCTATTTCCACTTTCTTCTTTTCATTTATCACCCCCCCCCCACCTCCACTGAGGATTCTGTGGGGTAACAGCTTCTCTGAGGGGTCTCAGTGCCCAGCCAGATCCCTGTCCTCACACCAGCGTGATCACATACCTTGAGGACAGATACCCTCTGCGGGCATTTCAGTGCATCCTCTCAACACAGCCTCTAAAACAGCCCTGCAGCCAGGGCGGCCAGACCCCTACCTTCCAGATGGGGAAATGAAATTCAGAGAGCCAAGATCACCCAGAAACAGAAGGGTTTTCTGTTTCAGCCCAAGTCCATCGTCCTTGCACCGTGCCATTGTACCTGTAATCTTCATTCTGGAAACAAATGAGTAACCGTGGTAGTCGGCGTTTATGAAGAAGAGAAGGAATGATTCCTAGACCTCTCAGTGGGCTGATAAGAGCCACTCATCCATGTAGCTGCAGAGGTGGGCCTTGACTGAGTGGGAAAAGATTTATACGATGGGAGGAAGAAGTTTTTACAGTTACTGGGCTGGAGAATTAAAGAACCACAACCTCTAGAATTTTCTTCTCTGAGGTCTTTAGAAATAGAGGGCCGGCATCATGCCTGGACAGATCAGGGCCTGAGAGTAAGGGAACTATAAAACATCCAATGCAGGCTTCTTGCTTTGCAGATGGGGAAACCAAGACAGAATTGGGGACTGAGCCCCATTTCCAGTACAAGGTTCTCTTCTTGACAGCACATCCCAGGAGCTCCCAGACAAGCCAGCAGCAGTTAGGTAAAACAATGGGGGGATTAGGTGAAACAGTGTCAATCAGGAGGATTAAAACAGGAGGTAATAACAATTGGCACAGGACAGAGGATTGTTACTTCTGGGATCAGACTGGGGTGGGGGGAGGAGGAATATGCATAATGGATTGGCATTCTGCAAAACTGAGAGCCACGGGCGTACAGCCCACTTTAGCGTTGCTGTTAAGACCATCATTAGGTAAGAAGGAGCCTCTGCTCTGAAAGGAGAAAGAGACCCAACAGTTAAGAATTTAGCAAAGAAGATAGTTTTAAATCAGCAAAGTTACATAACTTTATAACGGTTTCAAGAAATCATCCTGAAACTTCATGAGCAAAAAAATGCCTCTGAATAAGCCAACAGGAAACAAACAGTGCAAGGAATTTCTGGAAATAGGAGAGTGTTTTTTTGTTTGTTTGTTTTTAAAGTGAAAAAAAAAAAGTTTTAAGGAAAAAGGAAGCCCTGACCCACATAAAGATAGGGTTTCAGTAAAAGGAATTTGAGAGCAAGCGGGAAAGTGTAAGCCCCAGCGCTGGATCTGGGCCGCTGAGCACAATGGCAGTCCCCGAAAAATGAGCTCAAGAAACAGAGCCAGTTTCACACTTTTTAAAAAAAGAAGTGTCATTCCCTGGAAAATAACAAATCCGCTCCAGGCTGTCTACAGCCCTGTTGAAGTTTACCTAGTAATTTACAAACGGTTTCGGCACTGAATCCAGGAATATCTGCTATGAGTCCTGAAGTCACCGATCCTCCCTAAAGCTCTGCTTTGTAACTTTTTATTGGGAAAAACCTCTATTTCTCTTATTCGGTCATTAAAAATGGGGGAGAAGCTGTTCTTTTTTCTCAGCAAATGTTTTTTTTTTTTTTTATTTTATTTATTTGACAGAAATCACAAGTAGGCAGAGAGGCAGGCAGAGAGAGAGGAGGAAGCAGGCTCCCCGCGGAGCAGAGAGCCGGATGTGGGGCTCGATCCCAGGACCCTGGGATCAGGACCTGAGCCGAAGGCAGAGGCTTTAACCCGCTGAGCCACCCAGGCACCCCTCAGCAAATGTTTTTGACAACTGGTCTACGCCAGCCCCTGAGCGCAGCACTGCCATCCTATCGGATTCTTCCTGCCTCTTGCTTGGCCTTCCTGCCATTTCTGAGTTTTTACTATTCAAATGCAAGGTTCGTTGTGAATCTATGAGCCTCCTAGAAAATGTTGAGCGTTGTCCACCTTCGAATGCTATAAGCACTAGGCAAGCTTCAAGAGGCCACTGCTCATTCCTAATGAGAATCTTCTGTTTATGATTCATGGATTAAACCCTTATAAATGGCTTTATGTACATGCCCAAAATATGCGGATCCACAGGACGTCTGAGAGTACACATGCTAAGTATGTATCTGCTCGTGAGAAAGTGTGTGTGGGAGGGAAGGAAGGAGTAGAAATTGTTTTCGTTTTAAAAAGCTAGAGGGACAAGCAACAACTATTCATATGCATCATTAAAGAAATGAGTGTAGTTCTTTCCTCCAGCCATCCACCATGCATGCAGAAAGGCAAGAAGGCGAAGGGGAAGAAGGTGGCCCTGGGTCCCCTGTTGTGAAGAAGCAGGAAGCCAAGAAGGCAATCGATCCCCCCCATTTGAGAAAAGCCCAAGAATTTTGGCAGCGGACAGGACATCCAACCATAGGGGACCTCATCTGCTTTGTCAAATGGCCCCGTTACATGGGGCTGTGTCAGCAAAGGGCTATTCTCTATAAACGTTTCAAAGTGCCTCCTGCCATTAACCAGTTCACCCAGGCCTTGGGCTACCAGCCACTCAGCCGCTTACATGGCCCACAAATACAGACCAGAGACACAGCAAGAAAAGAAGCAGAGATCGTTGCAATAGGCAGAGAAGAAAGCTGCTGGCAAAGGGGATGTCCCCTCTACGGCCTGCTGTCCTTCAAGCAGGGGTTAATACTGCCACCACCTTGGCAGAAAACAAGAAGCCCCAGCTGGTGGTGATTGCACGCGACGTGGAACCCACTGAGCTGGTTGTCCTCCCGACTGTCCTGTATTGTAAGATGGGGGTTCCCTACTGCATCCTCGGGGGGAAGGCCAGGCTGGAGCCTCTGGTCCCTGGGAAGACCTGCACCACTGTCTCCTTCACATAGGTTAACTCGGAAAACAAAGGAGCTCTGGCTAAGCAGGAACTGTCAACAGTTCCTGGAAGGAAGTTTTCTTCCTTGACTACAGGAAGCTGTCAGGACCAATGACAGTGACAGGTATGAGATCCGCCATCACAGGGGAGGTTCACTTCGCCGAGCTGAAAAAGGCAAAGACTAAAGAACTGGCCACAAAACCGGGCTAAGTGTACACTGTTGAGTTTTCTGTACATAAAAGTGATTGAAAGTTGTTTTTCAAAAAAGAAGAAGAAGGAGAAGGAGAAGGAGAAGGAGAAGGAGTGAGTGTGTATAGGGCGTAATGATGGGAGAAGCCAATGCATTTCCAAATTGCCATTCCTTTAGCTCTTTAAAACATTACTCTTGGGGCGCCTGGATGGCTCAGTGGATTAAGCCGCTGCCTTCGGCTCAGGTCATGATCTCAGGGTCCTGGGATCGAGCCCCGCATCGGGCTCTCTGCTCCACAGGGAGCCTGCTTCCTCCTCTCTCTCTGCCTGCCTCTCTGCCTGCTTGTGATCTCTCTCTCCGTCAAATAAATAAATAAAAAATCTAAAAAAAAAAAAAAAAACAAAACATTACTCTTTAAGGGGAAACAATGGGCTGCTGTTTGTTCTCTCAGTAATTACATCATTTTTTTAAATATTTCAGTGACTTCGAAAAACTATTTTTTTTAAAGAATTTATTTATTTATTTGACAGAGAGATCACAAGTAGGCAGAGAGGCAGGCAGAGAGAGAGAGGAGGAAGCAGGCTCCCTGCTGAGCAGAGAGCCCGATGCGGGGCTCGATCCCAGGACCCTGGGACCATGACCTGGGCCGAAGGCAGAGGCTTTAACCCACTGAGCCACCCAGGCGCCCCTCGAAAAACTATTTTAAACCTTTTTAAAAATCACTTTTATCCTTTTATTTTAAAAAACCCTTTATACTTTTATAAAAATCTTTATTTAAAAACGTTTTTTATTGAAGTGTTCATTCCTTCAGGGATTAGTACACTGGGAGAAAGGACCCCTTGCTGTTGGCATGGGAGTCTCCGCACCACTACATCACACAGTGCTAGCCTGAGTTGAAAGGCCTTCAAAGAGATCATCTCAGCCCCAGTGCCCAAATGTTTGTCATGAGAAAGTGTTCTGCAGGCAAAGGGTCCCTTTCTGACCAACAGCAGACTATGCCCACTGGATGAGTAGAAGCCCATGTACTAGCTGTGTTGAGTGAGGAGCACCCTGGACCCTTCCTGCCCCCTCCCTGGCCTGTCCCATGGCTTGCTTCTTGCCTTCATGGGCAAGAAACATGGGAGAAACATGGGAGCTATTACTCGAATACTTTACAGTGTGTGAAATTGACAAGGATCACTTCTGTTTTTGCCAAAATGCCTCAGTGAAGCTGGATTTTCCGACAGTAATTCTAATGAAAACTATCAGCCAGAAAACACTGAAGTCCAGTTTGTATTGTGCTGTCAAATAGTGAAGCCCAACAAGCAAACATATATCCAGGTAATATCCTGTATCTAACAGGGAAATCTGCAATTTCACTGTATCATTTAGGATGCTTTGGGTGGCAGGAAAAGTGGAACTCAACTATCAGAAGCTTAAGCAACCAGGAAATTGATTGCTCCATATAACCAGTCCAGATGCAGGGCTGATTAACTCCGCAAGTAAATGATATCATCCAGAACCCAGGTTCTTATCCATCTTTAAGGCTCTCGTGTCCTCCTCAGCTGTCAACTTGCTCCCTTCATGGTAACAAGAGGGTGGCCACAACTCTGGGCAACACGTGCTCACATCAGAAGCAGAAAGTGATTATCTTTTCCCACTGGTTCTGGGATGGGCAGATGGTAGAATCCGAGCTTCAGAGAGCTTAGTTGTGAACGTGGAGGAGAGGTGAGTACCACAGACGCAGACACACGTGCACACTGGGTGGAAATGACCTTGTGGGCTGCTGCGGGAACCCATCTTGTAACTAAGTCTGTGATGAATGTGTATCTGAGAACGACCTGAATATCCAGAGAAGAGAAGAACCAAGGCAAGAGACAGGTGGAACTGGATACAAAATGGCATTCTGAAGCTACATATGCCCTTGGCCTTTTTAGTTATATGAGCCAATAAATTCCCTGTTTGACAGGACAATTCAGGGTGAGTTTTCTGTCACTCGCCACACGCAGACCATATTCATACACCTTACTTGTGTAATTTTTCTAATCCCAATCTTCTAATTTTGTTCTACTTCTTAAAAACATTACTAGTGAGACAGTCTACAATATATGTGGCCAGTATTGTTTAAAAGTGTCAAGGTCATCAGGGCGCCTGGTTTCAGAGTCCTGGGATCAAGCCCCAAATTGGGATCTCTGCTCAGCAGGGAGCCTGCTTCCCCACTCTCTCTCTCTGCCTACTTGTGATCTCTGTCTGTTAAATAAATAAAAACTTAAAAAAAATAAAAAAAAAATAAAAGTGACACGGTCATGATCAACAAAGACAGAGAAATGGTCACAAACTGGAGGAGTCTAAGGAGACATGAAAACTAAATGCAATGTCGTGTCCTGGATTGGATATCTAGAAAAGAAAGAGGAGATCAGTGGAAAAACTAGGGAAATCCAAAGGAAGTCTATAGCTTAGTGCATAGTATTACACCAATGCCCATTTCTTAGTTTGGACAATGTGCTGTGGTTATGTAAGGGGTTAACATCGGAGCTGGGTAAAATGTATATGGCAACCCTCTGTACTCTCTTTGCAACTTCCGGGTGGATGTAAAATCATTCCAAAATACAAACTTTAAATAAATATAGAAGTGGTCACTAACATTCCAAGGCCTAGTAAACACTGAACTAGGTTGACTTTTTCAAGTCACCAATGAGAAGGTTAAGTAACAAAGAGATTGGGACTTGCCCCTGGCACCTGGAGATTCATGTCAGGGCTGAGCCTGGGACTCCAGTTGCATCATCTGGGCACACAACCACCCTGCAGCCTGGGGACCCTGGATGTCACTCAAAGGAATTAGTTTCTATGGAAACAGCTCTTCCCTAAGCACACTAAATTCCCTTGCAGCTCTCCGTATTAGCTCCGGACTATTAGATTTCAAAGTCCATTTTTTCACATTAATAAATTACACAATTATAGCAGTCCAGGAATGAGCTATAACACCATACCAAAGAAATTTGTACCAGAAATTTAAACTACCATATGGTCAATGGATTAACATTAACCATAAATAGAAACTATCACATCCTGTAGGGCCTGCCAATCGCATTTGTATGAATTGAGTATTTTCTGAAAAGCAATACAGGAAAAATGTTAACCCACGCCACAACATTTCCAAAGACAGATTTTGAAGGGGCTGTATCTCAAATAACTTAGGTTAGAATGAACATGGTATTCTGGAAGAATCCATATTACATGAGCCAAAAGTGATTCTTGGGAAGGCCGGCCCTGATATCAAAGATGCATTTGTAAAGATTGGATAGAATGGGTCTCATAAAACATAAAGGAAAAAGCAGAATAAGCCCCAGCCCTCCAAGAGTGACCTCCTCTACCACGGCGAATTCCTCCATGTAGAGTTTAATGACCTATCCTCAGGATAAGATACTAAGTAAAAAGGGAAATACCCTAATCCACCTGCTCTCGTCCAAAACCATAGAATCTCATCCTCCAGGCTCCACCCCCCCATAATGTTTCTGTCATCCACACCCCAGGACTCAGAGCTGGGTCCGGAGTTGGTCATCAATGTTAGTTCTCTTCTCTCCTTGCTTTCCCCACCCAATAATTATCCCTATTCCATCCTGTGAGCACTGGCACTTGGGCAGAGCCCAGGCCTCTGCTGGAATGCTGATCCCAGAATGTCAGAACCCAAGGGATCCCTGAGAAACATGGACCAAAGTATGCTAATTAACACCCTTCCCTATAATTGCTGGTGACTATTGGAATTATCTGATAAAAGCTATGACATTATTTCCCCTTTATGAGCACCGAGATGACTTTGGAGGCCCATCATGATAGAGGAAAGCCACAATTTCTGGTGTTGGCGACAGGGTCCCCCATTAGCTAATGGTTATTTGACAGAAGATAAAAAATGATCTCGACAGGCAGGAATAATGGGCCCCAAATTACAATTTGTAATTTAGAAAGAATGTAGGCAGTGCCCTACAGTTAGTTTCCAAAAAATGCCTTACAGAAGCCCAGGAGGCAGTGTGACACCAGCAAGAGTGGAGGCCAGGGTCTGGGAGTGCCCGGTCCCAGCCGAGGCTTTGACCAGCTGGCCACGCTCGAACAAATTGCTAGCTTCAGGGAATGTGGCTTTCTCTGCTGGAAAACAAGAAACTCAAACTAAACGATCTTTCATGAACTTCCCAGGTTTGAAGCAAGATGACTCAGTGAATTGTGGCGTGTCCCCATGATAGAGTGTCATGCAGCTGTTAGAGGTCCATCGTTTCCGAGAATATTTGAGAACATGAGAAAGTGCTTGTGACAGGAGGAAAAACAAATAAATGTGGGTTGTGGTTCTTATTTTGTAAAAAGACATAGAGGTGCCTTGGGGGTGAGGGGACTCAAAGGGAGTAGAAAAAATATTAAAAGTGCTAGCCATGGGTGATTTAGTTTTTGTTAGTCAGTGCTCTTAAAACTGTATTTATCACCACAAAGGTTGTAGATGCTTGATAACAAAATACTCCAACAATACGCAAGTATATACAGGAAAAATTAAAGTTTCTCCTCTTTTTTTTTCCCTCCTTCTGCCACTCCCTAGGTGCAACCTATATTAACTTTGAGAAATAAATCAGACTTCACTGTGTTTAAGCTAAATTTGCTAAACGCAACCTTTGTTTAAAGCAGTCCACAAAGAGAAAACTAGGAACATTGGTGGCATTTATGTTCTTCACAGTAAACCTTAGGAAGACAGCTTCCATGAAATATTAGAATAAAAGTAAGAATGAGGATAAGAATAGAAATAATAAATCCAGATACTAGCACGTTTATAAATGGTTTTAATAAAAGTCTAATAACCAGTTGTAAAATGACTACATTCCATTTTTATTTCTTCAAGTATTGGAAGCATTTAAGAAAGTCTGATATATGGATTTGTTTTAAAATATGACAAATGTTTAGAAACTTAAGTCATCAAGGGCAAAATGACTGAAGAAATTTAATCTGTGAGTCAATTAGTTTTGATGTATGATTGTGTAAGTGTTGTGTGGCTATGTAGAGAAATACAGAACATTTAAAGTTGATGGAATGTTAGTCATTTGAGAAATTTGGAACTTTGGTAAATGAACCATTAAATGAAACATAGGAGTACTAATTCTTCTCCATCTTCAAAAGTCCTCAAACATTAAAAATTGTTTATGTACATGCTTGGAACCCAGGCCACACTTTGTTGAGGAAAGTGTTGGCTGAGCCTATGGCCCAGAGCACGGGAAGGGAGTGGTATAGGAGGTCAGCCTCCTTCCCAACCTGAGGGCACCCTGCCCTTTGCCCGAGCAACACTTGAATGGGAGATTCAGTCCCAGCGGTCCCAGATTCCACCTGTGACCAGTAGGGTGACACCCTGTGCAGTAAGGGGGACAGCAGCAGCAGAGCAGAAGTCTCTAGGAACCTCAGAGGCATCAGCTGTGATGTCTGATTTCTGATGGTCTGAGTTCTACGCCCATCATGAGGCAGGACAACAGACAAGTAAACACAAATTAACAACTGGGACCCTTCTCTGTTTATCCTGGAAGGGAAGACCCGAGTAGGAGGGAAAAGATGAGTTGAGATTGGGGGCTTAAGGTCTTTAACTTGAACACTGCAAAAAGAGATGTGACCTTAATTGAACCCCAAGTGGATAAAGTGGGACATATTGGTTACTTCCAAATCCGTGGTTCAGGGGGAGGAGACAAGATGGCAGGGAAGTAGGAGGAGGCACTGTTTCAACCGGTCCCCTAAAGTGAGCTGACGACCTACCAAAGAACTCTGATCATCCATGAAATCAGCCTGAGATTACAATTATACACTTCTGGATCTCTATGGGGGCAGAAGACGCCAGAGGACAAATCCGTGGTTCAATGAGAATACTATTGTTCTACCCCCAGGCACCTATTCTCTTTTTTCCTCTAGGTAGTTACACTGCACTTCCCTTCTGGGGGAACACGTCTCCTCATTCTCAGTACATTTGTTCTGTGCCTCTGATTCACACCCCCTGCCTTACCAGTGGGAAAGGACCCAGCCCACCAGGGCATCACTTGTGAACTGCTGTGAACCTGGAGTTCCAAGGACTGCTCCATGGAGTGCTAGAATGACCCCAGCACAAAGGAAAGCTGAGCCTGTGGTCTAGACAGGGGAAAAACAGATGCTGGACGAGACAGTGCTGGCGCTTTTCTTGGATTTTTCAGTTACATGAGCCACAACGAATTATCTTTTTGGCTTAAATCAATTTGATGTGAATTTGCAGCCATTTGCTATGAAAGAAGTCCTAATGATATGAGTAGATCTGAGGGCTTAGAACAATCTAGAGACTTCATCAGAGAGAAAGATGAGGAATTGGTTATGTAATTCTGAGACAAGGAGATTCTATGACTACAAGGGAACTCTTCCAAGATCCCTTACATAAATGTTACCAGAAGGTAAATTTCCACTCAATAGGCAGAGGGACTTTCAAATAATTAAAGTTGCCCAACAAAGGAACCAACTGCTAGAGATGGAGATGAACCCTCCATTAGAGGAACAATCCAGTCAAGGAAGGATGACTGCCCAAGGTGAATGTTGGTGTTGAGATTCCTTCACGGGGAGGAAAGTGTGAATCTCAAGGACTCTTGTGACTCTAAAAGTCAACACAAATCAGGAGTCAGAACAATCACTAGGGAACATGAGAGGAGGTGCTGTAAAACTCTGCAGAGCCCTGGCTTGATCAGTGAGAAGCTCTGGTGCTAATACTCTGAACTGGATTTGGTCTGTAGCCCAATGCTACAAAGCAACAGAATTAATGTGGAAGTCAGAGAAAGCACTGGAAAGCACTGAGAACTGAACACTTCCCTCTCATAAAACACAAATTGTTTAAATAGGAATTCTGCCGTTGGTTGGCGATGCTGAGTTTGCAAAGCCACTTCTGTTGATTTGGCTAAGATAAAAGTAAAACATGGAAGAGGCCATCCAGAAGTTTGGTGAGTATGAAGGATTCTGGATACACCTGGATGTATGTGTGACTGTGGAAGTGACTGAAGTCAGCTCAGGAGCTCAGGGCCCACATCCTACGACCAATCCATGATCCCGGTACCAACACATACCTAGTGTCAGGTGCCCAGAGACTGAAATGGGCACAGACTGCTAAAGTTTGCATTAGTAGGGCAGGTTGGTTATTTTCACCACATAGCCTACCCCTCTGATCTCTACCTCTTCCTCCAGTATATCACACTTCAGCCACATGGACTTTCTTTTGATTCCTCCAACACACCTAGTTCATCCCATCTTAGAACCTTGGCTCTTGTTCTTCCATGTACCCAGAAAGTTCTACCTTTAGAGATGACTTTATGGGGTTGGTCAAGTATTAGCAAAAATGGCAAATCCTTGGTGAGTTCTTTCACGACCACTAATCCAAATGAGGGAACCTATCCCCAGTACATAGCTCTACCCAAAAATAACCCATCCTCTACATCTCATCATCCCTTTCATTGTCCTTCTGGAATTCAATACTATTGGAAATTGTCTTTCTTATTGACTTGCAGCTTGTTTGTGGTCTTTCCTCTCCGTTAAAGCATAAGCTTTCTGAGAAGAGGGACCCTCTCTGTTTTGGTCATTGGCACATCCTCGGCTCCTAAAACAATTGCAAACACATGGTTCGTATGTCATGAAAGTTTGATGAATGAATACATGGTTGAGTAAACCTACTCTTTGCCGACTTGATCTTGGAGAGATTTCCTTCTATATAATATGTTTTCTGGAAGACAGAGCAAGTGAGTGACTGCAGTAGAAGGAGACTCTTTGGTTGAAAGGACTTGTCTCTGGTATGGCAACTTGCTCTTTAATTGGCTTAGTGTCCTGAGGTGACCAAGGAGGAAGGGAACACAGGACTTTATACAGAGCACGGCCTCCTCAGTGAGCACATCTAATATACTCTATAAGAGTTAGCTGACCTCATTTTTTAAAGGAGCTACTGCTCAGCAGCAACCAGCCATTGAGACTCACTGTCTTTTCAACCCACTGTCTCTCTTTTGACCCTTGGTGAAGATGAGCATAGACAGAGCCCTCCCTGCTCTACTCTGTGAAAGCCAGTAAATCTTGAGTCAAACTCAACTCTTGAGTGTGGCTATTGTTTTTCCCCTTGGTAGAGACAAATAATTACTTGCTAGTGTGTCCAGTGCCTGAGATACTTGATAGAGGATGGCTCTTAAAGTCTGAGTGCACCTTAGCAGAGCCAGGCTTGGACCACCTTCCGAAGGACTTTGCCCCATGGGGAACTTCTTTCAGGAGGAAGAGACCTGTAATTATTTAAATGGAAGAAGATGGGAGGAGTACCCTTTGGAATGTCATCTCACAGGCTTTCCTGATTTGGGAGCAATTGCAGGGCACCCTAAAAGTATTGGCCAACACAGATAGAGGCTATAGCATACTGGGCAACTCTGGATACAGGGGGTGGAGAAATAGGCCTCCCAAAAGGAATTTTTTAAGAAGCATCTAGAATATAGAAGTGGCATCTCCAGCACTGGGGCCACTATCTGGGAGAGAGGGATTGCTCAGCGCTGGAGTGAGGGAGTGAACAGATACATCCCAGGGACCACATCCATTAGAATGGTGGCTATGGGCGGTCTAATTTTTGGCTAAAATACTAAATGTTGCGAAACCTTTTATTTCTTGTTTTGTTCTATTCGCTGTGGAAGCAGAACAATATGGTCTACCCTCCTCTCTTCACTCACGTATTCATCAACCAATATTATTGAATAGTTATTATGTTTCAGATACTATTTTTGATTTTAGGAAATCAATACTGAAAATGACAGGGTCCCTTTGCTCATAAGACTTACATTCTAGAGAGGACAGGCGTTTAAGAGATATTTGCATAAGTAATTAAGAACAGATATAAATTTATATGTAGGGAAGTTGGCCAAAAGAAAAGAGGGCCTCAGTAACAGTTCCTTTCTTGTTCCAGCCTACCTGTTGACAGCCCCTGCAAGTGGTGAGGAGGATGGCAAAGGAAGGAAGTGAGTACCAGACCTGGATTCCAAACTTCCTATGCTCTGTACAGAAAAGAGGCTAGATCCAGGAAAGCACAGAAACCAAGAGGTCCATACCTTTCTTCCCTTTCATTTTTGGCTCAAGCCACGCTCTTTTAGGCAAGTGGCTCTAGAAGGCCACCGTTGGCTCACCCTAACCAAAACCATTTTTTACCCTTTCTGCCAATAGCTCAAAAGCCACACATAATTTTTCTTAACACAGACTTTCTTTTTTCTTTTAATATTTTATTTATTTACTTGACAGAGAGAGAGAGATCACAAGTAGGCAGAGAGGCAGGCAGAGAGAGAGAGAGGAGGAAGCAGTCTCCCCGCTGAGCAGAGAGCCCGATGCAGGGCTCTATCCCAGGACCCTGGGATCATGACCTGAGCTGAAGGCTTAACGCACTGAGCCACCCAGGTGCCCCAACACAAACTTTCTTATAGGTTACATCAGTTCAGGTCCTCCAGGAAGCAGACGACAAGATGGAGTTAGCAATGCAAGAGATTACATGGGGAGATGATTATGAAAGAGGACAGGGAGGAATGAGGGGGAGTTGGTAGGAAGACCCTTCAGACCATGGTGCACTTCTGAAAGAAAGGTAGAAGGAGAATTAAACAGGAAGATCCTTGGAGCTGTTCAGCACCAAGAAAATCTTGGCCAACCCAACTGGGAGCTCTAGAACAAAGACTGACTATTAAAGGAGTCCTGCATTGGGCAGAAATTGTCAGACCCTATGGCCCCTACTGAATACAGTCATTGGCTGTTGCTGCTTGGGAGAGAGTGGGCAGGGCTCGAACACAGACACTGATTCTGAAGGCACGGCTCCTGGAAGCTCCTGTGAACTGGCTCCCTCCTGAAGGGAGGTGAGCAGCACGCCCGCATAGCTGCCACCCAGTCCAGCTTGTGGAAGTGCTCTCACTCACAGGGACTCTCCACTACTGCCACTGACAGCCACGGGAGAGTTTCCACAAACAGAGCCTTGGCATCTAGGAAAGACAGTAGGGGTGAGACTGGGGAGGAGGGCACACAGGACACAGGCAGCGTCCTGGGGAAATCGAGGGGATATCAGAGGCCTTGTCAAGGCTCAAATGGTGCCAGCTACAGTGGCCGAATGGACAGCTGGGAGCAGGAAATACAGAGCTTGGGAGGCCTGTGCTTGCTGGCCGGGGAAACAAGAAGAGGCTGACTGCCAGGAGAGCCACAGTGGATAAACTAGTGATGGGGAAGCAGGAAAGGCCGCATCACATGCTCTTCACGTAGAGGCAGCCCAACCCATGGTCCAGCACCTTCTCCTTGGTTCCCTATATTCTCACCTGGGGACCTAGACACCTGCCTCTATATAAACACTTATCTACATTCAACGGTATTGATCCTTTTGATCCTCAATCACATCTTATCTGATATTAAAGAAAAAAAACCTGAAACTTGTTTTGATTAAAAAAAAAAAATCCAAGAGTTAAACTGAATCTATCTTAAACTAATCCAAAGTTGGATTTCTCTAAATAGATGCAAACCATCATATAGTCTACTTTGATAGTTCTCTGAAAAATTAACCCTGAAGTTCACATTCAGTGTTAAGAGGCCCTTGGATACACCAAAGTTTAGATTGTATTGTGAAATGGGGAGTTTGCTGAACTAAAATCTCTGTATCAAAAGTCCAAAATCAAATTAAACTAAATAACGCTGACCCAACAAGGGGACCCCATGCTTTCAAGCACCCCACACATTATACACACAAAACCTAAATATCTACCTTCTTGATGATCACCCTTGAGAGCCCGATATAACCAATTCCAAACCTTTTGTTTTGTAGCCTCAAAACAAAGGTGATTGGTGATGGCTATGAATTTGAGGCATGGGAGGTAGGCAGTGTGCTTAGATCAAGACTACCGATTTACCCAATCCTTCCTTTCAGAGAGCACGAATACAATAGATTCTTGCTTAACAGAATATAATTCCCAGGTAGTGCTGAGCAGCCACTTTCTTGCTTCTCTTTGTCTTCCAGGTGCTGTCACTAATTAGCATTGCATTCACAGTAGTCCTAGATCTATGGTGGCTAAGGAGCATTTTGCAATACTAAACAATTCACACAGTTATGACATTTGGTTTTTAGCTGAATTTATAATGGTTAAGTAGGTAGGCCTCCTTTTGCACTCTTGGCCTGGGTCCCATCAACATAAAGGAACAGGCCTGGGCAATAGTACCCTAGTTACCAAACAGAAGTCAGCAAAAGGATCCATGTAAGTTGGGCCACAGCTCTTGAAAACATTCCCATGACAGATCTGTAGCAATGATGATAACCACAGCAGCAGTTCCGTGAATATACCAGAGGCACTGGTCCTGTACGTAATCAGCTCTTTGTCCTGTTCTGTGAATTATCTCTGTGTGCTGCAGAGCACACGTTGTGAGGAGCAGCCCTCTAGCTGCAAAGGAAGGGCCGCTATTTGTTCTCCCCCAGCCCTCAACCTCTCAATGCAGAGAATCTGTTCTCCCTGAAGGCCTGCTCCCTAGAAACATCCAGGTGCCATCTTTCGTGGGCTCTGGAACCAGGCCTGAGACAAGCTTCCAGACAGACTCCTCACTCATCCTCGGCCACAGCAGCACTGCCCCTTCTGCCCAGTGTCCTTGTGAGGGCATCTCTCTGCTGGTGGCTGGGCTGAGCCCTGCCAGAGCCCTGCTGCAGGGCCCCCCACCTGAAGACCTGGCTTTCCCATTGGCCTTTTACTCCATGAGCAGAAGGTCTCCTCCACTCCGGCTCCATGCTTCTCCTTGGAGATCTCCCAGGCTCAGCCCTCCTAAAGAGTCCGTAGTGATACTGGCTTCTCCGGGTTCCCAGGTATCCTCCAAGGACAGGGTCCTCTTGTGGCTTCTCCATGGATTCTCCATGGCACACAACATCCTCAGCCTAGAGAGAGAGCAGGCCTTTCTCTTCCCACAACACCAGTGGGAGTGCCAAGTGGTCTCTTTCAAAACAGACATTTAGGCTGCCCCTAATATAACTCTTTCAAAGTGGCCATTTTTTCCCAGTTTAAAAGGAAAAGAAAGAAAAAACCATGCGAATGTCTAATTCCACTGTGTACATTGTTACACATCTAACAAGCTACCTGACATCTTTTGAGCACCAAAGTTCTCCATTTCCAACTCTGTCCCTCAAAGTTGGGCACACTCAGTAGGGGAGGTCAGAAGCAACACCCACCAGACATCACCTACCTCTGAGGGGAAGCCTTAGAGCCTGGTTGTCGAACCTTCTCAATGGAATGCAAGGCTGCCTTCACTTGTCCAGACTCTCAGAAATAGAGGACTGTTCAGCTTGGTCCCCTAATTTTACAGGCGAAGAAACTGGGTGCATACAAGAGAAGTAAATGACCCAAGTCACTTTGAGAGTTGGTGGCAAGGCAAGAACTCTGGCCCATGGCACTTTTCATCACAGAAAGTCTGTGGATTCTATTCCCAGGAGACAAACCCATGCTTCCTCCATAAAGAGGCAGGGAATTCCACAATCTTTTTCATCACTTAGAAGGAGGATTGTGGATAGGAAGTATAAGCAGGAGACCTTGAATCTTCACCAGCTGAGATTCTGAGCAGAACAAGGATGAGGTGAGAAGATGCTCTGGAAAATAAAAGAAGGCTTTGATAAGCAGGTGAGACACACATCTGATACAGTGATAGAGTGAAAACACTTGATACTGCTCCCAAGGAGAAAGATCTCCAGGCCCAGGCTGGCTGTGTGGCACACTGGAGCAGTGGTTTTCAACCTTGGCAACACACTGGAATTACCTAAGGAGCTTTAAAAAATAAAGATGCCTGGGCCCTCTCCAGAGACTGACTGATTTTTTCAGTACAGCCTAAGCATCAGGATTTGTAAAATCTCTCTTGATATTCTAATATCTAACCAAGACCAAGATCCAGTTCTTAGAAGAAAAGGCCCTGGTCCAATTCATATTGGGTTCCATGTTTCAGAAAGAAGCAAATAACGTTTAAATAGAAAATACTCAAATTCTTTTCCCATCCTATTCTCAGCCCATATAGAGAAAGGCAATTGAATCTGAAGATATAGAATTTAAATTCTCTAAATTGACACATACTGTTTTAGCCTGAACAGTCAGATTTTCTGCTGAGATCGCTTTCTTGGCGTCCTGTTTTCACTTCTACAACCACTGCCAGGTCGCCACACCTCAGATTCTACAAAGTCCTTTCCAGTACCCAAAGTCCCTCAGATTGTGGCTGTATGAAAAATATTTAGAGTCACTACAGTTGAGAATGTAATCTTTAAAAGAAAAAAAGTCTTTCTCTTTTAGTCATGATAGAATAACCAGTACCAGATTTATCTTCCCACTATAAAAAAAAATGAGAAAATTGGACAAAATATATGGAACAGCTGTTTCCAAATACTGGACAACAAGCAAGTCAGGACTATGATCAAACCTTACAGTTGTCCTGGCTTTCTGCCAAGAACCACTTTTCCAGACAGTGGTGTGGAAGAAAAAAAACACAAGCATAGCTTGAAAATTTTGCCATGTAAAGCCAAGATCAGAGTTCAGAGAGGCAGAAGCAGCTGGAATCTATGGGATGAAATACTGGATAGGAAAGAACTATGCAGAGAGTTCCAGAAATCCACAGAGAGGTCTCCTTGAATCTATTGCTGTCAACTTCTGTGGATGCTCAGGGCAAAACTCCAAGAGGCTATGCAAAGAACCACTGGGAATCTGTGCAGAACCTCTAAAACCTACACATGGATGTGAGATAGCAGAGATCCAGCCAGAGAGGAGGGGTTTCATTGGGCAACTGGGGCACTTAGTAATCTAGAAGGGTTACATCTTAGTAGTAGGGCTAAAATATACAGGAGGGCTGTCTTAACAAGATGTGCCTTAGCAAAATTTAAAAGCAAACCTTCAAAAAACGAAGGTGATCCTAAGTTCCTTAAGTGATCCTAAGTTCCACAACAAATATTCTTTAAAGAGAAAAACGAAAATCATCCACTCAAAAAGGTAACTGTGACAATGCCTAGAACCCAATAAAAAAATCACTAGACATACAAAGACGCAGGAAAACATGATCTATAACTGGGGGAGGGGGGAACAAACATATGCAGGAATGACGGAGAATTTGAAATAAGCAAATAAGTGTCTTGAAACAGTATTATAAATATGTTAATAGAAATAGAAATACAGAGAAAAGAAATAGAAGACATAAAAGAAAACAGAAACTCTAGAGATAAAAAACACAATATCTGAAAGGAAAAGTTTAGTGGACGGAATTACCAGCAGTATAAACATGGGAGAAAGGCAAATGAATCTGAAGATATAAGAACATAAATTCTCTAAATTGACACATAGAGGGAAAAAGAACTGAAAAAAAATTAATAGAACCTGGAATCATGGAAACCATGAGTGAACCATGGAAACATATCAAATAGCTGAGCATATGCATAAGGGCATGGGGAGCAAAAAAACACTTGGAGAAACACTGTCTGAAATGTTCCCAAATTTGGTAAAATTTTCAAACCACATATCTAATAAACTCAACTAATCCCAAGAAGGCTATACATAAATAAAACTACATGAGGACACATTGCTGAAAACGAAGGATAAGGAGAAAAACTTAAAGGAGAATAGAAAAAAAGAGACACACAACATAAAGGAAAGAAAATTAGAATTACCATAGATTTATCATGAGGAAAAATGCAAGTAAGAACACAATGCAGTGGCATCTTTCAAATGCTGAAAGGAGGTACTCCTGTGTGGCTCAGCTGGTTAAGCCTCTGACTCTTTTGGCTCAAGTCATGATCTCAGGGTCATGAGACTGAACCCCGTGTAGGGCTCCACACTCAGCAGGGAGTCTCTCTCTCTTTCAAATAAAAAAAAATCTTTAAAAATAAAATAAAATGCTGAAAGGAAATACATATCAATCTAGAATTCTATAAGAAGGGAATATGCTTCAAAACTGAAAATGAAGTAATTTGCAGACAACAAAAACTGAAAGAATTCATTATAAACAGACATGTTCTACAAAATAATATTTCTTACAAATACAAATGGAAAATTTTTATAAATATAAATAGAAGTTTTTCAGGCTGAAGAAAAAAGACTCTGATGAAACCTTGCACTTACATAAGGGAATTTACTATATAAGTGGATAAAAGTGTAAGATTTGTTTCCTTTAAAAATGTATTTAAAAGGGAGCCTGGGTGGCTCAGTGGGTTAAGCCTCTGCCTTCAGTTTGGGTCATGATCCCAGGGTCCTGGGATGGAGCCCTACATCGGGCTCTTGGCTCAGCGGGGAGTCTGCTTCCTCCTCTCTCTCTACCTGCCTCTTTGCCTACTTGTGATCTCTGTCTGTCAAATAAATACATAAAATCTTTTTAAAAATGTATTTAAAAGATAATGGTTGAAAGAAAAAAATAACAATACATTAGGGGATTTAGAACAGAAGTAATAGAATGAAGGATTATTTGTTCTTGTAAAGTTCTATATTATATTTGAAGTGATGTAATATTATTTAAATACTTACATACATTTTAAACCTATTGTTACTTTATTAAAAAATAAAACAGGCATATAGCTAAAAACTAAAAGTAGATATAAATCAAAGTACAGCTCAATTAAAGCAACAAACAGACCCAACTATATGCTGTTTTAAAGGACCCCACTTTAATCATAAAGACACAGAAAAGTAGGGGCACCCGAGTGGCTCAGTCAGTTAAGAGTCTGTCTTCGGCTCAGGTCATAATCTCAGGGTCCTGGGATCAAGCCTCACATCAGGCTCTCTGCTCAGTGAGGAGTCTGTTTCTCCCTCTCCCTCTGCCTGCCCCTCCCCCTGCTCATACTTGCTCTCTCTCTGTGTGTGCCAAATAAATAAATAAAATCTTTTTTTTAAAAAAAGGTACAGGGGCGCCTGGGTGGCTCAGTGGGTTAAGCCTCTGCCTTTGGCTCAGGTCATGATCTCAGGGTCCTGGGATCGAGCCCTGCATCAGGCTCTCTGCTCAGTGGGGAGCCTGCTTCTCTCTCTCTCTCTGCCTGCCTCTCTGCCTACTTGTGATCTCTGTCTGTCAAATAAATAAATAAAATCTTTAAAAAAAAATAAAATAAATAAAAAATAAATAAAAAGGTACAGAAAAGTTAAAAATAAAAAGATCTTTTATAGAAAATTATATACCACATGAACACTAATTATAAGAAGGTTAACACAGTTATACTAATATTAGATGAAGTAGACTTTCATTAAAAGAGTATTACTAAAGATCAAGAGGAACATTTCATAGTGATAAAAGAGTCAGTTCATAAAGAGGACATAACAATCCTAGACATTTATATACCTAACAACAAAACTTCAAAATGCATGAATCATAATACAATGGAAGTAGAAAGAGAAATAGACCTTATCCACAATTATAGTTGGATATATCAATACTCCTCTCATTAATTTATAGTAGACAGAAAAACAGCTAGTATATAGATTTGAACAATAATCAACCAACATGATCTTATGAACATTTATAGACTACCTCACCAAAAACAGCAGAACACGTATTCTTTTCAAATTCATATGGAACAGTGATCAAGATAGACCATATTCTGAGCCATAAAACAAGTATCAGTATATAAAAATATTGAATTATATATTCTCTGCCCACTCAAAATTAAATTAGAAGGCAACAACAAAAGATAGCTAGGGAAAAAAAATCCCCAAATATTTGAAAATTCAAGAAAAAACTTCTTAATAATCTATGGATCAAAGAAGAAATCATTACAATATTTTGAAGTGGATGAAAATGAATACAGAACGTATCAAAATTTGTACAATGCAGCTAGAGCAGTACTTACTTAATACCTTTACAAGTTTATATTAGAAATAAAAAAGGTCTAGAGGCATCTGGGTGGCTCAGTCAGTTAAGTCCGTTAAGTGCTGAATCTTGATTTCAGCCCAGGTCTTAATCTCGGGGTCATGAGTTCAAGCCCCACATTGGTCTCCATGGCATGGAGCCTACTGAAAGAAAGAAAGAAAGAAAGACCTAAAATCAATTATCCAAGCTTCTCCTTTAAAAAACTAAAAATGAAGATCAAATTAAACCCAAAGTAAAAAGAGTGAAGATCAGTAAAAATGGACGACAATGAGAGCATAAATTTTTTTAAAAACTCTAGGTTTTTAAGAGATCAGTAAAATTGATGAACTGTTAGCTAGACTGATCAGCTTGACTGATCAAGAAGAAAAGAGAAAAGACACAAATTGCCAGTATCAGGAGTACAAGAGGGCACATCATTACAGACACTATAGATAAAGGATAAAAGGGAATACCATGAACAACTCTATACCAATACATTTGAGAACTTAAATGAAATGGACAAATTATTTGAAAAATGCAACTTACCAAAACCAAAAAAGAAGAAATAAAACATCTGAATAACCATATGCTTACTAAAGAGATTGAATTTTTACTTCTTCCATAAGGAAAAATCCAGTCGTCAATGGCATCACTGATGAATTCTTTTGAACATCTTAGAGATAATGCTAGTATTACATAAATTTTTTCATAAAAGAGGCAAAAGAACATTTCCCAACTTGCTTTATGAGGGCAGTGTAACCTTATTGCCAAAACCCGGCAAAGGTACAAGATTATAAGAAAAGAAAACTACAGACCAATATCTGTCATAAAGAGAGACACAAAAAGTCTCCAACAAAATGGTAGCAAAGAGTTCAGCAATATTTAAAAGGGATAATTAACTATGAATAAGTAGTGTTTCTCCCAAGAATGGAAAGTTGGTGTTTGAAAATCAACCAGGGGCCGTGGGTGGCTCAGTCGGTTAGGCGCCTGCCTTTGGCTCAGGGCATGATCCTGGGGTCCTGGGCCCACACCTGGGAGCAGGGAGCCCGCTTCTCCCTCTCCCTCTGCCTGCCTCTCCCCCTGCTTGTGCTCTCTCTGTGTCAGGCAAATAAATAAAATCTTTTTTAAAAAATTTTTAAATAAAAAGACAAAAGAAAGAAAAGAAAATCAACAGGGGCGCCTGGGTGGCACCATTAGTTGAACATCTGACTAGGTTTCAGCTCAGGTCATGGTCGTAGGGTCCTGAGACTGAGCCCCTTGTTGGGCTCTACGCTCAGCAGGGAGTCTGCTTGAGATTCCTTCCCCCTACCCCTGCTCCCTCTTCCTCTGCCCCTCTCCCCAAAATCAACCAATACAATTAGTCATTCCAACAGCATAAAAGAGAAAAACTATATGATCATCTCAGGAAAGGAGAAAATGGACAAAAAAGCAAACAAAAACATGACAAAATTCCACATATATTTCTGGTAGAAACACTCAACAAACTAGGAACAGAGAGGAACCCCCCACGTATAATGACATCGATGAAAAACCTACAGCTAACTCCATATCTAGTGGTAAAAGATGGACGGCTTTCTACCTAAGAATAGGGACAAGGCAAAAATGTCAGCTCTCACCATTTCTGTTCGGCATTGTACGGGAGGGCCTAGCCAGTGACAACACAAAGGCAGACGGATTGAAAAGTAAGCAAAGCTATATTGTTTAATGCGTATAGAGTTTCAGTTGAGTTAGATAGAAAAGTTCTGGAGATGGATGGTGGTTACATTGCACAACAATGTGAACGTACTTAATGCCACAGAAATGCACACTTAGTAATAAATAAAATGGTAAATCTTACATTATATATGTTATATATATTTTACCACAATACAAAATTCATAAATAAATTTTTTAAAGTAAAACTGAATTTATTCTCTGATGACACGATTATGAGTCTACAAAATGCTCCTAGAAGTAATAAGTTCTACATTATACAATTCAAAGTCAATATACAAAAATCAAATGTATTTCTATATATTGTATATAAATTGTATATAATTATATATAAATGTCTATAAATTGTATTTCTATAGCAGCAATAAACAATTAGAAAAAAATGTATCATACCATTTACAATACCATCAAAAAAGCATTATCTAGGGGCACCTGGGTGGCTCAGTGGGTTAAGCCGCTGCCTTCGGCTCAGGTCATGATCTCAGGGGCCTGGGATCGAGTCCCGCATTGGGCTCTCTGCTCAGCAGGGAGCCTGCTTCCCTCTCTCTCTCTCTCTCTGCCTGCCTCTCCATCTACTTGTGATCTCTCTCTGTCAAATAAATAAATAAAATTAAAAAAAAAAAAAGCATTATCTATTTAGGGATAAATTTAGTCCCCAAAATGTACAAGACTTGTGCACTAAGAACTACATAACATTACTAAAAAAATTAAAGAAGATAAATCAATGGAAAGGGAGCACATGAGTTGGAAGACCTGAGTCTTCTTAAGAAATCAATTCTCCCCAGATTGATCTTTAGAGTCAATGTGATTCTATAATTTATATGGGACTGCAAAGGACCAGAAATAGTTAAGATAATTTTTATGAACAACAAATGTGGAGTACTTTTGCTGCCTGATTTCCAAAACATACTAAATACTATCATTTCTCAAGGCAAGATGATAGTAGCATAAGGACAGAACATATAAATCTGTGGGACAAAACAGGATCCAGAAATGAATGCACGCACATGAGGCCATTGTTTTTTGATAGAAGTGAAAAGGAATTCAACGGTGGAAGAGAAATTTTGGGGGAAAATGGTGCTGGAACAACCGGATATGATAAGGAAAGAGAGAGAGTGGAAGGAAGAAAGGAAGGAAGGGAGAGAGGGAGGGAGGGTGGGCAATAGAATCTTTACTCTTATCTCATATGATCCACAAAAACTGACTCAAAATGCACCATTGACCTAAAGATAAAGAATAACTACAAAGCTTCTAAAAGAAAACTTGAGTAAAGTTTTGTAAACTTGGGGTAGGTGAAATTTCTGAGATGGGATACCAAAAGCACAAACCGTAAAAGATAAAGATATTAAATTAGACTTCACCAAAGTTAAAAATACTTCTATTTTTTAAAGACGCTATCAAGAAAATGGCAAGCCAATCCACAGAATGGGAGAAAATATATCTGATTAATGTACACATCTGACCAAGGACCTATATCCAGAATCTATTTTAACACTCAGTAATGAGGAAACAAACACATATGGGCAAACGTTTGGACAGAAACCACAAAAGAAGGTATACAAATGGTTAAAAGCCATGAAATGAGGCTCAGCCTCATTATGCCCAGGAAATGCAGAGTAAAACCATCATAGGCCTACTCTATAGACTACCCTTTTGAATGGCTCAATTTATGAAGATGGACAATACAAGGCACTAACAAAATTGTGGCGCGTCTGGGATCATACATTGCTGGTAGGAATGTTTAGTAGCACAAGCAGTCTAGGAAACAATTTGAGAGTTTCTGAAAGTTAGCCATGCACGTGTCCTACAACCCAGCCGTCCCATCCCCAGGTATTCCCCCAAGAGAAATGAAAATCTACGTCCACACGACGAACTTGCACACACAAGTTTATCACACCTTTGTTCACAATAGACAAATACTGTAAACAACCTAACTGTCCATCAACAAATGAATGGATAAATTTTTGTGGTATAGCCACACAATAGATTATTACTCAATAATAAAAAAGGGACAAACTACTACTAACCACACACACACACACACACACACACACAATCTCAAGAGCATCATTCCAGAAGAAATCACACTTGAAGGAGTACATACTCGGGGCGCCTGGGTGGCTCAGTGGGTTAAGCCTCTGCCTTCGGCTCAGGTCATGATCTCAGGGTCCTGGGATCGAGCCCCACATCGGGCTCTCTGCTCAGCAGGGAGCCTGCTTCCCCCTCTCTCTCTGCCTGCCTCTCTATCTACTTGTGATCGCTCTATATATATCAAATAAATAAAATCTTTAAAAAAAAAAGGAGTACATACTTTACAAGTCCATTTTATAGGAAACTCTAAGAAAGACGAATCTGACCTACATCAACGATGCAGATCAGTGGTTGCCTGGGACTGGGATGGTCAAAAGATGTACCGGCAGAGCAGGCTACAGGATTTTCAGGGCCCAGTGCAAAATGGAAACAGGGAGCCCCTTGTTCAAAAAGTAAGAATTTCAAGGCAGTGGCCAAAGAGCCATCAAGCAAGTGTGGAGCCCCACTGGGCACGAGCCCCCGTGTGAGCGCACTGCTTGCACACCCATGAAACCAACCCCGGGTACAGGGGCTTTCTGTGCTGATGAAATCTTCTGTATCTTGAATTTGGTGGTGGTTACACATTTGTGTACATTTGTCAAAAGGCATCGAACTGGGGTTAAAATGGCAGGAATTCCCAAGGCCACTGAGGAGAACAAAACCGCAGACGAACCAGCCAACAATCCCCTGTGATTTTCTGTCTTCATCAAGCTACTAAAAAGAACCCTTTCACATTCAGATTTTAGTCACACCCTCTCTAGAAACGTCCCATAACTTCCGCACCTTCCGCCGTCGCTTATTCATGGAATCTCTGCTTATGGGCATTACACAAGGAGCTGGAGATACAAAGATTTTTTTAAAATACAGTTAGAGCTCTCAAAGAATAGTCTAGTACTATGCTGGACAATATAGTGGACTTTAGCTAATGTGGCTACATAACATCAGCAAAAATTAAATAAAATAAAGAATTCATTTTCTTATTCACACTAGTCACATGGCAAGTGCTTAATAGCCCCCTGTGGCTCATGGCTATCGTACGGGACCGCAGAGAACATTTCCATCATGGCAGAAAGTTCTGCTGGGTTGTGTTAGGCATGGCCACAGGTGGGGAGAGATAGACATAAATGAGAAAGTTCCACATTTCTCCTTGTTTTGAATACTTGCTGACACCACAGTCTTTTATATTCTATTACCTACAAATCAGAAGTAGCCCCCTAACCAGGTAAGGTGGTCTCAGGAGGTTTGGGGGTCCTGCTCTCAAGGAGAAGAACAGCCACCTTGGAAAGTCCCCTTTTTGTGAACGTGAGCTCAGCTTGTGTTTCCAGGCTGAAAACCTCGTAGAAAGCTCTGGCTCAGTATTTCTCTACTCCATGACAGTTACCCCAGGATTTGTTGTTGCTCCCAGTACCCCAGGTGGCAGCATCGGTCCTCAACCTGTCCTCCCCTGGAGCTGGAGGCACAGGCTTGCCCACTGGCTTCAGCTACACTGGGTCTGAGATTTGGAGGAGGGACAGGGCAGCAGCTCCAGAAGACAAGAGTAATTTTCTGCCTCCTCCACCCTCAGATTTGGAATCTCCCCCCTCCTCCTTTCCTGAGGAGAATCACTTGTCTGTTTTGCAACCCCCTTCTGCTGCATGAGCCCCTTTTCAGCATGCCTGTCAAGGTGTGGCCAGCCTCAGCTGAAGCCTCTCCAGGGATGAGGGAAACCACCCCCTCCCCTGCCTCTTCCCCCATAGCCCATTCTAGCATTGGGTGCATTATTTCTTCAATGGAGTCAGACAAAAGGGGACTATGGGGACTCCTCCCGTTGCTCCCAGTTCTGATTCCTTCTCCTTTTGGAAGTTCTTCGCATCAGTGAAGAGGACTCCAGCCCCCCCCCCCCCAACCCCGGTCTTAGCCTCGCCTCCCAAACAGGAGCTACCTGATGGGGGACACCTAGCGTGGCCAGGTCCTGCATTTTTTGTTACAGGGAGGGCTTGTAAATGAATGTTCACGGCGGCCCCCCCAGAATTCCCGATCAGAGCCTCACTGAAGGTCTTCTATTGTCTGTAACATCAACAAAAATCACTAAAAAACTCCATTTCTGTATCCGTGGCAAAACCGTTATTAAAGATGCAAGTCACCTAGGGTTCTCTGCATTTCTTTTTAAATGAAGCTGTTTTTAAAAATTGCCCCAGAAATGTTTGCTCCTTTATTACTGGGTGGGCGTGTGTCTGTGTATTGGCTCACTTAGCCTAGCCCATCCGCCGGCAGCACTGAGGCTCTGAGCCAGCAGGGCTCCTGACTTTGCCCCTCCTTGGCAACCATCCCTTCTCTTACCTGATGCTGCGTCCAACGCTTCCGGGTGCTACAGCAGCAGCTTGTCTAGGGAAGCTCCCAGTGCCTCAGGGAGAATGGGCACTGGGGAACCTCCTCCCTCAGTCCTCCCGACCCCGTTTCCTCCCACCTCAGCCCTCCTCTTCATTGGTCCCCTTCAAGAGACCCTGCAGGAGCTACGGAACGGGGACCTGCCTGATGGAGACCAGAAAAGTGAGTCAACTGACAGCAAAGTCACACCCCAGGTTTCTGAAATGTGTTTTGAAAAGAGGGGGCGTGGCTCTGCAGGTGGGCCTAATTGAATGGGTCCTTTACAAAACTTGCCATCAAAAATGTTTTCATTATTGGCTCTATTTTAAAATATCATTTCATCCAGGAGAATGGTTTTCCTAAGGGTTTCTCTTCCTCTTCATTCAGTTCACATCTTAAATCCAGTGCAACCAACCTGGACATGTACTCCCCGCGCTCCCTCCCCAGGCATAGCCCAGCTCCGTCCTCCCCAGGTGTACCCCAGGCTCCTCCTGTCCAGCATACCCTCCCCCACAGGCTTACCCCAGTTTCCCCCCCTCCCCAGGCATACCCCAGCTCCCCCTGCCTAGGTGTACCCCAGTTCCTCCCTCCCCAGGTGTACCCCAGCTCCACCCCTGCCCAGGCATACCCCTTAGTTCCCCCCTCCCCAGACGCACCCCAGTTCCCTCCACCCCAGTTGTACCCATAAAAAGAGCTGGAGCTCTCCCTTGGAGCCTCTCTGGCTCTCTCACTTACAACCATGCAGCCCAGGCAGAGACCCCCCCCCACCCCCCCCCACCCCCCCCCCCCCCCGGGCAGACTTCTGAACAGAACATTCATTCTCAGTTGTCCCTGGAGGTAGGCAGGACCCATCTATAAACCCTGGTGACCCAGTGGGTTTCAGAATCCAAAACTTTTTGGATTTTAGATAATCTAAATTTAGGTAATCTAGTGCACATTATCCACATTGTGTAAAACCCAGTGGAGTCTGGAGGTAATACTCAAGAGTCAATTACCTCAATATTTCTCCATCAAAAAGTTTCCACTCCATGGGATAAAGATGACAAAGAGCTTCAGGTCAACTCAGGCCGGGTTGTGCTGCCACGTGAGTTTTTTATTTATTTATTTATTTTTTTAAAGATTCCATTTATTTATTTGAAAGACAGAAATCACAAGTAGGCAGAGAGGCAGGCAGAGAGAGAGAGAGGAGGAAGCAGGCTCCCTGCCGAGCAGAGAGCCCGATGCGGGGCTCGATCCCAGGACCCTGGGATCATGACCTGAGCCGAAGGCAGAGGCTTTAACCCACTGAGCCACCCAGGCGCCCCAAGTTTTTTTAAAAACTTAAAGCTTCCAGGGCTGGCTGGTAGGATCAATTAATAGAACATGCAACTATTGATCTCAGGGTTTTAAGTTCAAGGCCCACACTTGGTGTAGAGATTACTTTAAAAATAAAATCATAAAAAAATTAGAAAAAAATAATTAGAATTTTCAGAGCTCTTTTACTTTTTGGAATTGCAGGTAAGGGATGACAGATCTGCCTGGCCTCTCTTTTCTTTTTTCTCTCTTTTCTTTTCTTTGTTGCTTGAGATATAGTCCAAGCTAATCTGCCGCAAAGAGATTCCAACTGTGTTTGTGGGCAAAGTTTGAAAGGCAATTAATAAATAGCAATGAAATCCTTCTGCTTGGGTCAAATTTAAATAGAACAAAAAATCTGTTTCACCTGGGCAAACCCCTTTCACAATGACCCAGCATCTGCCCATCTGTCATCATGTGGGTTCCCTAATTTGTCTTCAGAGGACCAAACCATCTGCCACCTTGCAGCCTGGCTTCCTTGCACCTGCACGCATCCAGATGGCCACCTTTTCTTCAAAAGCAATCGATCTCCTCCTTAAATTCCCCTGCCATCCAGAGTCCTTGTGTGTCAATCACGGAGCGAAGGGGTAGTTTCCTCCTTGAAAGAAAGATGATAGGGTCTAATCACTGAGGGCTGCTCACAGACTCCTCTTAAATATAATCAACGTGCGGGGACGCCTGGGTGGCTCAGTGGGTTAAGCCTCTGCCTTTTGCCCGGGTCGTAATCTCAAGGTCCTGGGGTTGAGCCCCGCATCGGGCTCTCTGCTCAGTGGGGAGCCTGCTTCCCCCTCTCTCTCTGCCTGCCTCTCTGCCTACTTGTGATCTCTCTCTCTGTCAAATAAATAAAATTTTAAAAAATATATAATCAGCGTGCAGTCGTAGGAAATCTCTTGATGAATTGCAGAGACAGTTCCTAGAGGAATTCCCTCAAGATATATCCCGTAGTGCCTTCAAGTTGACCACAGCGCAGCTTTTCCTCTGCCCCGCACCCACTTTTCACCCAGCCTTCCCTCGCTAAACCCACACAATTCCCGCACCCCTCCCTCCAGCCTCCCTTAGCAGGTGGGGACATTGTTTTAAAGAGAGCTGGACATAAGTGCTCAGATTTCTGCAGCTTATCTTCCAGAGATTGGCCACCTGGATCGTCCTGCACCCCCAGTCATTGTAATGGCGCCAACACCCATCTTTTGATGGGATCTTCCAGTGGCCTGGGGTCTCTTCCCTCTCTCCTGGTCTGCTGGCTCTAATTCCTGCTCCCACTGAAATCCACCTCTCTTCTCTCTTGCCTCTCAGTGTGGCCAGTGGCACCTTAACTCAGATATGATTCGCAGCCACCTTTCTTTGATCATCTCCAAATACCTGTCATGCCTGGTGCAAAACACCTTACACCGAAGAGTCAGAGATGCGTGGGGTCTACACTGCAGGCCCAGCCATCAGACAGCTTACAAGACACTATCTGCCCCCTTTAGAAGAGGCTTTGACCTCTTAGGCCCAGCTTCCTGCCTCTCTGCACCCCCTCCCTCCATGCTCCATCTCAAAACCCTGCTCATTTGAATCTACAGAGCAATTTCATTCCCTTGGGTGCAGTGAAGCTGAAATTGATCTGGCCTAGCTGAGCCGAGGCCAAACCTTGTAAGCCCTACCACGTGGGCCACCGGTGGGCTCCCCTCGGATGGGCCCCTACACGTTCTGTCTGTGGACAGACGTGGCATCTGATCCTGCGGGGTCTGAGCATACTTGTGGTCCCATAGCTGTCTGTGTCCCATGAGGATTTCCAGCTGTAATAAATCATAGCTAGCAAAGCTAAGTGCTCACACTGGTCCAGGCGGTGTTTCACATTCCTTACGTGTAATTGTGACAATCGGACAACATTACCCTTTTATCATCATCCTTGTTTTTAGATAAGAGACCCAATGGAAAAGTTAAATGACAGTATCATGTGCTCAAGTATCTAGGTGTCTCTGGGCTTGAGGTCACTATGTATCTGTGTGTGTGTGTTACATAATTATGCCGTGTGTGTGTGTGTGTGTGTGTGTGTGTGTGTGTAGCCTAAGAAACCCAGTTGGTCTCTCCTTCCCTGGTCCTGAGAAGGGTTCTTGCCTGGTGTGATAGGCCTTGGTGTGTAGCCCAAGCATGGTGCTGGAGAAAAGGACACCTGTGCCTGTGTGAGACGTGATTTAGCCCAGGCAGCTGACCTGCTGTTTCAGCAGGACCAGCATTGCGCGCCCCGTGAGCTCTCTTGTGGGGACAAGGGGAGAGGGCCTACAAGGGGTGAGGGGTCTGAGTACTTCTCTCCGCCCTGATACTGCCAGGCTCAGGCTCGGACAGACCACGGGAGACGGGGTCCAGCTGCCATGCAGAAAAACAAAAGGCAGTATGTCCTAGCAGTGACAGCTTGGCTCCCAAAGGACTGGTAAGAGTATTCACGGCAGAGGAGGCTTCTCCTTTTTCAGAATACAAGCGAAAAGCCACCTGTCTAAGAAGGTTTAAATTCTTCCTACTCTGGCCAGATACTGAAGGGCAACTTGGGCTGTGCTGAACTACCATCAGTTATCCTCATACAACAGGATGAAGGTAGCTTGTTGCAATTGTCTCCTCGTTACAGGAGACCACGTGAGGCTCGGAGAGGCTAAGGGATTTGTCCAAGGCCACACCACTAGTGGCAGGTCCAGAAAGTACATCCCAGTCTTTCTGCCCCCAAAGCCTGACTCCTTCCATTATATCAAGATATCTGTGAACTTCTTCATCCTTCATTTGGATTTTCCCATTCCTAGCGTAAGAAGCCATGTCACAATGAACAGGCTGCTATGTTACTGTGATCCCTGGGTTTTCTGGCTTGGAGGGGGGGCCAGTCAGCAGTCTCCCACTGGACCTGGACTATCCATTTAAAAGAGGAAAAGGCTCCCCAGCAGCCACTACTACTGTTCATCCTACTGTTAGAAACCGCAGGGGGACCGAAAGCACCTGCCCACAGTCCCCCATGGTGGGTCTGGGTGGGATGATCCCTAGAAACCAGCCTCCTAGAGTAGGATATGTGGTCCTTGTGTGGTGTGACTGATGGTGGGGGATCAGACACTCCATGAGCAGACTCTCACAGGTCCCCTGCAAGGCCCATGGGGACCAGTCCTCCACCCATCTCTGCCTAAGGAGGGCCCCAGATCCTCGACACAGACTCCCAGGTTCTGGCTGACCTGAATCCTGGCTCAGCCTTTCAATCCCTTCCCTGTCCCACTCAGGCCACACTTAATACCCTCTTCCTCAAAGTCATTGAGCTCTTCCACTTCCTCCATTCCCTCTGCTTGGATGCTCTTCCTTGGTGAACTTCCCATCCTCCCTGTCTCATCCTAATTGCAGTGTCTCAAGGAAGGCCTCCCTGGCCCTCCAGGTCCGGCCAAGACCTCTGTTAGGTGCATTCAGATTCCCTGGACTAGCCTCAAATTGCAGGGAATCACTTGTGATTGTTTGGTGTCCTTCTGCCACCCGAGACTACACCATGTATGACAGCAGAGACCATCTGTGTCTCATTCAGCACTGTGTCCCCAGTCCCCGCTACTTGGCACATAGTAGTTGTAAATATTTGTGAGATGAATATAGACATTCTGGGAGGAAGGCAGGAGGGGAGGAGGGAAGGAAGGGAGGGAGGAAAAAAGGATGGACAGGAAGAAGGATGGGCAGGAGGGAGGGAGGAGGAAGGAAGGGGACACAGAAAGGGAAGGAGGGGAAAAAGAGAAGGGCTGTCAGCCTCTGAAACCCCATGGTTTCCACCCTTCGGAGCTCTGAGACACACTAGCTCATTTTGCCACAGAAACATCAGTTGCAAAGCTATCATTCCTTTGAGGTCACTCGGGGGAGAAAACCTATCAGAACTAGGCAGTAAAAGGAAGCCGCCCCCGGGAATGCAGAGACCTCTGTTCTGCGGCTCCCTGATTCACCTTCCAGAGACACGTCTGTGACGTTGTCTTTCCTCAAGGTGCTCATCACTCACAGGCGTGATTCCCCGGGACTCTGCCGTGCTGAGATGACTCAAGTCTACACCCCAGCCAGACTTCCTGCCGTCTCCTGCTGGCCGTGCCAGATGGGCTCCCAGGCCCCCCGACACTGCACATGCTCAGGCTGAGGTCACGGTCCCTCCCTGACTGACCTTCACCACCACTGTCTCATTCTCAGGGAGCTTGGTGCGCTGTCCTTACTTCACCAAGGCCGGTTCATTCGTCACCTCTTTCTGGAAGGAGAAAACCGTAGATTCGAGGGGAACCAGAAGGAGAAGGAAGGGAACCAAAGATGAATTCTTTTTTTTTTTTTTTTTTTATTCATTTATTTGGCAGAGAGAGATCACAAGTAGGCAGAGAGGCAGGCAGAGAGAGAGAGAGAGAGAGGGAGAAGCAGGCTCCCTGCTAAGCAGAGAGCCCGATGCGGGACTCGATCCCAGGACCCTGAGATCACGACCTGAGCCGAAGGCAGCAGCTTAACCCACTGAGCCACCCAGGCGCCCCCCAAAGATGAATTCTAACTGCTCCGACCGTCTGCCCCTCTTCCAGTTCTGGAAGCCAGGAGATGTCCTTGCCAGAGACCCTGACACGGGGCCCCACGGGGAGAGGCAGACCTGCCCCTCCATACTAGAGTCTGAGCTTCATAGTGAGTCTCACTTGCCCCCAGGGAGTGCTGGAAAAACTGGGAGAGGGTGTGAGAAAGGCCAGGATGAGGCACCCTGTTTGAGACAGCAGGCAACGGAACGCCCGCTTGCTCACGGCGACGGCCGGACTGGCAGTGGCTCTACACCCAGACGTGTCTGCCCACTTAACCACCAGCCCACGGAGAAGTCAGCTAGAGCCTCTCAGTGGGAGCAGGATGCGACCACAGGCCGTAGGTCAGAGAGGGTGCTCGGACCCCCACAGCCTCGGGATGCGGCTCACAGCCAGGCCTCTCTGATTGGCAGACCTCTAGAAGACCACAGCTAGCTCTTCCCAGAAAGCTGCCTGAGGGAACCCAGCAGTGAAGGGCCCCGTGTCCCAGCCAGGGCAGGTGGCCCAGGCTGGAAGTGATGCAGCGCCCCTCACCTTCCCCCCACCCCCCACCCCCCACAGGCCTTCCCAGATTGCTTCTAGAGGCATCAGCAGCTGGCAAGCTTACTCTGCTTACCATTGTCCCCAGAGCATCTCATGGGACTGCTGTATGTGGATAACGTTTGAGGGAAATGCTGATCTGTGCCAACCCCCTCCATTTTCAAATGCAGAAACTGAGGTCTGGGTCATACTAGTGGGAAAAGGCTGAGCTGGACCTGACAATAGAGCTTCTGGCTACAAGATCTCCCTGAGAACTCCGTCTCCCAACCCTATGTGACCTCCAGGGCCGGCTCCCACCCTGGCTCAGAGATGGATCCGAGGTGCCCACCCCAAAGAGGGGGCTTGAGATTCGAGTTCTAGAAGGGGAAAAAAAAAAAAAAAAAAAAAAAAAGGAGGCTTTGCCACAGAAGAGAGGTTGGTTTAGACTCTCCTCCTCCAGAAAAGGTAAGCTGTCTGTCCCTCTGAAACCCAAAGCAGAACTCATCAAAGACATTCCCAACCTTGAACTCTAAACAGACTAGACAAGCAACTCACACCTGGAGCTCTTCATAATTAAGTGACAGAGTACAATGAAACAGTACATATTTACAAGTGAAAAAAACATTATTTTCTCTCCTTGTAATTTTAAAAATATTTTATTTATCTATTTGACACAGAGAGAGCACAAGCAGGGGGAGCGGCAGAGAGGGAGAGGGAGAAGCAGCCTCCCAGCAGAGCAGGGAGCCTGGTGCGGGGCTCCATCCCAGGACCCTGGGATCATGACCTGAGTTGAAGGCAGACACTCAACCAACTGAGCCACCCAGGTGTCCCTCATTGTTATTTATTTTCTCATTGTTATTTTTAAATAAAATACTCTTTTCCTTTCCTTTCCTCTATGTTTTGGAACAGTTTTTTATACCCTTTTGTGGGTAAGAGAAATTAAATTTGTTAAGTTTCATTATTACAAATAAATTTGGGGAAGAGACTTGATCCTTGATAATCAGTGTGATACTTCCAGAAGATCTTTTCTTTTCTAAATAGAAAAATCTGTCCAGGGGGAGCTCCCCATCCAGTAAAGCCAAGGCTCCAGCAAGGAAGCAGGTGCCCTGACGCCCAGGGGAACGCCTCATGGCTGTATTGTATGCATCTCTTTCCTTGTCTTCCCTCTGCCAGGCTTCTTACTGCTCTCAATCCCCTACTACTGCTGAGCGGCACAGGGTCTGCAAGAGGCGAGATGTGAAAACGACACAGCATTGCTGGGCGGACGGCCGAAGGACACGGCAAAGAACCCCCAAAGAGGGCTTAGGGCAACCTGAGAAGAATAGGGAGCGTGGAATCACCTGGGAAGGTGGAAATGAGAAATGTAGACAAGAAGAGAAGGCAATTAACATTTGATGAGCAACCTCTAAGTCCCAGGCAGTTTTTTGGTGATGTGTAATTTACCAAATGCTTTCCTTCAGTCAGTCTCTCCCCCACCCTTATCTTTTATAGCCCTAGCCCTTCTGAATATTAGCTTGTATATGTACCTACTGATTTGTGTATTAACTGTCTCCCCCAGTAGAACACAAGTCCCATGATGACAGAATCTGGATTTCTTATTTATTCATTGCCTGTTTTCCTAGCATCTAGAACAGAACTTGGTATATAGTAATTCATAACTTAATAAGTGCTTGTTCAACGAATTAATGAATAGAATTATCAGGGTAACAACTGTTTCGGATGGGGATTACTACCCCCATTTTTATGGCTCAGTATGCTGAGGTCATGGAAGCTAACAGCCTTGCCCAAGGTCAGACGTCCATGGGTGCTATGAGTGCCCCAGACAGGGCCCCAGGCTAGCGGCCTGGCCAGTCCAGATGGGGTTGGGAGAAGTTCTGCAGTTTTGGGCAAGCACACGCTGCTGGAACGTGAAGATCTGGTGGAGGCCGGGAGACCCTGAGCCTCAACCTTCTTGTCTGTAAAATGAAGACTCCAATGGGCCCCTGGGTGGCTCAGCTGGTTAAGCATCCAACTCTTGGTTTCAGCTCAGGTCATGATCTCAGGGTCATGAGATCGAACCCCAAGTCAGGCTCTGTGCTCAGCAAGGAGCCTGCCTGAGATCCTCTGTCTCTCTCTCTCTCCCTCTGCCCCTCCCCCTACTCACTCTCTAAATAAATAAATAAAATTTTAAAAAATAAAAGGAAGTTTTCAAGTAGATGATGGCTCAAATCTCTTCTAGTTCTGTGCTAAAACAGTGTCTCCTTCACAACAGTTGGACCTTATCCAGAGGACATGGGCACCAAATTCTATCTTCCCCAATTGTCCACATGTAGTGGCAGGGATATTCTGGTCCAAGGCCCAGCTCATGAGGACCTTTGTCACATGGGACATTGTGGGCTAAATAAGGGGCTGAGATTCATAATAGCGAAGTGATGGAAACAACCTAAGTAACACCTAACTGATGATTGGATAAAGAAAATGTGGCATATACATACAAAGGAATATTACTTGGCCTTAAAAGGAAAAAAAAAGGAAGGAAATCCTGCCATTTGGGAAACATGTATGGATGTGATGGTTACTTTTATGTGTTCACGTGACTGGGTTAAGGGATGCCCCCAGATGGCTGGTAAAATATTATTTCTGGAAGTGCCCGTGAGAGTGTTTCCAGAAGAGATTAGTGTTTGATTCAGTAGACTGGGTAAAGAGGTCAACCCTCACCCATGCAGGCAGGCATCATTCAATCCATCGAGCACCCAGTTGGAACAAAAAAGGTGAAAGAAGGGCCAATATGCTCTCTTCTCGAGCTGAGACGTCCCCCTTCTCCTGCCCTCAGAAATGGAAGCTCCTGGTTCTCTGAACTTAGACCAGTGTTCCCTGCTTCCCAGCCCTTTGCACTTGACACGAATTAGGCCACCAGCTTTCCCAGTTTCCGCCTCGCAGATGGCAGACTCTGGGACTTCTCAGCCTCCCTAACAATGTGAGTCAGTTCCTATAATAAATGTCCTCTTATCTCTCTCTCTATATATATATACACACACATATATGTATATCATGTTTATATATATATATATATATAATATAGTGATATAGTGGGGAGATATGTATATATATCATGTTGGTTCTGCTTCTCTGAAGAACCTTGACTAATACAATGAATTTAGAGGTGATTATAACTGAGATAAGCCAAACACAGGCGGCCAAATCCTGCACGATCTCACTTCTATGTAGAATCTAAAATAGTTAAACTCACAGAAGCAGAAAATAAAATGGTGGTTGCCAGGGACTGAGGGGTGGGGCAGAGGAAACGGAGAGGAGATGGTCAAAGGGTACAGAGTGTCAGGTGCAACGTAAGTAGGCTTTGGAGATGTACTGTACGGCCGAGTGCCCATAGCTGACGATACTGTATTGCTTAAAATTTTTAAGAGACAGATCTTATTACAGTAAGTGTCCCGACCACACGCGTAATAGTGATAACAACAACAGTAGTAGTAATAATAAAGGGGCAAGAGGAGACTTTAGAAGGTGATGGACACGTCTATGGTCTTGGTGGTGATGATTTCACAGGTGTAAACTTACCCCCAGACTCACTGAGTTGTATATGTTAAATATGTCTGGTTTATATGTCAGTTACACCTCACTGAAGAGTTTCAGAGAAAATCTGGGACTGAGGGGGGGACCACACTGGGGGCAAGGGTGCGTGCCGAGGCAAGAGCACCTGGGGGTATCGTGTGTGTGTGTGTGTGTGTGTGTGTGTGTGTGTAAGTATATCGTAGACTGGGTTGCGATATAAAATGCCTTTTTTAAAAGATTTATTTGACAGAGAGAAAGATCACAAGTAGGCAGAGCAGCAGGGGGGGAGGGGGAGCAGGCTTCCCGCTGAGCAGAGAGACCCGATGCGGGGCTCGATCCCAGGACCCTGAGATCATGACCCGAGCTGAAGGCAGAGGCTTAATCCACTGAGCCACCCAGGCACCCCTAAAATGCATTTTTCCATTATAGATTGCAGTCAACGAGTTTGAAGATACCAAACCACTGGTCTAGAGATCTTTCTTTGTTCATTATCTTTGCTTTTTCAGCAAAGTGGGAAAGTCCCAGCTGAACGTAAGCACGTTTTCTTCTATTAGTCAAGTGAGCGCACACCGAGCAGCTGTTACTGTTAGAGACTCCGAAGAAGGGGTGCCTGCCCCAAGGAGGTCAAGCAGGGGCTGGGCCAAGAACCAACATAGAAGGCAGTGTGACAAGAGGGGTGCCACACTGGGGGGCAAGAGTGGCGCTAGATGAGAAGCTGGCTGTTTTAATGTGGTCACTCTGACACCAAATTCTTGCCACTTTATAAAATCATCAATTGGCAAAACAGAATCTTATCACGTCTACTCCATTTCCCCATCCTCGCCCCAGCCAAGGAGGCTCAGGAATAGGATAGGAATGTCTGGGGACTTGGCCATTTTTTTTTTTTTTTTTTGAAGCCTAAAGTTTAATGGCTGGGTTTTAGACTGAGTCAAAGTGTCCCTTCATCAAGACAACTGTGTGCAACAGCTGCTGTTGTGGCAGTCAAGGCACTGCAGGAAAATTCCACAGACCTTCCCTGTGGGCCCCCCTCACACAAACTCTCATTTCTCCTCTCTGCCAATTTGAGGTCAGTATGCCTTAAAAAAGGGTGGCATTTGTGCCAGCCAGTCCTGGCCTCCCAGGCGAGAGCTAAAGTAAACAGGAGTCCTGGGGAAGACCATTTCTTCACGAGGGCCCACGGTGGATTTTTCCAGGGGAATGAAAGGTTGCCTTTGTGCAGAGGAGAGGGGAAACAGAATCTGCCCGTTTCACGGCTGCCCATTCTCCATGACCTCATCGGTGTGGACTTTCTCGCCATTTCATCTCTCAGAGCCATAGAGGAGGCAGGGAGGAGCCTGGCGAACAGTGCCACCTTCACTGTGGAGAGAGGTCGAGGAGGCAGACAAGGCGCTGACCGCTGCCCTCACGCCAGGTGACACGGGCCGAAGGAAGGAGGGGGCAGCCACGAGTCCCGGAAACAAAACCGCCTTGCCTTGGACAAGGTGGGTACAGGTTCCAAATGTCTACCAGCCAGACATCGATTTGGGGGCTTGCGTTATTTTTCTCAGGAGGACGCAACAGGGAAATGACACCTGTCCTGTCATTTAGGCACTTCCTGGAAAACCATAATGACCGTCACATTATAATTACCCGCCACCGCTCTCTTCCATTTGAAAACCTTGCTTCCGTGAGTTCTATTCTCAAATCCCTTCCCTGCCCTGAGAAACAAGACAAAGCATCTGAAATGGTTTCTTGGCTGAGGATTTTTCTCCTCCTAGGACCTTTATATATTCCATGCTACCCCTCGAACATCTATTTTAATTTTCGTGTACACGAAATTATTTTTCTAAGTGACTGAAAGGAAAAGAGCAAGGGGTTATTTTCTACGGCCAGCAAAGAATAGAACTGAACGTCATCTCCTGATTTTGTTTCTTCTTTAAGGCGTCTAGAGAGAATCCTGCTTCTTCGGGTAGAGCCAGCCCAGTGCGACAGTAAAGACACGCTACCACCCGGCCGTATGACCTTGCACGAGGCACCCATTTTTCCAGGGGTTGGCTTTCCAATGGGAGAAACAAGGTTTAGATGAAATCCGCATTTCTCAAGGGCTGGAGTTCCAACGCCAGGGATTCTAGGTGTCACAAGAGCAGAGCATCAAAGGACATGGAAGCAGGCACTGAGAGAGCGTTTCCTTTGCAGTGACCTTTTGGTTCGTTAATCCTGCGGAACACCACTTGGTGCCAGGGGGTGTTTATTGCTTCTCTAATGACCTTGATCTTCCTTTACCACAGATTGAGCAGGTCTTAAGTCCAAGCCCTCTGCTGGCAATAGAAGCTGGAATTTAAGAACTTCATTTTGATTTCACTACTTTTTTTCCTGCTATCTTCTACTTATTTTAACTATATCTAATTTTTTTATTTATGGTGAATATAGCTTCCTTTCAGTTTTTATTTTCTTGTGGGAAAAGGGCTTCCCCTTTTAACATGGGTGGGGAAGAAGGGCTTGAGGTAGGGAGGTGCTTTGAGTAAACCTGTCAGGATTAACCTCTCCAAATATTAGAAAAGACCAAGGAAAAATATACAAAGAGTTTTTTTTTTTAAAGATTTTATTTATTTATTTTAGAGAGAGAGAGACAAGAGAGCGTGAGTGTGGGGAAAGGTAGAGGGAGAGAATCTCAAGCAGACGCCCCGGTGAGCAGGGAGCCCATGCAGGGCTCGATCCCATGACCCATGAGATCGGAACCTGAGCTGAAACCAACTGATTGAGCCACACAAGCGCTCCAGAAAGAGTCTTTATATACCCCTTGTCTCCCTACACACACACAGCCTCTCCCATTAGCAACATCCGGCATGAAGGTGCCATGTTTGCTACCAGAGATGTGTGTAAATTGACACATCATTTTCACCCAAGGTCCATAGTTCACACTGGGGTTCAGTCATGGTGCTGTACATTCTGTGGGTTTGGACAAACACATAATAACATGTATCCACCATTACAGCATCATACGGAGTAGTTCCACTGCCCCGAAAATGCTCTGTGCTCCACCTATTCACCCCTCCCTCCTAACTCCCAACCCCTAGAATCTACTGATATTTTACTATTTCCTATAGTTTGCCTTTTCCAGAATGTCATATAGTTGGAATCATACAGTATGTGGCCTTTTCCCATTGACTTCTTTCACTTAATAATATACTTTAAGGTTCCTCCATATCTTCTCATGGCTTGATGATTCCTTTGAGCACGGATTAGTATTTATTGTCTTCATGTACTTCAGTTTATTTTATCCGTTCACCTACTAAGGGACATTGTGGGTGCTTCCAAGTTTTGGTAATTACAAATAAAACTACTATAAATATCCATGTGTAGCTTTTATGTAGACACAAATTTTCAGCTTGTTTGGGTAAACACTGAGGAGTTCAATTAGGATCATATGGTAAGAGTGTGTTTAGTTTGTAAGAAACTGCTAAACCATCTTCCAAATGGCTGTACACCTTGTATGCTCTATACATATGGCATTTAGTGGTATTGATTTTAAGGTTACAAAAAAAGTTTAGGAAGTAGGTGCATTTGCAAATATGGAGTCCTAGAATAATGAGAATAATTATTTTCTTCTCTCCTTTTCTTATTTTTGCTGGTTTCCATTTTTCCCTTTGTTAATTTGGAAGTTCTACTTTTCTATTCCATTCTCTCTTGGGTCATTTACGTTTGGGGAACATCCTCTCTAGAATATTTTCAGCAGGTGGGGTTAGCCTTAAATATATTTCTTTGTTCTCACCAGGTGAATAACTTCAACAGGAACAGTCCTATGGAGTCTATTTCATCAGCTTGTAGTTTCTAGTACTGCATGGGAAGTGTAATGCCAACCCGGTTCTTTTTTCTTTTCAGATAAGTTGAGGTAATTGTCTGGACCTTATAACATTTTCCTCTTTTATCCTTATGGCTCAGAAAGAGGCAGGTACTTTCTTGTCCATTCAGCCTGAAATTCAGAAAATCCTTTCAGTCTTGCAGATTCAAATCTTCCTTCTGCTCAGGGCAATCTTTTTCGATGACATTAATTATTTCTTTCATCTATTCCCTTTTCTCCTTCTGGAAGTCCTGTTATTCATATGTTAGGTCATTAGATCTGCCCTCCAAGACCAATTTTTCCCGATTTCCATCTCTATAATTGTGTTCTGTACTTGAAGCTACTTGCTGACCTTGATTTTCCAGGCTGCTTATCTGAATCTCAGTGGTGATCATTTTCTCCTTCAACTCATCAATTGAACTGTTTCATTGGGAAATCACATTTTTAGCTCCACAGACTCTTTTTACTATATTTAAATATCTGTAGGGCTTTTTTTTTTTAAATTCATGTTACCATCTGTCTCTTTCAGCAGTTCTAGCTCATTGGATGTACACGCTGTTTGTCCTTCATCTCTCTGCCAGCTCACTGAGGCTCAGGTCCAAGTGCTGGAGAATCCTAAGGGATGGGCATTCTGCCGGTGGAAAAAGGGGGAAAGGACGCTATCCTCAATGAGGCAGCTTAGATGTGGACATGCCGCCCATCTCCTGCGGAAGCATCTAGAAAATCCTTCCCTGTTCTGCGTTCCATGGAGTCTCCAACCTCAGGAACAAGGGAACTTAACCCCTACCGGTTTAACAACTTCTTGGTTGCTGAGATGTCTCTATTTGGCCCAGTGTGAACCTTCCCGAGGGGCCACAGATCAGGGTTCCAGTTCCTCAGGCTCCACCTCTTCTTGAACTGTGTTTCATGTACGAACTGATGGATTTGAACAACTATCTCTCATTCTTTCCATTGGTCCCTACAACTGTTTATTAAAGGGCGAGGGAGAGAGAGAGAAAAAGAGAGAGAAATTAATTATGAAGTGGATGAAAAGGAGACCACAGTCATGTTACCATGTCCCCAGGATCACCTCCAAAATACCCCTTAAAAATAAAAAGTTTTAACAGATTTATTTATTTATTTTAGAGGTGGGGTTGGGGGAGAGGGGGACGGGGGAGAGGGAGACAGAGAGAGAGAATCCTCCCGCAGACTCCTTGCTGAGCACAGAGGCCTATACTGTCTCTATGTCAAGACTCTGAGATCATGCCCTGAGCTGGAACCAAGAGTCTGCAGCCCAACCGACTGCACCACCCAGGCGCCCCTCCCTTAAACATAAATTTAAGGTAAAAAAGCAAGAGGACTTACAAAAACATATTAAGGAAATAATATAGGTGGTACGTGATATGCCGAAAGTCACAACGGTGGTGTGTGAATGACAAAGCCTGAGAAACATCGCACCAGAGAAATGTTGAATTTCCCTTCCAACTCCGGTGTGTTATTACTCTGTATAGCAGAATTACTGAGTACTCTGCCAACAGCGTTATGTACCCCTTTAAAGGAAAAAGGGGGATTTCACAATCAAGATTGACTAGTGAAGGCGAACCATAAGAGACTATGGACTCTGAAAAACAACCTGAGGGTTTTGAAGGGTCAGGGGTGGGAGGTTGGGGCAACCTGAGGGTTTTGAAGGGTCAGGGGTGGGAGGTTGGGGGAACAGGTGGTGGGTAATGGGGAGGGCACGTTTTGCATGGAGCACTGGGTGTTGTGCAAAAAGAATGAATACTGTTACACTGAAAAAATAAATAAAATGAGAAAAAAAAAAAAAGATTGACTAGTGAAATGACTTCTCCGTGGTCAGGTGGGCCGTATCTACAAATGGACACACCACACACACACACACACACATACACACACACACACATACACACACACACACATACATATTTTTATAAGTACACCATGAATGCATGATACATATGTATCATACATATAACATATACATAGATCTCAGAATGAAGGCTGATATTTAAAGAAAGCAAGCAGGCAGGGATTATAATGTTTTATATACGACCCAGTTGAGAGCAGCAAGCATGCAGAACCTGGGCCCTATTAGGGAAAGGCAGGATCAGAGCTGTGGCCATCCTAAGGGACTTCCTCTCACAGGGCACCATCTCCATTTACCGCAGGGAAGAATTTCTTTCAGACTCAGCCTCCTGTGTTTCCTTGGTTGTACAGTGTTCACTGTTGCTCCTCCACACACACACACACACACAATGCCTTAAACATTCAGTCATCCAGGTCCAAACCCCCCCCTCACCCCGCGCCTTTAGCTCCTCAACAACAAAAGGGGGCCTGCCACATGGTGTGCTGGGTCCTGCCTCCGTTTGCCTTGGACTTGCCTTATGTGTTCGACTGCCCTCAGGGCTGAACACTCCACTAAGCTCGCCAGAGTGCCTCCCTGACTTCAGGAAAACTTGAGGCGGGAGGGGATGGGCAGAAAGGGCTGAGGTCCTGTTGCCTGCCTCGCCCGGTTCCGGTTCGCTTTGTTTAAGGGGCACGAAGCCCAGGGAGGGGACCTGGCCTGCAACAGCGGTTGCCAAAGCCTGCGGGCTTCCGGGGCGAAATGAGCATTCTGGAAAAGGCCCTCTGCGGCGGGCGCACCCACTTGGCCCCAGCAAGCGGCAGAGCCAGGGCCAGGCTGCAGCCCTCCCAGCTCTGATCCAGGGCTTTCTGCGTCACTGCTCTGGCTGAGACCCTCTAGTCCCTTGGCTTGTGAAAATGGGGCCTGTCGCTCCACAGCAAAAGCCTCTGTGCCAGCAAGGAAAGCCCCTGCGCCCTCGGCACGGGGCTCTCCACACCTGGGACCGTTTCAAGGCCTCCCTGGGCCCGAGCCCCGCGTGAGCGGAAGCACGTGAGTGTGCGTGCGTGTGTGCGTGCCCGAGCGCGCTCGCGGCTCCGGCTGGGCACTCTGGCCCAGCCCGCAGGCTGCGGCGCACGGGCATGGGCGAGCCCCGCCCGCGCCGCACAAGGGTCCGCCGGCCCGGCTGGCGCGTGGCCCAGCCCCGCGGGGGTTGTGGGGGGTTCGGAGAATTCGGTCATTGTTCGCAGGGCCGGGCGGCCGCCGCTGCAGCCGGCGGGCCGCAAGCCATTGAGCCGACAGACGGCGTCTCGCGCTGCGGCGGCGCGTCTCCCCCGCGCACCTGCCCGCGCCCCTCCCCTCCCCGCCCGCCATCTGTCGTCTGAGCGCCATTGTAAGCAGCCGTGCCGGCGTCCTGGACGACACCCAAGGGGACCCGGGGCTTAGGCCGGGCGAGAGGCAAACAAGGAGAGTTTATTCCTATTCGCGCTTGGGGGTGACTTTGAGCAAAATAACCAAGCCGGGGTCGGGGGGTGGTGGGCAACACATGACCCCCGCCCACTCTCCCACCCTCCAGCTTTTGGCGCAGGGTTTCTTTTGGGGCCCCTCCTGGACCCGGACACCCAGGACCGTGATCAGAGCGGGAGCCTCCTGCTTCAGCTTTCTGGGATGTTCTCCGGACTGGTGGAACCTGTCAGCTGGCTGATCCCGCCGCTAGCTTCCCAGAAGAGCCCCTGGGAGCCCGTTTCAAATGCAGATGCTGGTTTTGTCTGCGCGTCTGATCCTCCAAGTCAACCTTGATTGTCCAGGCCTCTTGGGACACTGGATTGAAAGGAGAGTTTCTCTTTTCTGCAACTGCAAATGCAACCTTTTCAAGTCCCACCAGCCAGCCTGCTGGCCTGGCAGTCCTTTCTTCACCCACATTTGTTTAATATCTCACATCTATCTTCCTTTAATGTCACTGGAAGTTTCAAATGCTTTGATGTATCCCGACCAAAAAGAAAACAAACATACCAAAACAAAACAGAGCTACGCTCACTGTGGTCATTGTGAGCTTGCCTTTTCAGAGTAGGACTTTTGTCCCCCAAAGATTCTAATCCTCCTTCCCTCCTAGATACCTCTCCAGCCCCAGCCTGAGGAGCACACCCTCCCCTCGCCCAATCCCACCCCACCGTCGTTGCCCCTCCATCACATCTTTTCATAGACGGGAATCCAAAGGCAGACAGATAGGAGAGGCTGTGGATTGGTGTGGATTTTACCTCCCTGGATTTACAACAAAAAGCAACCATATGCAATTGGGACTACTATTTCTAGCAGGCGTTTCCATGCAAAGAGGGGTGTCAGAGCTCTAGGGTGTTAGAGGCAGGGCTTCTCCAGGCTGACATGTCAATACTGTCTGTCTCTCCACCCTGCTGCCAGGAAAAGGAAGCACTGGCACCCCAGAGGTTTCTGAACCCCAGGAAGCATGCTTACCACACAAGGCAGGGCAGAATCCCATGCAGAGGCTCTCCTCCTCTAGAAATTTCAGGGCTTCCGACTCATAATTCCCCATCCAAAAGAGGGCCTGATAGGGAGAAATCAGAATTAGGCATGGAGAAGCCTTGCTTGGATAATGCACCTCAGGCCTCCTCCCTTGGACAGATCTAGAAACAGAAAAAAATGTACTTCTGGGAATCCCTTTTCCAACCCCCTTCAACTCAAAGATGGATTCTTTAAATGCATTAATATTACACATGATTCCTGGGCTCTGTGTGTGTGTGTGTGTGTGTGTGTGTGTGTGTGTGTGTGTGTAGGGAATACATGCACGTGGTACAGAATTCAAAAGGAACAAATGGTTATTCTGTGAAAAACAAGTTTCCCTTCCACCTTGTACCCAGAAGGCCAGTGTTTGGTTTTCTGTTTCTGCTTGGCCCCAAGAAGACTAGACTTCCCTCTGGGCCTCTGAGCTCTTGACTTTCCTCCAGCTATGGGGTCTGGTACAAGACTCTCCTTCTCCCTGACCCTCCACTGCCTCCCCAGTACAACAAGGACCAATGAGAACATGTAAAATGTGTTTTAAGACTGCTGAAGCAATGTGACTTACCACTACTAGAAACAAAGTACTTTTCTCACACCCCTCCCCTGGTCTAGCAAGATCCGAGGAAATAGGATTTGAAGGTCTTGGATAAGAAGAGGAAAGCTTTGGGGACACCTGGGTGGCTCAGTCAGTTAAGCATCTGCCTTTGGCTCAGGTCAGGATCCCAGGGTCCTGGGATTGAGTCCCACATCAGGCTCCTTGCTCGGCAGGGAGCCTGCATCTCCCTCTCCCTGCTGCTCCTCCTGCTTGTGCACAATCTATCTCTGTCAAATAAAATATATATATTTTTTTAAAGAAGAGGAAAGCTTTGGCAACTGGGAGACTCTAGACTGTTACAATGCAGAGGACAGGTGGAGTTAAGAAAAAATGGGAACCAGAGGCTTAAAGGAGGTATGTGTGTCAGTCAGGTTATATGCCACATAACAAACAACCACAAGCTGTACGTGACAATAAGGATTTTATTCTTCCTCAGCATTTGTGGGTCAGCTGCAACTCTGCTTGAGGTGGTGAATTTGTGGGGTAGCGGGAGTGGTTCCATTCCGCATGTCTTACTCAGGGGCTAGACTGAGGGGTCAGCTACCCAGGGGGTATTCTTCCAGCAATGACAGAACCATGAGGCACGAAGCCGAACTACATATGCATAATATCTGCTCACATCTTATTAGGCAAACTAAGTCACATGGCTAATCCAAAGTCAAGGGAATAAGGTTCACTCTACCCAGCATGAAACAGTGGCAAAGGTATGTATTGCCACGGAGCCAAGAATTAGGAGCAGTCTTTCAATTCCTTCTCTCTACATTCCCTGCCTAGATAATACCCATCCCTATGGCCTTAATACCATGCATTTGCTAAGGATTCTCTAACTTACATTCCAGTCCCACAGCTGTCCCCTAAGTTCCAAACAATCTTCCCACCCCCATCTCTACTTGCAGATATCACGCACTTCTCTAAGTGAAACTCCTGGTTCCCTGTCCCTACCCCAAATCTGACTCCAGCAGTGGTCCCTCCTTCTACCCTCCTGCTCAAATAAGACACAAAGGATCACCTTTCACCCATTTTCTCCCTTACCCCCAGCACCAAACTCGACTCATCAACCTGAGGCTGTCTCCACACTGTGCCTCACCCTGGTCCAAAGCACCTGAATGACTATCGTATCTCCATAACCACTCTCCCTCTCTGCCTTTGCTACTTCAGTCTTTCCTTAACTCAGCGACCAGAGTGATACTCAGAAGCTCTAGACCTTCTGCTCCTTACCCCGATGGTTCCCATCTCAGAGAAAAGCAAAGTCCTTATAATGTTCTACAAAGCCCCATATAATCTGCCCTCTCTCCCCCACCTCTCTAGTACTCTGGTCTTCACATTTTTTGCTCCAGCCACACTGCCCTCCTTACTGCTCTGCAAACACCATCGGGCCTACACTGGCCTCAGAACCTTTGCATCTGCTGTTCACTCTACCTGGAAAACTCCTGCCCCAAACTTCAACACTGTTAGTCTCCCTGATTTACCTCCCCACAAAAACTTCCACTAGCCATCTTATCCAAAACTTCACCCTTCACCCAAACTTTCAGATCCCCTTCCTTACCATTATTGAACCAATTAAACAATTTACTTGTTTGTTTTGCTTGTTTTCTATCTCTAGTGGGGGCCAACGTATGCTCCATGGATGGTGACCATCCCAGTTTGGCCAGTGCGTTCCCTATTCTAGCACTAAAATTACTGTGTCCCAGGAAATCCTTGGAAAACTGAGCTGTAGGTCACCTACAGGGCAGGAATTTTTCTCTATTTTGTTCATGACTTCTTTTTCTGGTGCCTTTCACATTGCCCGGCACTCAATAAATAGTGGTTGAATGATCACACCTCTAGATCTTTGCTTGTTTTCTTGGCCTGGAATACTCTTCCCTTGGAGGCTCCTGGTCATTCTTCAGTTCAAATGGGGTCCTCAGAGGAGCCTTCCTAGGGTGCCCTATCTAAGAGCACCCTCCCAGCCCTCCAGCTCTCCACCCTGTTTATTTCCTGCACACCACTCATCACTAACTGTAATCACTCCTGTTTATTTATTTGTCTGTTTATGACCTGCTGCCCATGAGGGCAGGAGCTGGGTTTGCCTCATCCTCTGCTACAACACCACTGTCTAGAATGTACTGAATGCCCCTGATGGTTGCTGCAGCCATGCTCTGTGTTCAGGAAAGGAATTGGCAAGACATCATGCCAGAGAAAAGAGTTAATTTCACTGGGGACCAAATGGGCTTTTTGAGCAATGAAGGCCATCTTTGGACTCTGTCAAGGAAGATACTAACTATAATAAAAATAATATATACCATTTATTCAGCACTTAACATGGGCCAGGTACAGCAGTAAGCACCTTCTATGCACCACCTCATTTAACCCCACAATGACCTCATTATTATCTCCATTCTCAGGTAAGAGAACCAAGTGTAAAAGACACCATCCATTGCCTGCCTAATACCCATTCTCTGCATCTTCTTTGCTCCTTTGTGTGGGGTGAGAATGTGTGAGAAGCACAAAGCCTGGGAGACAGCTCATAGAAATTCTATTCCCAGACTCCCTTGCAGCTAGGGCTGGCCATGCAAGCCTCTTCTAGACAATGTGAAATAAGCAGAAGTCTAGTGGGGAAGGAAGTATTCTGAGAAAGCTTCTATTATACATCCTTCTTTCTGCCTTAAAGTGATATGTTGTCTGGAGCAATGGCAGCTATCTTGTGGCTATGAGAAAATGAGCCCAAGAGTGGAAGCTAATATGGCTAAGCATGGCAGATCAGAAAAGGAAGGCCTTTGGTATTCTGGTAAATAATCTGAGCCAACACAAGCAACTGCCTACCTCTATGTGAGTGAAATAAACCCCTATTTCTTCAAGGTACCATTAGCCAAATTCACTGTGACTCGCAACTGCATTCATTTTTAACCAATAGACTGGGGGTCAGACAACTTCAAAGAGAATCAAACCTAGAGAGGAAGAGTCAAGGCAGTAGGTTGACTGTGGAAATCCAGCAGGTAATGACTGGAACTTGAGTTGAGATTTTGTTGTGGTGATTGAGGGTAAACAGACCTCGAAGATATTGATTTTGAGGCCACGTAAAAGACAGAAGGCCAGGGCACCTGAGTGGCACAGTCAGTTGGGCATCCAACTCTTGGTTTTGGCTCAGGCTGCGATCCTAAGGTCAAGAGATAGAGCCCTGTGATGGGCTCCATGCTTAGCGCTGAGTCTGCTTAAGACTCTCCTCTCTGGTGCTGTGAAGTGTGTAAACCTGGTGATTCACAGACCTGTACCCCTGGGGATAAAAATATATTATATGTTTATAAAAAAATAAATAAATAAAAAATTAAAAGAAAAAAAAGACTCTCCTCTCTCGGCCCCTGTTCCCCACACTCTCTGTCTCTCTAATAAATAAATAAGTTAAAAAAAAAAAAGAAGCTCAAAAAAGGGAGGCAGGGGGTGTCACATATATTCCTGACCAGCATATAATGGTGAAATATCCAAAAATGACAGAGGGAAATCTACAGGGAAGGTTAGGGATAAAAGATGCAAAGTTTTGTCACAGGACAAGGTATATATATAAAAAAAAAACTAACAAATTTCAGTTTTTATTATGCTTCAGACACTGTCAGAAATTTTACAGTATGAGCCCTTATGGACCTCCCAATTGCCTTACAATGCAGGAATCATCTCCACATTAAAGAAAAGGAGACTTAAGCCCAGGGAAGAAGTAAAGTACAACATACAGGAGTTATAAATTTAAAGCAATCCCAATCAAAATCTTGACAGACATTTTTAAATATAAATTGACAAGCTGCTCCTAAAAATTCATATGGAAATACAAATGACTTAGGATACTCAAAACAACTCTGAGGAAAAAGGTAAAAATGGAGAGCTAACATGTGATTTTAGAAGTTATTATAAAGGTATAGTAATAAAAACAACTTAGTGTTAAATAAAAAGCATCTGCATAGTTAAGGGAACCATCAACAAAACAACCAACAAAACAAAATCAGCATACTGAATGGGAGAAGATATTTGCAAATGACATATCTGATAAAAGGCTAGTATCCAAACTATATAAAGAATTTATATAACTCACCACCCAAAAAACAAATAATCCAATGAAAACATGGGCAGAAGACATGAACAGACAAACATTACTCCAGAGAAGACGTCCAGATGGCCAATAGACACATGAAAAGATGCTCAGCATCACTCATCATCAGGGAAATGCAAATCAAAACAACAATGAGATATCACACCTGTCTGAATGGCTAAAACCAACAGCCCCAGAAATAAGTGTTGGCGAGGATGTGGAGAAAAAGGAACTTCACATAAGCAAAGTGGTGCGGCCACTGTGGAGAACAGTGTGGCGGTCCCTCAAAAAGTTAAAAGTAGAACTAACCTATGATCCAGCTATTGTACCACTGAGTATTTACCCAAAACAATACAAAAACACTAATTCAAAGGGATACGTGCATGTCTCTGTTTATAGGAGCATTATTTACAATAACCAAATTAGGGAAACAGGTCAAGTGTTCATTGACTAATGAATGGATAAAGAATATCCTATATACATATATGATATATATGTATAGAGATATCTATATAGATATATATACACACATAGGATATACATATCCTATGTGTATGTGTGTGTGTATATGTGTGTATATATATATATGTATCATGTATATATGGAATAGTATTCAACCATCAAAAAGAATGTAATCTTGCCACTTGCAACAACATGGATGGAGCTAGAAAGCATAATACAAAGTGAAATAAATCAGTCAGAGAAAGATACCATATGATTTCCCACATACGTAAAATTTGTTTTAAAGATTTTATTTATTTATTTGAGAGAAAGAAGGGTGGGAGCAGGGGGAGGAGTAGAGAAAGAAGGAGAGGGAATCTCAAAGAGACTCCACGCCTAGCCTGACACGGATCTTGATCTCATGATCCTGAGATTATGACCTGAGCCAAAATCAAGAGTTGGACGCTCAACTGACTGAGCTATCCAGGTCCCCCTCATGCATGGAATTTAAGAAATAAAACAAACCAGCAAAGGTAAAAAGAGAGCGAGACGAATGAAGATACTGACTCTTAATTATAGGGAACAAACTGATGGTTACCAGAGGAGACATGGGTAGAGAGATGGGTGAAATAGGTGATGGGGATTAAGGAGGGCACTTGTGATGAGCACAGTTTGATGTATGGAAGTGTTGCATCACTATACTGTATGCCTGAAACTAATATAACACTGTACGTTAACTAATTGGAATTAAAAAAAATCTTCAAAAAAATAAAGTCTGTCTTGTCATAAGATAGGAAGAAAGGAAGGAAGGAGGGAAGGAAGGAAGGGGCAAAGATAAACAAAGAATCCAATAGACTAGCATAGAGAATCCAGAAATAAACCCACGCATATAAAAACAACTGGTCTCTGACAAAGGCACAAAAGTAATGTGTTGGAGAAAGGACAGAATTTGCAACAAATAGTGCTGGAGTAATTGGATATGTACATGCAAAATGAAGACAATGAAGAAAGAGGAGAAGGGCTGGGGAGGAGGGAACTTGGAGTCACTTCATACACCACTAATAAAAATTAATTCAAAACGGATCATGATCCGTAATGTAAGAGCTGATATTATATAAGTCTTAGAAAACATAGGCGTAAAACTTCATGACTTCGTGTTATTCATTATTCATAGCAGCTTTGTGTAGAATAGCCAAAAACTGGGCAGAAAGAGCAAATGTCCTTCAAAAGATGAACTGATCCACAAATTACGGTACAACCATCCAGCGAAGGCTATCTAGATCAAAGAAACTGAACTACTGAGTCGGACAACGGTGTGGATGAATCCCAAGGAAACTATGCTGAGTGAGAGGAGCCAGATAAAAGAAGCACCTATTGGATGATTCCATTTCTGTAGAAGTTCAGAAAAGGCAAACTCATATATAGGAACAGAAAGCAGATCAGTGGTTACCTGGGGAGAGGAGGGGCAACCAAGGGGCACAGGAAACTTCAGGGGTGATGGGTATCTTCATTACCTTGATTGTGGTGTCAGTCTCGTGGGTGTATATATTAAGCCAACACTTGATGCATGGTTCAGTGTAGTGCACTACATGCCAATGGTACCTTGATAAGACTGGTTTTTTTTAAATATCCCAAAGCTTGTAGGGGCTCAGCAGAAAAGCCCTTGCCAGATCGCTGGAGCTCAAGAGCAGAGCTCACTCCACCACCACAGGCTGCCCCCAGATGGCCGAAGTCCGCTGGCAGGAGCTGTATGTGTGTGAAAACTACGGCTGAAATAGCTGGAATTCTTCAGATAAATTCCAGGAAATCCAGGGACTTCTGGGCACCAAATGAAAACACAAGAAGGAAAAAATGGCTCATTTTCTGAGAAAAATTGAAGCATATTTTATGGGGTCATGGAGCCTCTGAAACACCACCAACAGCCCTTCTTACCACTCACTGGGCTGGGAGAGGGTAAGGAGAAGGGAAGACCCAGTTCTGCCTGCCCTTTCCAGCCAGGATCTCACGCAGAGGCAAGCCAGCATGGAAGCCAGGAAGGGGGCCGAGGAGACGGAATTTCCACAGGCATCCAGGCAGGTAGAGGCAGGCTGGTACAGGAGCCCCGAACTCAAGGGCTCTTGGGTGGCTCAGTCGGTTAAGCGTCTGCCTGTTGGCTCAGGTCATGATCCCAGAGTCCTGGGATCGACCCGCACATCGGGCCCCCTGCTCCGAGGAGAGCCAGCTTCTCCCTCTCCCACTCCCTCTGCTTGCGTTCCCTCTTTCGCTGTCTCTCTCTGTCAAATAAATAAATAAAATCTTTTAGAAAGAAAGAAAGAAAAGAAAAGAAAGAAGAAGCCCTGACCTCAGAGACGTGAAGTTGAACCATTCAGGTGAGTCAGAGCACTGGTGCCTGCAGGAGCCAATTGGCGCCCGGGAGGCTGCGTGCGGCTTTCCCTGTGGTCCAGATGGAGGTGGAGGCTGTTCCCAGCCAGGGCCAGCTCCTCTCTGCAGGGAAAGTTGCGCACACACACACAGCTGCGGCGGCCCCAGCCGTGGCGCGGCAGCAAATTGAGGACCCCGTCTTCCTAAGCAGCTCCGGCCCCTTAGCACCATTAATCACCTTGTAGCAAGCCCTCTTCCATTCAACCGATACTGAGTGTTTTCCTATGCTAGGGACTCATCTGCAAGTCCCGGCCCTCACGGAGCTCATATTGCAGTGGGAAAAACAGACCATATACAAGACAGACGTAAACGCACAAAGTGTCAGGGAGCTGCAAATTCAGTGCCACAAGATAAAGCAGAGACAGGAGGTGAGGAACGAGGGAGGGGGTGCGGGTACAACCAGGAGAGGAAAGGGGAGAGTCACAGGAAGTTCTAGTAGGACCCTGTCTTTTCTCTCTGTGGTGAGTTTTTCCCTCAGAGCAGACCACGAAGATTCCCAGTGAACTTTCTTGTTCCCCTGGCAGCTTTTACCAAGACCCACTTGTATTCCTCGGCAGCTTCTGACAGGAAGAAATCATGGTGCCCTCCACCCGCCCACCCACCCACTGCCCCATCTCAGGTTGTTCCTGGGGGCTGTTCAGCCCTGGGCCCAGGAGCTAGACTAGTCTTGGAAGTAGCTAGGCTATCTTGGAAGGGAAATGAAGAACATACTAAATTTTGAAAGGTAGTTAGCCCTCCAAAATTCAATATTTTCTTCCTTTCCTTTCCAAGACTAGTTTCACTAATTCCACCTTCTAAACTCAGGAAGGTCCTGCCCCTCAGAGTCTCATGACTTTGAGTTGTGACCACGTACACACCTTCCATTTATTCAGGCTGATTTGCCTGCCCAAGGTCAAACTGCACCAGTTCCCGTTTCTAGGTCTTTCTCCTATGCTGCTCCTTGCCTAGAATGCCCTCCAATTCAAACACTTTTCATACTCAAAGGAAAAACTCTAACCCACCTATTTCTAGAACCTCTCCTTGCCATGTCAGTGCTATAAATCCCCTCTTCTTGATCTCCAGCAGCGACTACATTGAGACAGTTCGGTCCCCGTGCCTCTCTGTTGTCCCCCTAATGCTAGCCTGGTCCCTGCAGCCAACTTGGGTGTTCCTCCTGCGTCTTTATTTCTTCTGTATGCCTGAGGTGCAAGCTCGTGCTTGAGCACACAAAAGGTACGCCGCAGATATAATCCATGTCTCCCTCAAAAATAAGACTTTGCTTTGTGCAGATTTCCTCCTCTCCATCTGAGAAATAGAAATGGTTTGGAAAATTCCAGAGGGGAGTGTTCAGCCTTACTTGAGTTGTGCAAGTGGGAAAAAATGTACTTTTCCCCCAAATTAACAAATTCCCCAGCCTTTCCTCTGAAAGCAGCTCACAAACCTCTGAGCCCAGTAGTAAGCTTGCCAGTGTCTTTGCTTCTCTGAAGAGTGAACTGTCCTCCTGCCTATATGTCTTATGCGCGCATGCGTTTGTGGGTGAAGGAGGAGGAGGGAATCAGAGTCGAAGTTAACCATCTTGAAAGCATGTGACAAGTAGGAAGAGGCAAGCCCCTGGAGGTCCACGTCTCCTGGCTTTTCCCGTGTGCTAAGAAAACAGTTTCTTAGCAGCAGTAGGCCCCTACCTTTCTCTATTCTCCCTCCATATGTATCCAAATTCACGCATCCATCCATTCAACAAACACTAATTGAAAGTCCAATGTGGTTGGCAGTTTCTAAAATGGCTCCCAGTGATCGCATTTCCTGGTACTTGTATTCATGTGGAATCCACTCCCCTTGGGTGTGCCCTGGGTCTAATAACTTGCCTCTAACGACTAGGACACAAAGTGATGGGAAATCAAATTCAACATTAGTTTACCAAAGGCAGCAGCTTCCATCTTGCCCACATTCTCTCCGAGGTCCGTCTTGTTTCCTTACTCCGATGACGTCAGCTGCCACGTTGTGAGATGCTCTGAAGAGAAGCCCGAGTGCCGGGAAATGGAGGGCAGCTCCTGGCCAACAGCCTGGCAGGGATCTGAGGTCCTCGGTCAGCAGATTGCAAGACAGCAAATGCTGCCAAGAGCCCTGGGAGCTGGAAGCCGGTCCTCTCCACTTGAGCCTTCAGAGGAGAGCTCAACCACAGCAGCCCTGGCCAGAGAGGCTGAGTGGGAGACCCAGCCCCCTGCATCCATGCTCCTGACCCACAGTCACTGTAAGATAGTAAGTGTTGTTGTGTCAAGCCTCTACATTTCATAGCGATTTGTCATGAGGCAATACAGAATTCACACACCAACGATGTGCTAAGCACTCTTGTTGGCCCCAGGGACATAGCATAGGACAAAACTTGCCCTCGTGTAGCTGTCGGTCTAGAAGGGGAGGCAGATGATAAATAAACACAGAAAAGAATCAAGCAGTGGAGGAGAATGGGAAATTGTCAGGGTTTTGGGAGGCAGGGGGTTGGGGGTCAGCAAGAACGGTGGTCGTAGCTTTGTAAATGGGACATTTGGAGAGGCCCGAGGTGCTGCCATTTGAGCAGAATCCTGCAGGGAGAGCATGACTCCTGGGCATCCGGGGGGAAAAGTGTCCCAGACAGAGGAACAGTCTAGAATGAGTTTTCATTTTGCTCAGCAAAATAACCTTCGCAAAGGAAAGACTTTCAGCTTCTCTTTTTAGCCTGTAGAAAAATAACTAAACATAGGCAGACCACCAGAAATGCATTCCAGCTTTCTTCCGGCTCCAGAGAGAGCTGAGTCCAGACAGAGGTAACTGCGTTTCTATTTTGTTTGTTTCCTGTGTCCTTGGTAGAGACAGTTACTCAGCTCCGCAGGCGGGGCTTTGTGATTTCGAAGGGAGGAAGGAGCCCATCAGATGCCTCTCTGCCTGCTGGCTTTCCTGCCTGATGTGGAGGAGAGAATGTGGGGGATGGGCTGCTGAGACCCCAGCCCAGAGGGATACCCACCTGGAGAAGACATGAACTGCCCGATTCACTCTGGGATCCTTGGGGCCTCCAGTTTGCTTTGGGCCCGATCCTCTCGGGGTCTACAAATTCCAGCCAGAGCCACTCTGGCTGCCGAGCGTCGGCTGGGGCTGGGGGCATAGAAGACCCCTCACTTGCATCTGCACAGGCCTTAGCCTGATCTGAGGAATTCATGGGGAGAACAATTTACAAAATGTTTTTTGAGTTGCCCTATGAAGAAAGGAGGCCTGGGCCGCCTGGGTGGCTCAGTCGGTTAAGCGTCTGCCCCAGCTCAGGTCCCAGGGTCCTGGGATTGAGCCCGGCATCAGGCTCCCTGTTTTGCAGGGAGTCTGCTTCTCCCCCATCCTCTGCTTGTGCTCCTCCTCCTTGGGCTCTCTCTTGCTCTCTCTGAGTCCAATAAATAAAATCTGTATAAAGAAGAAGGAGGAGGAGGAGAAGAAAGAAAGTAGGCCTGATAAAGTTCTTCTGATGTGTGGGCAAGTGAAGGTTTGGGTAGACACAGCAATTCTCCTTCCCACACCACCTGCTCACAGGGAGGCTGGACACTGAGGCCCTGCTGCCAGGGCTGCCCGATGGACAACGCTGATTCGTCCCAGGGGCTGCCAAGAGCAGCTCTCCTTCCCACATCTGACCAGAGTCAGATCTGATCCCCTGGCCCCAGTCCGAATTGAATGATTGCCTCTGACTTCTGTCAAACACTGGCTTTACGCGATGCCTCTCACACCCAAGAAACAGGGTGTGAGCTTTCCACCCGGCCCATGTTATCCAGAAGGGCAGCCTGGCTCTAGAGGGGCCTTCCCTTGGCGCCAGACACAGAGGGAGGATGAAATAAAGATATTCCCGCCCAATAAAAATGGGGAGCGGTGCTACTGGCAAGCCCTCTTTCAAGGTACACTTACAGAGCGAGAGGAAAATGATCCCACATGGGAGCGTGGAGATGAAGAAAGGAATGGAGAGTAATGACAAGGGTAAATACATGGGTAAAACCAAATGAATATTGACGATATATAAGAAAATCTTAATAATGTCTTGTGAGGTTTAAAATACATGGAATGATGGGGCGCCCAGGTGGCTCAGTCTCCTGACTCTGGGTTTCGGCTCAGGTCATGATCTCAGGGTTGTGGGATCGAGCCTGGGTTTGGGCTTGGTGCTCAGCACAGAGTCTGCTTGAGATTCTGTCTGCCCCTCTCCCTGATTCACATAGTAAATAAAATCTGTAAAAAAAAAAAAAAATATATATATATATATATATATATATATATATATATATACGCGGAATTAAAATTCATGACACAAGGATGGGAGGGCAGTCATGAGATTAACATGTTCTGAAATCTTTGCATTGTCCTGGAAGTGACAAAACTAGAAACTTATATTAAACTTTAATAAGTCACAGAGTGTATTGTAATCTCTAGGGTAAGCCCTGAAAACATTAATAAAATATTATATAACTAATAAGCCAAGTGGAACGGGATAATAAAAAGTACTTATAAAGCAAGAAAGGAGGATAAAGGGAGCATAAAACAAGTGAAACAAATAAAAGACAGTGATATGGCAGATATAAACCCAAATACGTTAGTAATTTCATTAAACGTAAATAGGCTAAATGCTCCAGTTAAAATCAAAAATGGTTAGCCCAGATTTTTTTTTTTTTTAAAGGAAGACTGACTCGGGGAACATGTACCCCCTTTCCTGACTCCTCTTAGCCTTAACCCTCTTAATATTTGGGAGGCTAACTTGATAGCTGGAGCTGCAGTGGTCATCTTGCCACCATGCGGCTCACTCTAGAAGCTGTGGGCAAAGGATGAAGGAGCAGAAGGATAAAAGGAGCCTGGGACACCAAAAATGCTGAGAGCTACTATAACCCACCTCCAGAGTTCATCCTTTGTGAGAGAAAAGTAAATCCCTAACTTCTCCCACTCGGTAGGCTGACTCTTCATTTTGTCGATGGTTTCCTTTGCTGTGCAAATCTCCTTATTTGGGTGTAGTCCCAATAGTTTATTTTTGCTTTTGTTTCCCTTGCCTAAGGAGACATACCTAGAAAATGTTGCTAATGCCAATGTCCAAGAGATTACAACCTATGTTTTCTTCTAGGAATTTTATGGTTTCAGGTCTCATATTTAAGTATTTAATCCATTTTGAGTTTATTTTTGTGTATGGTATAAGAAAGTGCTCCAGTTTCACTCGTTTCTATGTGGCTGTCTAGTTTTCCCAACACCATTTGTTGAAGAAATGGTCTTTTCGTTATTGTGTATTCTTGCCTCCTTTGTCATAGATGAATTAACCATATACACATGGGCTTATTTCTATGGTCTCTATGTCCAATTGATCTATGTGTTTATTTTTGTGCCAGGAGAGAAGGAAACCCTCAGGCACTCTTTTTTGGTGGGAATGTAAATTGGCACAATCACTGTGGAAAACAGTGTGGAGGTTCTTCAAAAATTAAAAGTACCATGTGATCCAGAAATTCCACCACTGGGTATTTACCCAAAGAAAATGGAAACACTAATTCAAAAAGATATATGCACCCTTGTGTTTACCGAAGCAATTTTTTAAAAGATTTTTGAAGTTTATTTATTTGAGAGTAAAAGAGTGTGTGTGTGCCAATGCATATATGAGCAGGGGTGGGGGGCAGGGGGACAGAGGGAGAAGCTGACTCCCCACTGAGCAAGAAGCCCCATGCAGGGCTCGATCTCAGGACACGGGGATCATGACCCGAGCCAAAGACAGATGCTTAATCAACTGAGCCACCCAGGTGTCCTATGGCATTTTCTTTTACAATAGCCAAGTTATGGAGCAACCCAAGTGTCCATCCATAGACGAATGGATAAAGAAGACGTGCTACACACAGACACACATACACATACACACTGGAATATCACCCAGCAACAAAAAAGAATGAAATCTTGCCATTTGCAATGACATGGATGGAACTGGAGGGTGTTACGCTAGGTGAAATAAGTCAGATAGAGAAAGACAAATACCATATGATTTCACTTATATGTGGACTCTAAACAAACAAACAAACAAAAAACAGAAACAGAATCATAAAACAGGATAAATTGGTCATTATCAGAGGGAAAGGAATTAAAGGGATGGCTGAAATATATAAAAGAAATTAAGAGGTACAAACCTGCAGTTATAAAATAAATAAGGCAAGAAGATGAAAAGCAAGGTATAGGGAATATAATCAAAGATATTGTAATAATTTCCGGTGACTCCACGTACCATGGTGAGCATAGGGCACTGGATAGAATTGTCAAATTACAGTGACTCTTGTGCGCCTGAACCCATACAACACTGTATTTCAACTGTATGTCAATACAAATAAATAAATCCCTAACTTGTTCAAGCCACTCTTTGTGTGTCGGTGTCTAATACTCACACCCAAGCACAATCCCTGATACACAAGGTTTAGGACGTTACAGCTGCAAAAATCACTCGACATCGATACTGACCTTAAACCAATTAAACCCACTGGGTTATATACCATGTAAAGCTTCTAAGGAGCACAGTGTGACCTCACTCTAAGAGCAGAGGCTGCTTAGACCAATTAGACCTGAGGGGAGTTTAATGGATTGAGACCAGTCACACAAATTCCCCTAAGTGTCCATCTTACAGCCAAAGGGATGTTGCTATAGGGCTTCATAAGAAGATTAAATGAGTGGGGGGGTGCAATTTCTTGTAGGCAGCCAACAGTTATAAAACAATACGGATCTTGCCATGGCAAGAAGAAACGTCCATGAGTTTATTCCATTCATTCAACAGTAGCCCCAGAGCACTTACTCTGTGCCAAGCATTGTGCTAGCCGTCAGGGATACAGCAATGAACAAGACACAAAGCTCCCCAGCCTCGCACAGTACGCATTCTAGAGAGGGAGACAAACAATAAGCAAATACATACGTGAGACTAACTGCATGTAAAAAGTCAAAAAGTTGATGGAGGAAAAAGTGGAAGGAAGAGAACAGGGAATGGGGTAAGTTGCAATATAAATAATGATCATTCAGTATGATCAGGGAAGGTCATCCTGGAAGATGATATTTGGTAAAAGACCTGAGGGGGGTAAGGAGGGGACAAATGACAAGGTAGTATGTTTCACTCAGCTTATGCCAAAGCAAGAGGAAAGATTTGGGAGGGATATAACTTGTCCTCACGGCTGGCTTTGGCCGAGGCTGTTGTTTGCTGCAGAACAGTCCTTGAGTCTTAGCAAGGGGGAACGTGACACGTGGGAGGTCCCACTGCTAACTGCCGTGAGGTGAGAATTTAGAGAACTGCTCTGTGGAGAAGGTATTATTCTGTGCACATCGTGGATACCACTCGAAAGAATATTCCCTTTCATGCTCCCAAATAACCCTACTTGTCTGAGGTAGGTTCTGTTATGAGGCTTGTTTTACCAGAAGAAGAGAGGTAGACTTGTCTTTCTGCCCAAGGTGGCAAAGCCAATGGGCGCAGAGGGAGGCCTCACCTCACTGGCCCACCCCTCCCTCTCCAGCAAACGCCCATCATGGTGATGGAAGGCAGGAAAAGCAGGGCTGAAGACATCATGGAAGGAAAGGAAAGGGAAAGGAGCTCCAGAAGACTTGCCTCTCCCTCCCACCTTGGAAGGCCTGGGCTGAGCCTGTCCCCCGTCTCCTGACTGTGGCATTGACAGAGGTTTGAGGGTCCCTGAGGGTAGTGGCAGCAGAGATGCAAGGGACAACTGGCCAGGTCTCAGCATTAAGGGCTTCCCAGCTGCAGAGACTAGGGGCTCTGCCCTCAGCTCTGCCATATTCCACCCTTCCATCCCACTCTGCCATCCCTACTACTACCCTGGACCTTCCTCCCTTGGCCAGTTGTACCTCACTGAGAGGAGATGGCTTTCTTGGCAGCACTTTTACAGGACCCTGCCCCAAAGGGAGGGGTCTGGAAGGTACAGCAGGCATTAGCTCTCCTAGGGAGAAGTTATGGGAGATCTCTGCCTCTCTATCTTCCTGCCTTCTCCTTCCTGCGGCCAATGTACCTATGTTCCTTCTGACCTCAGAGGAAAGTTTCCTTGTGCCTCTCCAGGGTCACTCCTTTGTCCCAGCGCCGGTTTTCCTATCTCCTCCACCATTAGCCACTTTGGATCTGGGCTGGGGTTAGAGAAGGGTTTGCAGAAAGGATATGAAGAAGCAAGCCAGGCAGCAAGACCCACTGGGCTTCCAACCGAGTTTAGGCACAGACTAACATAAACGTGGGCTGCATTGTCCTTGTCTCCAGTCCTGGAGCTCTCTTTTTTTCCACCAGGATAGACTCTGTACTCTGATTTGCCCAGCCTGATACCTCCTAAGGTCAATCTGGTTTCTTTCAGCCTGTCCTTGCCTATGTGGGTGCCTTAAACAAAATACGTGTTTGCTTTCCTGCAGGGATTTTTAGCGTCTTTGTATAGATTGAGGCCATTCTAAATCTCTAAGAGAAGAACACTGTTTATGGAATCTCTCTAGCCCACTGACCACAGGTTTCCGGGAGCACCTCACAGGGCCAGCACCCACAGGGCACACCACGAGAGTCTCTGCACAAAGTAAGCCAGACATTAGGATGCCTTCCCGGTGACTCCAGTACCCTGCCCAGGCAAACAACAGAACTGCTCTGTGGGGCTGAAAGGCCAGTGCTCTGCCCTTGACAGGCAGTCAAGGTGGGCCTGGGAGAGGGAGTGTTCTTCTGGCCACCCTCTCCTGTGAATGCACCAAGAGGAAAGGGGCAAGAGTAGAAGCGAGCCTTGCCCTTGCCTTGGATGGCCAGGCTTGGAGAAGATGAGGTGGCATCGAAAGGGAGTAGCACAAGCCTCCTAGAAGCATGGCTCGGGCCCTGGACCTCTAAATCCCCTCCCGCTGAAAAAGCCTCAAGTTTTCTTTGCAAGGTCTTGGTGGCAGCCCCATGGTACCAGTGCAGCAGAGTGCCATCCAAAGGACCCCAGTCTTAGCCTGGGCAACTGTTTGGGAACCCAGCTCACAGCAGGGAAAGCAAGCCCTGAAGTCAGTCGTAGAACCGGTTGAACAATCCTGCGTTTGCCAGCTTCCTGCCCCAAGTGCCCACACCAGTCCCGACAAGGTCTGGAATGAGCCACCTCAGTGAGAAAGATCAAGAGGAGCCTGAATCCAACCAAATGGGGAGGAGAGAGGTGCACCTTCACCTTGGTTCTGTTCCAAACCTACCTACTGGGCAGGAAGGGGAGGAAAGGAAGAAGCCTGATCCCTTAGCAAAAGAAGTCAGGAGAGAAGAGAGAGCAGGAGAGGGACGTCAATGAAATTCTGGAAAATAGAACGCAGACGGATGAGGGTTAACTTTCTCCCCACAGCTGAGGGTTTGGGGAGAGGAAGAAGCAAGCTCCCCAGAGCCTCAGACAATCTTAGCAAATGGAGCCACCAGACACCTCCAAGACAGGGGCAAGGGTGAGGCTGAAACCAGGCGGGCTGGTTGAAAGCTTTATGAAGAGGAGGTCCCCTCTCTTGCCACATGAGAAGATCAGCACCTTATTCTGTACCACTCTCCTCCCTCCACCTCTGCTGCCAACCTGGAGAAACTTCAGGTGGTATGCTGGGGAGGCAGGGGGTCTAGCATAGCTCACTCCTTCAGCCCCCTTCTACTTCCCTTCACTGTTCTGCTCTCAAAACACTGGCTGCTGGACTTTCGGCTTCCAGGCAGAGATTAGGAGGGTCCATTCCTGGGAAGCTGACCGGCCCAAGAGAAATGACCTACACGTTCTGCTATTTGGGCATCCCTATCATCAAAGCCAGCACCTTATTCCATCCTTTTTTTGTGAGACCCTCCAAGAAACCAGCTCTGTGTCTACACAGGGTTTCCATCAGCTGTTAAACACCTCCTCCTTCTTCTTTTTTTATTTTTTAAGATTTTATTTATTTATTTGACAGACAGAGAACACAAGTAGGCAGGCAGAGAGAGAGGAAGAGAAGAAGGCTCCCTGCTGAGCAGGGAGCCTGATGTGGGGCTCAATCCCAGGACCCTGAGATCATGACCTGAGCTGAAAGCAGAGGCTTAACCCACTGAGCCACCCAGGCGCCCCAAATGCCTCCTTCTTAAACAGGACCAAAGAGCCAACTATCAAAGTCATTAGAGGGAAGCCTTAGCTACGAGACACAGAGACCAAAACAAACAAACAGAAAAAATGAACTCCAAGGAAACAGAGATAATGTGAAGATTGGAATAAGAAAACAATTTTCATTATAATTACTACTCCCGGAGAGATATGAGAAGATAATTAATTCATGAAACAAGATGATATTATAAAAGGGAACACTGGATTAAAAACAGCTCTTAAAAATTAAAAGTGTTAGCAAAAATATAGAAGGGTTGACATTTCCCAGAAAAATAAAAGATAACAGGGGGGAAAAAAATCACTTAAAATTTAGAGAATTGTTTTGGGAGTTCTAACAGCCAAATAACTGGAGTTCCAAAAAAGAGAACAGTTAAATTGGAGAACAGTAACAACAAAATTATGTGGGAAACTACTCAGGACATAGAGACACAAGGTGCCAGACTGCAGGGCCCACAAGGGCCTGGAACAAAGGACAAAAACATATCAAGGCACAACACTGCGAAATTTCAGAACATCAGACACGCAGAGAAAATCCTCAAAGTTTCCAGAGCAAGAGAAAACAGTTTAAATCCAGGGATCAGCAATTTGAATCACATCATTATTCTCAACAGCAACAATGGAAGCAAGAAGACAATGAAGCAGCCCTTTCCAATACAGAGGGAAATTATTTCTAACCTAGAGTTTTATACCCAGCCAAGTAACAGTACTGTATGAGGTAGAATGAAGGGTTTTTGTTTTGTTTTGTTTAAGATTTTTATTTTATTTATTTGACAGAAAGAGTCAGTGAGAGAGGGAACACAAGCAGGGAGAGTGGGAGAGGGAGAAGCAGGCTTCCCGCTGAGCAGGGAGCCTGATGTGGGGCTCCATCCTGGGACCCTGGGATTATGACCTGAGCTGAAGGCAGATGCTTAATGATTGAGGCACCCGGGCACCCTGAATGAGGAGGTTTTAACACACAAAAGATTTTGTACCTCCCACAGATCTGTTCTTAGGAAGCCACCAGAAGACAAAGACAAGGAATCTGGGAAACAAGTGAACAGAGAAGTGGGAGAAGGGCCTGTGATGGAGATAAAGGAAGGTCTCAAGGTGAATGCTGTTTGGTGAGACCAGACAGCAACCCCTCCCAGCTCCCCAGAAGGGAGGCCATCAGACCAAACTGGACCGGATAGAGCACCAGTGGACCTACCACAGGCATGGAATGGAATTTCAGGATTCTGTCCATCCATTTGGGCACAGGCTAAAGCTAAATATAGAGCACACCAAGAAAATGAAGAATGAGGCAGATATTTAATGCCAATAAAAACAAAAGGTGTGTAAGAAACATGGCACAGCATGTAATTCAACTGGCAATACTATTTAAATAGTCACAATCATATAAAGGCTGAATAGTAATTTACCCCCCACCCCAAAATGGCATGTGGCCACATCAAGAGAATGGAGGAAGAGGGGCACCTGGCTGGCTCAGAGAAGTGTGAGACTCTTGGTCCCGGGGTTGTAAGTTTGAGCCCCATGTTGGGTGTAGAGATTACTTAAAAATGAAAACTTAAAAAACAAACAAACAAAAAAACCCCACTTTTTTTAAAAAGAGAGAAAGAGGAAGAGAAGTGTGCATATGTGTGTGTGTGTGTGTGTGTGTGTGTGTGGTTAGTAGGAAATAATAGTTAATACCTATATTAGAAATACCATGATATAAAGAAGTCTATCTTTTTAAATTTGGGTTTAAATGATAGACCACTTAAGACTTGAAAGTCGTTGTCTTGCGAACTTGATGAAGAGTGGAATAGGGCACCACTTCTTATGGTAGAGTGCTCTTTGACTTTTAAATTTTTTTAAATTGAGGTATAATTGCAATACTAAACTACACCTATTTAAAGTACACTATTTGATGTTTTGGCATATATATAGCATAAAGTGTCCCTTTGTAATCCCTCCTTCCTGGAAATACTCCGGAGAAGGACAAATGGGTGGCTGGAGCTCAGAAGCTCAACATTTCCTGCTCCTATTCATGCAGGGGACAGGGAGTCTGTGCTTCTAGAGCAAGTTGCCCATATGCCAGCCTGGGAAAGACACCTCACAGCCCATCTTGGCCTTCAGCTCAAGAAACACCTCCTTCAGGGGCGCCTGCGTGGCTCAGTGGGTTAAAGCCTCTGCCTTCAGCTCAGGTCATGATCCCAGGGTCCTGGGATCGAGCCCTACATTGGGCTCTCTGCTCCGTGGAGAGCCTGCTTCCTCCTCTCTCTCTGCCTCTCTGCCTACTTGTGATCTCTGTCTGTCAAATAAATAAATAAAATCTTAAAAAAAAAAGAAAGAAAGAAAGAAAGAAACACCTCCTTCAGGAAGCCTGCCATGACATCTTCCCTGTGTACCTACTACCTTCTTTCCAGATGGAACTCTCCACTCTCTAGAGTACTACCCTCCTTCTCCCCGGCACCCAGTGACCTGTGCATCTGCAAGGAGGGAAACCTCCTTCCATTCATAAAGCCTGGTTCAGAGCAGGTGCTCCGGAAATTGTAGAACGAATACATGAGATACAAAAAAGAAATGCATGGAAAGAAGAGGTGAGTAAATGCAAGGTATTTTCCCATTGCCAATGACTTAGGGTTGTTTGTGTGAAAACAGATGATCTCTCTCTCTTTAAGGCCCATGCAAAAGCCCAGGAGAGGCTGACATCGGAGGAAAGCTCAGAAACACAGCTGAAGCTATTCATCCATTCTTGGAGGGGCCTGGGAGACCCCTGTCCCCTGCATGAAGCCCTGTTCCAAAGAATCCCCACTCTCAACGCTTCTCAGGTACCCAAGACTCACCTTGGGAGCCCTGGGAGGAGCTGACTGAAGCATCTGGAGAGGAGATTCGCTAGGGGGCACCCTTTCATCACACTGGCCCTGCCCCAAGGGCCACAGAAATCAGCCCTGGGCTGTTTTCTACACGGACCCTGCAAGCCGGTGGGGTAGGGGGGAGGGTGTTGGTTACATGCCCTGCAGCCCTTGCCAACAACAGACAGGGTTTTTCCAAGTAGCAACAGCATGTCCACCAAACTAGTACCCACTCAGTACAAGGTAGCTTTGCAGAAAAGGCAGGTATCTGGGGTCACATCAATGTTTCAGGTATGATCTCCCCATCTTTAATGCCTTGAGTGTGTCAGTTCTTAGATCCCCAACCCCAGTGTGACTCCTGCTCTTCTTCTGCTTATTCACAGGACAAAGGTCTGTGGAGGTTCTGGGCTGTTATAGCCCCCAGAGCAGGGGGAGGAAATGAGAGCAGTGTTCAGAGCTCCCTCCCCAGTGTGGGACCATACCACCTTCAGGAATCATCCCAGCCTTGGGCCTGCAGGAACATCAGAAGTCAAGGGTCACAGAGGAAGACTAGGGGCTCAAGTGACATGTGGAAAGTCAGGCCTCCTCCATTTTTTAGGACAGCACTCTCTAACCTCAGCCATCGTGGGGCTTAATTTCACTGATTCTCTGAGTCTGGAGGCATTAGTCACCCAAACACACAGACTCTGTGAGGCCACCCAAGCCTGATGGAAATTCTGGACCTGACACCTAGAATGGAAGGGAAAGGAGAGGTAGGAGAGGTAGTAGATGGTAGGAGAGGATTGGGGGAAGAAACCTGGATGGGGGAAGGCATAGAGAAGGGGGAATGCAGAAGAAGGAAGAGAAGAAGGCTCTAGCTTGGCTCTTGGGACTGGAGCACTGGAACTCCCACCCCGATGTCTAGGTCCTTCCTGTGAATTTGCTACCTGCTCCAGATTCTGGTGGGCTTCCTGTTTCCCATAGTCTGCCAAAGGAGCTGTCCGGGGGAGGCTGAAAGGGAGAATTCACAACTACCAGAGTCTTCCTTTGATGTTGCCACCTGGGCCCTGGAGCCCCTCCTCCACCGATCAACCATTTGGGAAATAAGGGGACCATTCTCTTCCCAGCTCCATGGCCATTAGAGCTCAGCTCAAAATCTTACTTCCTGCTCCTGTTTGGTACAGCAGGATGCAATGCCAGACTGAGGCTTTATCACAGACACATACCCAAGCCTGAGCCCAGGTCTAGGCTAAGGAGGATCCCTTGCTAAGCCCTGTACACACCTATGATACAACCACTCCTCTAGGAGTGAACTCACCAGAGCAAAGGCATAAAGACCAGCTTACTCTGAGAACTAGGTCACCTCTGCATCTTTCCTGGGCAAGATTCCAGACCTAGCCAGCCACACTGTCATCTGGGAAGAATTGTCACCTGCAGGGGGAGAGGTGTAAGAGAGAAGGGGACAAGACAGGTGGAGTGGGACAAGGCTGGGAAGGAAGAAAGCACCGGCTCACTAGGCGAGCCCCTCTTCCCCTCCTGCGAGTGAAGATGTACATACTAGCCGGCTTGCCAACCCAGGGCCTACCTGTGCACACCTGCCTCTGGCACTTCCGAGCTGGGGTGACCCTTTCACCCAACCACTGGCACAGCCAGTGTGGCAACCAGCTCAGGCAGGCTTCACCAAGGCCCCTGGCTCTGCTCCGCCTGGGAGGCCCTGCCCTCCAACCTGCTTACGGAGAAGAGGAGAAAAGAAGGAGAAGGAGGAGAAGGAGAGAAAGAGGAAGGAGAAGAGGAGGAAGAAGAAGAGGAAATGTGTGTAAATTTCCTACCCAGGTTTTGGGACTCCTCCCGGCTCCTGTTGCTCTGGGACACAGAGATGAGTACCCACGGAGGTCCCTTTAGGTCTCCAGCAGGCTTACCCACTCCAAGATGTACTTGCTTGACCCTAACTGCCTTGAGCAGCCTCTTTCTGCAACCATCTCAAAAGTGTTTGTGGAGCGTTTTGTCAGGTGCTCCCCAAGTGTCCCTGAAAGATGGGACTTTACCAATAGACCTTTCCCCTGATTTTGCAACTCCAGAGTGCAGCATGTCCCCGCCTACTCTCATACCTCCACCAAGTATCTCCAAGAAGAATGTTGTCCACAGGGTAAGGCTATCTGGCGACCTCTTCTTCTCTCTTCCTTTTCATTTCTAAAATTTCTACCAAGTGTAACCAGTTGGGACAGTGGCATTATGGCCTTAGCTTCTTTTTGTGTGGTGGTCCTTGGAAGGCCAAATATCCCTTAGCCTGGCATAAGTGACTTATTTTCTCCTTTGTCTCAGAGCCAATCATTATTTGTAATGCAATTATTTGGCTAACAAGTAAATCACACACACATACACACATTGTCGGGGAGGGATTTATTAAAAATTAACAATGTCCCTGGCTAGTAAATAGCTCTTTGAACTTAACAAAGTTTTCTTGTCCTGGGTCTCTCCAGCAGATCTGGGACTTGTAAAGTCCATGGTGAGGGAAAGAGGACCCTACTGGGGCAAGGTGGCGGGGTCCGGAGGGTAGGACTCAGCCTTTGACTCTCTCAGTGGACAGGCCTGAGTCCCCCACATGTAGATGGCGGGAGGCCCAGTGTGGTCAGGGCTCAGGAATGGCACGCTGAACTGTGGTCATAGAGGAGAAAGGCAGGTGGGGACAGGGGGTGAGGGCAGGCGGGGAGAGTGTGTCTGAAAAGGTGTGTACCAACACGGATGGACCAGCTCAGGGGATTGGGGGGTAGTGTGGGTCCAAGCGCAGAGGAAAGCACTCCACCCAGACGAAGAATACCAGGAGCAACCGAGGTAGACATCAAGGAAGGCCCCTGACTGGCAGGAGTGTAGGGGGAAATGAAGAAGAGACTGGAATGGAGCCCCTTTCTTGGGCTCCCAGGGTCTGTCCTGTCCCTGTATAGAAAGCCTGGCTCCTGGTGGCAACGGAAGGGTTTTGAGAATGAAAAATAGCAGCCAGTGGTTACCTGGCTTCGTCGCTTCTGCTCTGTATCAAGCTAATTAAGCTCCCTGAGTCTTGGCTTCCTCGTGTATAACACAGACACGATAACAGAATTCCCGGGGACGCTGATTTAGGAGGGCTGACCCGGATGACGAGGCGAAAAGCGGGTGGTGGCACACCGTGCGCTCTGCGTAAATTTCGGGGTGCCCATTAGTCCCTTTGCCCGGAAGAGTGGGACAGAGCGCCTGGCGGCGGGCGATTCAGTGGGTTAGGTGGAGCAAATTAACCGGAAGATTTTCAACCCAGATTCACACTTCCTGTGGAGACAGTCCCCGAAAGAGCTGGTGAAGGTGTTTGTAAACAATAACAGGGCAATTCAAAGGTTTGCCGCTGGCAGTGAAAACAGTGGGGGTTAGGGAAGAGACTCGGGCTGGAAGCGGCTTCTCTTCGCCAGGGGCGGAGGTTAGGGTCCAAGCCAGGCAGGTAAGGACATCATTGCAGTCACATTGCGCACACACACACACACACACACACACACACACACACACAGACACACACACACTACCCGAGCCCCTCCGCAGTCACATTGCACACACGCGCACACGCGCACACACGCACACACACTCTCCCCGAGCCCCTCCGCAGTCACATTGCGCACACACGCGCGCACACACACACACACACACACACACACACACACTCTCCCCGAGCCCCTCCGCCGCAGCAAAACCCAGAACCCCTCAGGGACACGCGATGGTCCAGCTCCGGGTGTTCCTGTCCGCGCACAGGGATGAGAGAGTGGGTGGAAGGCGGGGGCGGGTTTGCGGGACGGTAATGGCCGAGGAGATGAATTCGTCCGCAGCAGCCCCGAAGGCAAAGCGTGGCGCTGGGGTGTGGAGGCGGGAGAGGTGCAGGGCGTCCCAGAGGGCCCTGGGCGGCCCGGGCAGGGAGCTCCGGGCCCAGCCCGCAGCGCCGCCTCCCGAGAGGAAGGCGGGGGCCGGGAGGAGGGAGCGGGAGGAGGCGGAGGGCGGAGGAGGGCGGCGCGCTGAGAGGTTATTTGTGGTTCGCTTTGATCCGGAGGGGGAACCTGAAACTCTCACATTCCTGGCATAGCAGCCGCCTCCGGCGCGGGCCGACCCTGGGGCTGCGCGCTGGGGCCCGAGCGGCCAGAGCGTCGGCGCCACCGCCGAGTGCACACCTCCGCTGCCGAGCCGAGCCGGGCCGGGCCGGGCCGGGTCGTCGGGTCTGACTACGCCGAGCACCCGCGGGCCGCAGCGGTAAGGAAGGCGGCTCGGGCGCTTCGGGGAGCGCGCGGGCCGGGGGAGACGCGTCCAGCCGGAGCCAGAGACCCCGTGCAGCCCGCCGTTTTCTGGGAGCGGGAACCCGAAGCACCGAGCGTCCCCTGGGTGAAGTGCGCCCTTTCGAGGAAGCCGCGGAGGCGGCCCTGAGCCGCTCCTGCCGGCCCCTCGAAGCGTGCCTGGGTCCGGGCTGTCGCTGGCGCGCCGGTCTCTTGGGGCGGGGGCAGGGGGACAGCCTTTGGGGAGAGCGGGGTCCCCTGTTGTGGGTCGTGGGCCTGGGAGAGGGGCGCGGAACAGGACAGGAGGCGCCGCTCCCGAGTTCCAGTTGCAGGGCCCTGGGGTTGAACTGGTTAGGTGGGGATTACAGGTGTCTTTGCCCCCCATCTAGTCCAAGAATTCCTCTTTGTCTTCCTTGGAAAATCCTCTCTGGAGCCACGGAATGGCTCTCACTTAGAAAGAATGCAGCCAGCCGTCCAGCCCGGTGACGTCAGCGTTGGAGCATTTGGAAAACAAAGAGGGCTCGGGAGGCAGGGAGGGAGGCGGACCCGCAACGCTTCAAGAACTCAGTGGGCTACCGGCTACCCTCGCCTGCTCGTTCTAAGCGCCGCGGCCGCCTCCGGGTGTTCGTGGTCGGCTTGGAGTCCGGGTAGGGCTGGATCCTGGCTGGGATGCAGTCTGACTTTGAGACTTTCGCTTGGTTTCCTTAAACCAGCGAGAGCCAGAGTTGTGTGCTTACTTGGGAAAGGGGGTGGGGTGTTCAGGGAGTTGGGTGCTCTGGTGCACCAAAGGTGCATGGCTGGGGTCGTGGTGCCAGATTTAACAATGGCTCAGCTGAAAGAGTTGCATCCGAGGGGTCTGACGGGGACAGACTCGACTGAGAGGCTCGGGAGGTGTTCCCCGCTCCCAAGCACATTGCTGCGGGGAGGAGACTAGGAATCTGTCCAGGAAACTCTGCATTCCGTACACCCCACCCCCCTCTTCGTTCTCAGCGGGAGTCAGCCCAGACTGATTTTTTTTTTTTTTTTTTTTTAAAGAAAATGCCCCGTGGATGAAATTCTAGGGTGAATTGATTCCGGTTTGTTTTGCCTCTGGCAACTCTGGAGTCTTGCATCTCCACACCTACTGTGTGTAGGGAGAGAGGGCAGCGTGACTGGGTGCCGGAAGGATGGGGACCGAGATGCCTTCCAGACTCCACTCCCTCTCCTTTCTGGGCCGCCAGGAGGAAGGATTGCGAGCCTCCGGAATCCAAAATGCAGCGGGGGCCTTGGGGCCACTTTTAAGGCAGGGGAGGGACCATGTTCTTCCCACTCCCCTCCCCCGATAAGTAAGGACCTATGGAGATGTGGATTTTGTTTGGTTTTCCCCAAATCTCCTTTGGAGGTTTGTGTTGGAGAAGGCTGTGGGAAGGAAGCCCAGTGAGGCCGGCAGTATTCCAGGACCTGAGCCACTGAGAGCCCAAGCTCAGAAGAGAATCCCTTCCTCGGGACACATGCCCTGCGCTGCAGGCTCCCAGCCCCAGCAACCAGGAGCCTCTCCCTTGCTCCTTTACTCCTCCAGTTGGCTCAGATGGGTGTTAGTGATGTCAAGATGCCCAGCGCCCACCCCCACAATGTGGCGGAGGACCATCCGGGTCTTTTTCTAAGTAGCAAGTGTGTCTGTGTGTGTGTACACGTCGGACGGTCAAAAATCAAAGACACGGTGCCATCCTTTGTCTTTCCGGGTGCACCCGGGCACTTGTCCGCACACAGACTGTGTGACTGACCCATAAACCTTGATGTGTGGCCTCTTTTTGCCTCATTTCACAAAACCATGGTCCTGTGGTAGCTAGCCTGTCTTCTCTCATCCCTTATTCACCAAACCAGATGCCTTTTCTCCCTTCTTCCCCGTTCACCTTGCAGAGTGACTGTCAAGGTCATGCCATGACAGGGAGGGCTCAGTGTGGGAAAGGGGGTAAAGGGTGATGAGTTAACTGTGCCAAGGCTAGGGCTCAGGAGTGCTACATTCTAGAGGGACGTAGGGGCTGTTTGCCCAGGGCTTCTACTAGGCTGGACTGATTCTTTACCATGTGCCAAGAAGCTGGGACCCTGTCTAACCCTGGACTGGCGTGCTTCGTGGTTATAGCTGAGCTACCCCTACGCTGGGGTCGCTCATCAGCCTTTTCATTGGGAAGCTGACTGCAGGAGGCTGTGGTTCCTGGGTGACTGATAACCTTCAGAGTTACTGGGGTCTTTCTTTAGGCCTAGTACGTCTCCGCGAATAGGACTGTAAGGGTAGTCCTCTGCCAAGGATTTACAGTGTACCAGGAGCTCGGCAGCCCTTGGCTTATTTAATTTTCAAGTCCACGAGGCAAGCATTACTCTTTCATTTTTCCGATGGAGAAACTGAGTCTCGCAGGTTAGGTCACTTGCCTTCATCGGTGGGTGGCAGCACTGGCAGCTGAGCCCAGGCTTGGGTGACCCTCCACAGCCTTGCTCTTTCCTGCGTGCTGCCCCTCATTGCTCTTCTTTCTTTCCTCCCAGGTGCCCTGGGGCGAGGCGCCCCGAGCCGCCAGCAGGTGTGTGGCAGCCGAGGAAGCATGAGGACGCTGGAAGACTCCTCCGGGACAGTCCTGCACCGCCTCATCCAGGAGCAGCTGCGCTATGGCAACCTGACGGAGACTCGCACGCTGCTGGCCATCCAACAGCAGGCCCTGCGGGGTGGGGCCGGGGCCGGGGGCACAGGTAGCCCCCAAGCCTCCGCGGAGGTCTTGGCACCCGAGGACGCTCAGGGGCTGCAGCAAGCCACCAGGCAGGAGCCCCAGGGCCAGGAGCACCAGGGCGGTGAGACCCACCTGGCAGAGAACACCCTCTACCGGCTGTGTCCGCAGCCCAGCAAGGGAGAGGAGCTGCCCACCTATGAGGAGGCCAAAGCCCACTCCCAGTACTATGCGGCCCAGCAGGCGGGTCCCCGGCCGCATGTGGGGGACCGGGATCCCCGAGGGGCCCCAGGAGCCCATCGGAGTCAGGACGAGGCCCTGCGGGAGCTGCGCCACGGGCATGTGCGCTCCCTGAGTGAGCGGCTCCTGCAGCTGTCCCTGGAGAGGAACGGTGCCCGGGCCCCCAGCCACATGAGCTCCTCCCACAGCTTCCCGCAGCTGGCCCGCAATCAGCAGGGCCCCGCGTCCAGGCCCCTCCCAGCCGAGGGCCCAGAGCCCCGTGGACCTCCGCCTCAGTACCCCCACGTCATGCTAGCTCATGAGACTGCCACTGCTGTCACCGACCCACGGTACCGCACCCGCGGAAGCCCACACTTCCAGCATGCCGAAGTCAGGTAACTGCTCACCCTGACTTTCTTCCAGACGACACCTTGGGCCAGGGCTGGCGAGCCCCAGAGGAAGGCCACCAGTACCCCTCTCCTTCTCAAGGAGGGGCTGATGCCTGGAGGAGAGAGTAGGACGCAGCCCAGATCACAGGAGAACTTAGTGGTGTCTTTTGCTTTAATTTGGAGATGGATACCATTGTGTGATTAGCTATCAAGTAACTAGGGTTTCCAGGGGGTACCAGTTACAGCAGCAGGGTAAAGGTTAGGTTTTTGAAAGAACTTGCTCAAGACAAGGGCTGGGAATCATTGCCAAACCGTTTCCAAACTAAGTGGGAAAAAGGTGAGACCTCCTTCTCCGGAGATGTTTAAGACCAAGTGGACAGTCTGCTTTCTGTGATTAGTGGGAGGCACTCCTTACTGGAGGCACGAAGGGCCAGATGGCCTCCTTAGAGACCTCCCCCTATCCTACACCCAGGCAGGAGCTGCGTACTTGCTACTCTGCGTTTCCTTTCCCGTTTCCCTATGTGCCCCAGGTGACTGGAGCCCCTTGGGGCAGAGGTCCAGGTGAGCCCCTTTCTGGGGCACTGGGAAAAGGCTGCTGGGGAATGCAGAGTTTGATTCTGAGGGTGAAGAGAAGCCTCTATTAGAGGATGCGATTTGGCTTCCCTCTTTCAAAAGGTCCCTCGGGCTGCAGGTAGAGAGAATGGATTTGGAGGGGCAAGAATGGAAGCAGAAAGCCCAGACAGTTTGCAGAAATAATGGTTCCTAGAAATGAGGCTGTGCCCCAGGCTTCTCCGTTGGCCCAGCACCTTCTGAGAAGCAGACACACACTGCTGCATTCACACACTGCATCTCCCTGCGCGCTGGTCTAGGAAACCCCACCAGAGGGGCCTGAGGATTTGCAGCCTCCTTTCTTCTGGAAGGCTCAAGGATGAATTCTGGTTCTCATCATGCTTGCTGAGTCTTCATTTAGTCACCCACTTTCCCACCGTTCGGCCTTTTCCTGGGATAGATGCCTTTCCTTGCTCTCGAGAAATGAGTGACGCCATGGTGTTGGTATGGAGGAGCAGAGGATGGAGGCTTGTGGGTTTTCTCCAACCTCCACCTCTCGTGCCCAGCCCCCACAACCCCCACTGCCTTAGCTCCTTTCTCAGCTTGGCCAGGGAGAGTTTCGGAAGCTGAGTCGTGGATTTCTTCTTCTGGAGCAGCCCTACTGAATCCTGTCAGGAAAAGATAATATCGTGGAAAGGAAGTAGACCACGGGAGAACAAAAAAGGGAGGGGGGTGCGGAATAGGGGAAGGGAGAGCGAGTGTGAAGGGAAAGGAGACTCTATTCTTTCTCAGAGTTAAGTCATCCACAAAGAATGCCAGTTGTGTCTGCCTGGCCCAGTGCAGGGGGGAGAAAGTTCGTGAAGCAACCCCAAGAACGCCACATGTAGCAGTGCAAGGAGAGTTTGCACATTCCTGTGGGGACCCTCTGTTCAGCTCTCGCTGGAAGCTCTGCTTTAAGGCAGGGCGAGAAATAGATCTGTCCAGCCTCTCCTTTCAGCTGATCACATAAGGATTGTTCATTGGGAACCTGGAGCAGGGACTTTTCTTCTAGCCTAGGGTCCTCAGGGGAGCAGGGGAAGGGAGGTAATGGGGGGAGGGGCATGAGCACTGAGGTGATGGATGCACGAGTGGCATTCAACCCTCATGGAGCGTCTGGGAGTTGGAAATCCCTGGTGTGACAGAGACGGTCCGTTCTTTTACACTTGGAGTCCCAAGGCCCCAGAGAGGCCCTGTGACCAGGCCTCACCCCATGCCTCTTGCTGTCTGCTCCTTCCCTTAATGGGGCTCTGAGAGTGACATTACAGCATTGTTAAAGGCCAGTGGAACATCGTCTTTAAACTCGGGCTATCACGGTGGTCCAGAGGTAGCCCCTATGCCTAAGAAAACCAGTGTGTGGGTCACATTTACTCTTTAAACAAGACAAGACGCTGCAGTTGCCCCTGGGAGAGACAGAGGCTGGGCCGCCATGGTGGGAGCACGTGCTGTAGGCCCAGGATCCTGCTAGGCTTTGTGTAGGCCTGGCCAGCCCCTTGAGGCTGGGAATGCTAACCCTCGTGAGGAGCAGAGGCATGCCAACACCCCAGAGACTTGAATGCCGATTTTGTCGGACTTCGGAGCTCAGACTACTTCCCCAGACATCCATCTCACCCCTCTGCCCTTAGCCACAGTATTCAAAAAATGTTTCTGCGATGGGTGACAGGATCCGAAATAGGAGGGAGAAAAACGTGGTTGTGCCGAACTGGCAGGTGCTGGTGTGAGAGCCTTAAAACAGACAGACACAGGGGTAGCTGCTGGGGTCCAGCCATCAAGTGGCCCAGGGGCCTGGGAGGCTGTGTGCTCAGTCACGATCAATGTGGCCTCCAGACCCAAAAAGAACCTTCTGTGAATGGGAAAGGTCAAGTGCGCAGTGCTGAAGATGCCTTACTTATCTACTGGTTGCTCATAAGGCCCCAGCCAACAGTGAAGCTAGGTGTGACACAGGCGTCCTGATGTTAACCCCTGCTAGACTCCCGTGAGGGTCTAGGGCAGACACCGTGGGGAAAAGGCCCTCCCTGCTGGTCACTGCCTCATGTTGTGTGGAGACTCTCCCGTATGCCAGGAGGGCTGGGCCTACTCAGGGCCGCTCAGGGGTGGGAGCCATGGGGGTCTGTGCCGTCTCTGAACACCGTCTTTTCTGCTCCCCAGGATCCTGCAGGCCCAGGTGCCCCCCGTGTTCCTCCAGCAGCAACAGCAGTACCAGTACTTACAGCAACCCCAGGAGCCCCCCCTGCCCCCACACCCAGCTGCTCTCAGCCATGGCCCCCTAGGCTCCCTCGGTCCACCCGAGATGGAGGGGCCAGCAAGCACCCAGGCCTCCTCTGCCACCTCGGGCAGCGCCCACCTGGCCCAGCTGGAGACCTTGCTGAGGGACAATGCCAGGCTGCAGAGGGACAATGAGAGGCTGCAGAAGGAGCTGGAGAGCTCAGCAGAGAAGGCTGGCCGCATTGAGAAGGTAGGCCCTGCTGGGACCTCAGAAGAGAGGGACATGGTCGGGGCGGGGGAGCTGCTGCCCACCCCTTCGTCCTTCCCATGCCCTCCCTCGCTGACTCTAGAGACAGCTGGGGAGCAGCCTCAAGGCCAGCAGAGCAGGCCTGGAGTGTGAGCAGTTGCTGCCCAGCAGTGATAAAAAGAGCCCATTCACCAGCTCCCTGCACGCCCTTCCCCTGCACACACCCCCTCCTGCGGACACCTCCCACAGAGAGCCCTTTGTGTCCCCCACACAACAGCAAGTCTGTTCTAGGCCAGCCCTGGCCCCAGAGAAAGCCCCTCCTCTTGGAAAAAACGAGCTACTTATTGGAATCCCTGCCGAGCTTGGAGCAGGGCTTGGAGCACGTGCGGAACCTGCCAACAGCCAAGTGGGAGGGGCCGCTGGGGCCAGGCTGGCCCTCTGCAGCGGAGGGTGCTGGCCACAGGAAGAAATACTCTTGCCACAGGCAACTGAGGCTGGGGACTAGTGTGCCCCCTTTTGTGAAGGTTTATCTGCTGTGCATTCAGCTTTGACGGGTGGCCTCTGGCCTCCTGTTTTGTCCCAGCTAGCTCAAAACTCCCAGAACACGGCTGGAGTCTTTCTGTGCCCAGTCCTATCCCACGGGGCTCAGACTGTCAGTAGAAACTGACCAAAAGTAAAATACTTCTGGACCATTGGGCGCAGGGAAGCTGTGTTGGGTCAGTCCGAGGCAGCCAATTCCAGAGAACCTGGCCCTGGGTTCACTCAGCATTGGCACAATTGTAGGGACCCTTGCCCGCTGGTTCTAGTATCCGATTTGGGCTTCTGAACATCCCACTATAGCCCCCTGGATTTTTTTTGCCGTCGCCTTTTATCTTCTCACTCACCCTTTATGATGGTGTAGCAGAGCAGCCTGGGCCTGTGGAGGGGACCCTGAGGCCACACACTGTCTGGGATCTGTCCCCTTCCTTCAGCTCTCCTGTCTGCCTCTTGCAGCTGGAAGGTGAAATCCAGCGGCTCTCCGAGGCCCACGAGAGCCTGACGAGAGCCTCTTCCAAGCGGGAGGCCCTGGAGAAGACCATGCGGAACAAAATGGACAGTGAAATGAGGAGGCTGCAGGACTTCAACAGGGATCTTAGAGGTGAGAGAGAGCACCCAGGGTGAGGGGCTGGCGAGCATCTGTGGAGGCCCTGATTGCTCTGGTGTAGGGAGGAATGGATAATCTCTGCCTTCTGCAAAAATAAGTGTAAACTGGCTACCAGCGTGGGACTCCTGGTAGCCACCTTGACGGGCGAAGCTTGCGTCTGTTCTGCGCCTTGGAGCCTCTAGCAGGAACCCTCACTGATGTGCCCAGAGTCTCCCTCCTCACTTGGCTCGGAGCGCACCCTGGGGTTCCCTATCAGTCCCTCCCTGGTTTGGAGGGTGCAGCCCCACACCCAGGACCCCAGGGGACACTGGGCAGGCAGCTTCACCTGATCACCTGATACTCCCAACATCTTTCCTTAAAACATTTTTTCCTTCATTTGAAACAGAGAGATTGGAATCTGCAAATCGCCGTCTAGCAACCAAGACCCAGGAGGCCCAGGCAGGAAGTCAGGACATGGTGGCCAAGCTGCTTGCTCAGAGTGAGTGGGGGTCCCGCTTAGAGGCCCGCACAGATAAGTGGGTGGGGAGACTGGCAGTGACTGTGGACACGGAGGACTGGCCCTCTCACCCGGCAAAGCAGCGCTTCGAACGCAGGATTCCAGAATGCCTGCTATGTACCCGGCACTGCGGAGTCTCGGCTGGGGGTGGTGGCTTCCAGAGATAAGATGATGTTCTGTATTTATTGGAGAGATGAATGGCTAGCAGAGGGACACTGGGGCGCAGTGATTTGCTGAACTGTGCTGCTGTGTTGGTACAGTATCCTTCAGAACTAGAGGTGCAGTGGGCAGTGGGGGAGGCCAGATAGCCGTGGAGGCAAGTGGGAGCAGAGAGAAGGAATGTTGAGTTCTTCCGGGGAGTTCCAGGCGCGGGAAGGTTAGGGGTGCCCAGCTGGAATGTGAGAAGCTGGGGAGGATGGTGCAACTGGGCCATAACAAGGTGGCCAGGGGAGGGTCCCTGCAGACAACCCACAGTGGGTTCCTGGAGCTTAACCAGGCTGAGGAAGGGGTTTAGGAAGCCCCTCTAACAGGGGTGGTGGAAGGCTTCTGGAAGAGAGTAGATGCATTCAGTATTGACTAGTCTATTCAGACACTTGTTCATTAGCAGAACCATGCTAAGCCCCTCTCAGGAACTGGGCAGAGGGTGGGAGCAGGTCCTGGAAGGTACCAGGGCAGGGGAGGGGGTCAAGCGAGAGGGGCTGAACTTGAGAAGGAAGCAGGGTCTTCTAACCACAGATGTAAGGGAACAAAGGTGCCCCTGGCCTTGGAGACTAGTGAGTGGGAAGTCCCCACTGGCCCGAGAGAGGCTTTGTGGGGATGGCAGGGGCGGAGACTGCCCACAGGGGAAGAGGCAGTGGGATGGCTCATGGGGAGGTCCGTGGAGTGGGACTAAAGGAAGCTTGGCAGCAGGAAGAAGCACTAGCAGTCAGAAGAGACAGAGGCAGTTAGTAAGTTCCTACTCTGCTGTAATGGTGTTCGGGCTTTTGCAGAGAAATGGAACGGGGGGGTGGCCGGTGTCCTGGTGAGGGTGGCTTTGAGGAAGCCTACTGTATGTGAGGGGTCTGGATGGAATGGAGCGTCCAGAAGTCAGGGAGCAGCTTGAGGACTGAGCTCTGGCTGGCAGCACCTCCTTCTGCAAGGAGGGCTCAGAGCCCCAGACAAGGCAAGTGGGGGGACAGGACCCTGAAGGGATTAGGGGATGGGCTGGAGCAGGAGGTAGGCTAGGCCATACTGAGCCGAGCAAGGTGGCAATGAATTTGGGTGCCTGGGAGGGAGGTGATGGTGGTGGGGAAGGACAGGGAGGGGGAAGCCCTTGGTGTAGCCCTTGGGAGTCTGGGGGGATGGGTTACTAGCAGGAGGCGGAATGGGGGCCTCCTGGAGGAGAGGGTAGGCTTTGGGGTCGCACACTGCCGCAGAAAGGAAGTCGCTAGGCAGATTTCTGGGAGCCAGCAGAGGAGAGGCAAAGTGGGGGAGGCTGGCCTGGAGGCGTTTCCGCTCCCTGAGGAGCAAGCGCCAGGCTGTTCTTGGCTCCTCGCTGGAACCATTAATCTCTCGCAGCCGCGGGTGACCTGGATGCCTGGCATTCCTGAGCCGCTGGGCTGTTCCGCTCTGGGCCCGCCCCCCACCGCTCCCTCCCCTGCCTAGAGCCACTGGGACAAAGGGACAGGGCCAGAGCTGGTGGGCCCCAGCCAGTGGCTTTCTCCAGGGCAGAAGGTGAATCCCCCTTCTGCCTGCCCTTGGCCGCCTCCCATCTCCCAACTTGTCTCCCCCCGCCCTGCCCCCCCAGCAGAGGAGCTCTCCTCCCCGACAGATCAGAGAAGCCTGTGGTTCCATCCTGGTGGCTGGGGATGGCCCCTGCCAGGGCCTTCGAGGTTGTGCAAGGCAGCAGGGAGCTGCGGGGAAACAGAGGCTGGGTCCCCCCACCCCTCCCCAAGGACTAAGGAAAGTGAAGCAGCTCTTCCTTGTTCCTTAATACGCCTGGAGAAAACATAAGCTCCCGGGGAAGATGTCTCTGGTTGACTCACCTTTTTTCTGGGGTCCGTCAGCAGGAGCAGGAAAGTGTGATCACTGTCACCAATGTCACCTACTTTCGGTACAGACCGCCCCTCCCTCCCCACCCCACCCCATCCCCGCTTTGACTGGTCTGGTCTGGCCCTGCCCTCTCTGGGGATCTGGCCTTGAGTCCTGAGGCCTAGCTCTCTTAGCTCTGTCCACCTTGAGCATTTCCTTCTCATCTCAGAACCTGAGCTTCAGGTTCTGGGGCTGGAATATGGGGCAGTCACAGGAAAGACTGGGAGGAGAGGCTGCTTCCTGTAAGCCCTGTGGGCTGTGGGCCCTTGGAGCACATACAGGAAGGGATCGTTGCTTCTAGGCCCAAATCCGCAATGTACTCTCTCTGCCGGCCTCTCCACCACGTTCCTTAGATGCTAAGTCAGCCCACTGTGGATGCCTCAGTTCCAGTATTACTGAGCTTCCTCATTTTTTCCCTCCACGCCAAGGAGTAAGGCCAGCCTGGACCCACCAGCCTTGAAAAATTCCACATTGAGGCAGAGCTGGCCTGCGTTGCCCGTGTCCTCCTCCTCCTCCAGTCCTAGGGCCCTAAGTAAGCAAATCCTCCCTTGGCCTGCCCAGGTCCCAAGCCTTCACTCTTCTATTCCAGAACCTGTCCCCTGTGATAGGTACTTCGCTACATGTGGCCCAAAGACTAAAATGAAATAAAAGGGGATAAAATTAAAAATCCGGTTCCTTCCTCACACTAGCCATATTGCAAGTGCTCGCTCAATAGCCAGTAGCTCGGCACAGTTGGTACAGTGTGGAACAGTTTGATCACAGCAGAAAGTCCCACTGTACTGTGGTAGAGCACACGCTAGAGACAGTGCCTTGGAGTTCATCAGGCAGGCCCTACGGCCCATCCCCTTCCACCCTCCAGCAAGGCAGGCAGCCAACACCATCTTTGGGAGGGGGGAGCGGGCTGGACGGTCAGAGGGCAGGCGGGTGGGAGGTGAATTTAGACCTAGAGCATCAGCTGGAGGACTTCATGGTCTGGCTTGGGACTTGGTTGGCCGCACAGTGAGAAATGGGTCCCTGAGCAGAGTTCTGCAAGCAAGCAAAAAAACAATCCCGACTTAAAATTTGGGCTGGCTAGGAGCTTAGACACAAATCTTCGACCGTAGTTATCGTCACTGTCATGTCATGACCATAGTCATTGGCCACGAAGTTTGCATTCATTATGAGCCCGTCTGCCGACATCTCAGTGGTCCCCCAAACCAAGGAGGGAAATGTAGCCTTATTCTGGGGGTCTCTGGGTCCATGGAATGAGTCCTGGAGCCCGCTTTGAGAGGCCTCTGGGCGTGGGGGCCTCCCGCCACAGCCAGAAGCAGCCTGGTCCTTGGGAGGCCAGGCTGACTTGGGTCCCCACTTTAGCGGCACCAGTCCCACGTTTTTCCCCCATATGTTGCGGGTCCCGTATCCTACTTTGAGGGGCTGTAGTTGAAGGTTTCAGGGGAATGAGATGTGTAAGTGCCTGGCCCATGGTGCGGCTGGTGGTTCCTCTCTTCCCTGTTCCTTCTCTCGTGTGAGCGATGGTCCTGTCACAGTCCACCTGCACCTTCTCTCATCTGTGGGTCCCTATCACAGTTCCTATCTGGCCAGTCTCTAGTGTCTTTCTGAGGCCCAAGGAACAGGGTGAATGTGTTTTGGAAATGGTGACACGTGGCGCAGGTGGACAGTGTTTGGGGCTGTCTACGTCCCAGCAGAGGCAGCGTGGCCCAGTTATTACCGCAAATGCCTGTACCTGTCCCTCCGCCATAAAATGGCAGTGGTAATAATAGCGCCTAACTCCCAGGGTTGTGGAGAGGCCAGGACGCAGACGCATCCACGGAGCCATCCGTGCAGAGCCCGGCATGTGGTGGGCGCCCCGTGGCACCAGGTGGGGTGGTTGCCGTCCCTGACCCAGCGCCCCTGCCTCCCCGCTGCAGGCTACGAGCAGCAGCAGGAGCAGGAGAAGCTGGAGCGGGAGACGGCCCTGCTGCGCGGCGCCATCGAGGACCAGCGGCGGCGCGCGGAGCTGCTGGAGCAGGCTCTGAGCAACGCGCAGGGTCGGGCGGCGCGCGCGGAGGAGGAGCTGCGCAAGAAGCAGGCCTACGTGGAGAAGGTGGAGCGGCTGCAGCAGGCCCTGGGGCAGCTGCAGGCGGCCTGTGAGAAGCGGGAGCTGCTGGAGCTGCGTCTGCGGACGCGCCTGGAGCAGGAGCTCAAGGCCCTACGTGCCCAGCAGGTGAGCTCTGAGACCCGAGGTGGCGAGACCCGACGAGGTGGCGTGGGAAGCGCGGCATCTGGGGAGCCCCTGCTGAGATCCGGCTGGAAAGCAGGGGGCATCTGTGCTCCAGCCTCGCCCCAGCTCCTCCCAGCCACCAGCCTTAGAAGAGGCTTTGCCTCTTGGCCGGGTGCCAGCCGTGGGCACTCAGGACCTGGGCCTCGGTCCTTGGCGGCAGCAGGGGTTGGCATCCTTGGTCTCTGGAGAGATAGCCCAGGAGTGCGGAAGACTAGCCAGCTCTCACGCGTCTCCCCGACTGGAGAGGGCAGGTGGTAACCCAGATCCTGAGTCTTCATCCTCGCTCTGGGCTGTGTTAGTGACGCTAGGGTTTACAAGCCAGATGGAGTTCTGTCTCCACTCCCCACTTGACCCTTCCCACGGGGCTAGAGTGACCACAGGCCCTGGACTGCCCAGGTGGGCCCTGGTCTGCACCAGTTGTCACGGCGTGATTATTGGGAGCACCCCTTTCCCCATTTGGAGGATACTTTCCCGGCTCCCCTGTGCCAAGGCCGGCCTGATCTTTCCTACGCCCTCAGCCACGGGGTTGTCGGGAGCCACAGCACCTGCTTCCTCTTCGGTAGCAGCAGGGCACGGAGAGGGGGTGGGCAGGCGAGCTGGGAAGGGCAGAGGAGCCCCTGTGCCTAAGGGAGGGTGCAGGGGTGAGGACCCGGGGCTGCTGCACCCCAGCCTCCGCCCTTGAACACGGTGCTCCCTTCTCCGCAGAGACAGGCCAGCCCCCCCGCTGGTGCCAGTGGCAGCAGTGGGTCCCCAGAGCTCAGTGCCCTGCGGCTGTCAGAACAACTACGGGAGAAGGAGGAGCAAGTCCTGGCGCTCGAGGCGGATATGACCAAGTGGGAGCAGAAGTATCTGGAGGAGCGAGCCATGAGGCAGTTTGCCATGGACGCAGCCGCCACGGCGGCCGCCCAGCGCGACACCACGCTCATCCGACACTCCCCCCAGCCTTCGCCCAGCAGCAGCTTCAACGAGGGCCTGCTCACCGGTGGCCACAGGCATCAGGAGATGGAAAGCAGGTTGGGCCAGGCCCCCTGAAGGGTCCGGGTGGCGCTGTCCGGTCCCTGCCGTGCCCCTAGCCCCTGATAAACACCCCTCTCCCCACGAGGCTCAGCAGTCCCTCCTCCCTCTGGGCCGGTTCCCGTGGGTCGGTCTGGCACCCCAGGCATCAGGCGCGTGTTCTTTCCCAGAGGTACCAGCCGACTCCTTGGTCTGCCCAGGGGACCTTGGCTGTGCAGGTGTTGGATGCCATCCAGCGCTCCGGCCTCTGTCTGCTCTTCCCACCCCCAGTCAGTTGGGAAAGCAAGACTTTCCAGCGGAGGCCACACCATGAGCCACCCCAGAAGGAAGGTAGACTAGGGCCCTGGCTTCGGATAGCTAGTGTTTTCTCTGCAGAAACAACCTCAGAGGCCCCACAAGATTTCTGTTTGACCTATGTCCGACTCATAAGGCCAAGCACGAGAGCTGAGCCCATTAGATGGTCAGCAGCTCTGGGGCATTGCCCCACAGGGCCGGGGTCGCGGCCTTGCTGTCATCTGCAGAATCCAACCCACCCCTTGTCCTGCCTTTGCTGGCATAAGAAAGGCCCAGTGCCTTGTGCCCTGGTAGTTTTCAGGGCTTCGGATTCCAGAACTGTGATGACCTTTCCGAAGGCTCCCTCCGGCTTTCATGAGGTAGGGAGGGTGGAGGCCAGTGGACCGGCGGGTCCGACCCTGTGAGCGTGGTCTCTCTCTCTCCCCTCAGGCTGAAGGTGCTCCATGCCCAGATCCTGGAGAAGGATGCGGTGATCAAGGTCCTTCAGCAGCGCTCCAGGAAAGACCCGGGCAAGGCCATGCAGGGCTCCCTGAGGCCCGCCAAGTCTGTGCCATCTGTCTTCGTGGCTGCTGCCGCGGCAGGGACCCAGAGCTGGCAAGGTCTGTCCTCTAGTGAGCGGCAAGTGGATGCCCCTGCCCGGCTGGCTACAGGTGAGAGGAGGCTGGTGGGAGGCGTAGGTAGAGGCTAGGTTGCTGTCAGGCCTTTGCTCCCAGAACTGAGGCTCAGACAGGGCTTCCCAGTCCTTGAACCCAAGGGAGCCAGCTTCCATACTGGCTCCGGTGACCCGGCAGCCCACGGCTGTCCTGCTGGTGTGAGAGGGCATGCGCGAGTCCCCGCCCCTGTACATGCCAGCACGTTGGACCCCAGCCACTCGCCATCTAAGCAGAAATAGAGCTTCCTGTGCAGAGAGACTTTGCAGACAAGATCCTCCGCTCCTCTCTCTGAGCGGATGCCATGGAAATTCAAGAGTCCCCGCTGGTTCTCAGATTTAACCCGCTAAGAACGCTTCTGCTCCTGAAGAGCTTTGGAAACCAATCCAACCGGATAGTTATTCCTATTGGGAAACAGGAGTACTGACCGAATCTTAATCGAAATTCTTGAAAATCAAGAGCAAGCCGTACCACCACGTGCCCCCCAGTGGGTACAGTTAACTTGAGGTGTCTGTCCTTCATGGGGCTACCCCTAGTTTCATGAGGCAGTAACTGTCGGCCTCCTGCCTTTCCAGCGGCCCGGGCCTCCGAGGAGGAGCCAGTGACTCTAGCTCCCCTCCCCGCTCATGCCAAACACGGGAGCAGAGATGGGAGCACCCAGACCGACGGTCCCCCAGACAGTGCTGCCGCTTGCCTGGGACTGGATCCCGACAGCCTCCTGGGGTACAGCGGGGGCCAGAGGACAGCCTCACTGGGTAAGTCCCCCTTCCCGGGACCTCTGTGCTGCACAGGGCTAGGGATGCCCTGGGGCGTGAGCTGGAGCTCGGGCCCCTTCATTCCCAGATCCCTTGGCTCCCCGCACGCCACGGGGAGCCGCACACAGTGCTGGGCGAGCGGGCTCTGTGGGCCCCTCCATGTGGACGTGAGGGCTGGTCGGATGCACGGATGGGAGGAACTGAAAAGCCCGATCACAGACAGATCCCAAGTTCAGAAAGAAGGCAGCCGTGCGGGAGGCCCTTCTTCTCGTCTCTCGTAGCCTTCCTTACATATTTCGTTGCCAATCTAAGTATCTAAGATCATGCAGCTTGGCGAGTGACCTGATGGCAATCTCAAGTTAGAAGAGTTGGCTGAAAAAGAGTCCAAGACTGAGATATCTGAGAAGATGCCTTTTAAATGTTTTCTTCCCTTTCACATTAGCCCTCGGGTGTGGGCCTGCGCCTCACCGTCCCAGAAAACCACAGGCGCGGAAAGAATGCTGCAGCCTCCCTCCTTCCCTCAGGGCTCCCCCTCCCTCCGAGCCTCCAACCAATTTAAAGTTATAAATAAATGTGTCCCCCACGTCGGACACTGACGGTCTGGGTGGAGAGCTGGGGTGCGCAAAGCCTTGTGCTCGGTTGGTCGAGTGGGGTGGGGTGGGGTGGGGGTACCCGTTACCTGGGCAGCTGAGGAAGGCAGCGTTGGTGAAGGGAGATCCTATCTTGAAAAAGTGCCGGGATTTAAAAGGGCCATCTTGCGATGCTCACTGGCGTTTGCCTGTGCTCTTGTCTCTCTCCAGACTCTGTTGCTATATCCAGAGTCCAGGACTTGTCAGACATGGTGGAGATACTGATCTGAAGGAGGTCGTGCTTGGGGACTCCGAACCATTCCCCGTTTCGTCTGCCCTCTGCCGCTCTCAGCCATTCCAGCAGCCCCACCCAACTGCTGCTGCCCGGCTTTCCCCAAACCAGACACTCGTTCCCATTGACCGGCTGGTGCCCTGGGGCTTAAGAAGGATGCTACAGGGGTGAGGGGAGCCGTGAGAACACCTGCGTGCGGAAGACCCTGCTTCTCAGCCCCACATCCCTCCTCCTGAGCCCATGCAGAATGAGGATTCCCAGGCTGACTGTTGGGGTAGAAACTGGAAACCCAGAAGGGAGCTGAGCCCTCTCTGGACCCCCAGTTGGCACTGAGGCAGGAAGGGAGGGGATATATTGGTTTGGGAGACTGATTTCCCAAGATGGCTGCTCATGGACCCCAGGTGGGCCGGTTCAGGGCAGAGTCGGCCGTGCTGTTCCCCTTTGGCTAAATGTGGCCCCCGCCCACCTCATCTGTTCTCAGCTCCTCACTGCCTCCCTGAGATCACTGAGACTTGAATCTTCGGGGCACTGTGGAGGGTGTTAGTCCGCAGAAGCCACAGCCTCGCCCCCTCAGCTGGAGTGGGCAGGGGCCATTTGAGTGGACTGGGATAAGCTGTGCAGTTTGTACATAACCCCCTTTCCTCTGAAACAGAAGACTGAAGCATGCCGCTTCGGATTTGTGTCCTCTCTGTTTGCCTGTCCCTACCGCCACGGTTCCTGAAACTGCTGACTAGCCTCTCCGCTCTCTCCCTTTCTCAAGTTCTTGGCCCGTGGATCTTGATACTGGTTGATCCACGTGACATTGGCTGTCTTCCTCCACCTTGAGCCTTGTTTAAATGCCCACGGGACCCCCATTACCAGCCTCTTGACATGGCTCCACAGCTCCTGTCCCTGGGACATTCTGTCGGTTTGGTTATGAACCCTGAGCCAGATGAAATGAGCCGCCACACACAGACATCTGCCACGGGGGGCATCCCAGCACCAATTCTCTTGAAGGAAGCTGGAGGAGTTGCTTTGTTCTCATCAGTCTTTGTTCCCACCTGGAGGGATTGGGAGAGGGAGCTATGCTGGTGAAAAACTGGTCAGTGAGCTACAAGATGTGACTCAGCTCATCCTCTGAATGGAGCCCCCAGCACAAAATGGCGCCTGTGAGGCTGGTTCCTCAAGCTACCGGTGAGCAGCGCCCTGAAGCAGGGCCAGTGCTTCGGAATCAGAGCAAAGCGTCCATGTGACAGCCTGCCAGCAGCAGTGACTTTAACTTCCAGTCTTAGAGTCCCCCGGCTCAGCCCCAGGACCGATTGGTGGGTTTTAGTAGTTTGTCTTGACTGTTTTTAGTTCTCCTTGAATCTTTGTTTTTTCCTTTACTGTTTTTAGGTTCGGTATGTGTTTTTATTCCCGTAATTCCTCACGTTTCCTTTTTAAACATTTGCATTTGCTGGACAATTGCATATTTTTTTTAAAACCCTCTACCCTTCTTTAAAGCTGAAAAATACATTTGGTTCATGTGCATTGTTTACAAAGCAACAAGAAAAAGAAGAGGAAAAAAAAGGCAAAAAAATATTGTGAAAGAAAAAAAAACAACTTAATATATTTTGGATTAATATTTGGTATTTCTTTTAAAGTATTTTTTGTGCTGTGAACGTTTTCTGCCAAAGACCATGACGTGTGTCTGTATGTTTAAGTTATCGTAAATATTTAAAATGTAAACATGGCTGTTTTGTTATGCTACCCTGTCCCAGGACTGCTGCTGCATTCCACTGGGTATAACAGTATTTTAATAAAAAAAAAAAAATTAAAAGTGGTGTCTTTGCCAAAGTGAGAGGCTACGTGGGGATGGAAGGAGGGAAAGGAAAGGAAGGGTTGGGGAGTTGGCAAGTCACCCGTGTCACAGTCCCTAAGCACTGTTGGCTCTGAACCGTACCCTCCCTTCCTCACCCATGCTCCTTACACCCTGGCCAGACCATACCCATGAGTGGTAGCTCAGGGTCGCGGCTGTTTCTTGAACATACCCCACGGGTAGCTCAGTCCCAGCCGGTTTTGTTGGGCCACATGCTGTGGTGACTCCAAGGTAGGATTGGGAGTCCCAAAGCCGCTTTATCCTTCCCCCAGCTCCACCCAGCACAGGGAGTCCCAGAGCCGCCCAAGAACCCAGGCACCATGCTTGCCCTCTGCCGGGACACAAGCAGAGGGTGTCCATGTGTGGTACATTCTGGGGCTCTGCCTCTCTCTTGCTGTGGTGTCGTCATCTTTGCCCTGTGCCCAAGAAAGCATGTCACTCCAGGACGCCTGGGTGGCTCAGTGGGTTAAGCCTCTGCCTTCGGCTGAGGTCATGATCCCAGGGTCCTGGGATGGAGTCCCGCATCGGGCTCCCTGTTGTGGCAGCAAGGCTGCTTCTCCCTCTGTCTGCTGTTCCCTCTGCTTGTGCTCTCTCTGACAAATAAATGAAGTCTTAAAAAAAAAAAAAAAAAAGTATGTCATTCCAATCCGTAGAAGAGAAAACCATTCTCAGTCTCGGATGTTAGAGTAGAAAGAAAGCATCTGTCTCCCGGGGCCAGGCAGCACAATCAGGTTCCCAGTCAGGATGTGGGCTAGCCGTCACGCCGACGAGGCAGCAGGCAGCCCCACTGGCTGTGGGTACTTGAGGGGAACATTCAGCCCCCACGGCTGTGGGGGAATTATTCTCAGGGCGAGTGTAGGGACTCAGCAGCAATGTTGATGAGAAACCCAGTAGGATCCTAGAGAACATGTCTTCTTGAGCCAGCCAACCCGCCCACAAGAAAGGGAGTCAAACAAGTGGAAAAATTGGAAATAGCCAAGGACTTTTTCCAACAACTTTGCATCCCTGACTTTGATGGGCCCCAGCCGATGGGGAGCTGTCCGTGCAGGATCCCCACCCAACACAATGCCAATGCAGCAGTTCCCTACCCTGTGGCCACACCAACACCCCGCCCCTCCCCGGCCTGCCTTCCTCTGCCCGGGCAGCATCAATGCCTGTCTTCCTGTTATCAGGCCCTGGCTTAGGGTTTGCCACGTGGACAGTTTGCTCTCTGAGGATGCATGCCACAGAGCTCCCATTCCCACACCTCTTCCCTCAACCATATCAGCCCACAGCTGCACCTGCTAAGATGTGGTGTCCCAACAAAATGGCGGAGCCCGTGGCAGGGCATTCCAAAGAACGCCCTCCGCAAAGACGGTCCTGTTCACCTCCATCTGCCCCCAAAAGAGCTCTGGGAGGACAGCCCATACCTGGCTGCAATCAGCCTTGACAAGACTGCCATCCCATTCCCAGCACCTTTGTCTGGGGACTCAAAGCACCTGTGCCTTTTGTAGGAGCTAATCTGGTGAGAGTCTTCTTAGTATTTCCTTGGCATGGAGCAGGAGGGACAAAGAAACATCCATCCTGCGTACCCAGCACACGGGCATGCATGTGTATTTATGTATCTGTGTACGTGTGTGCCTGCGCAGGTGTTGCAGAAAAAGATGTGAAGGACGCCAGTACCTTCTGGCCGGTCCCCTTGTGGGGCAGTGGGACCCTCTAGTCACAGTGTCACCAGTGCATCTGAGGAGCCATTTCTTCTCAGTAAAGGGGCTGAGCAGGCTGCTCAGGCAGCCTAACAAAGTTTTGGAACTGTTAGAACGGCAGGCTGCTGGGGACAGGAGTGCTTGCCCATGTGCCCAGGCATCTGTGATGAGGAAGCCTAGGTCCCACGGGTAGCTCTGCTGGGCCCTTTGGAGGCCAAGTTTCTCTGTGAGGGACAGCCCTGCCCTTCTCCAGTCCTCACCCAGCGTCTCCACTAACAGGGCTCAGGGTGTGGCTCAGAGAGCACCACACCACCTGCCTTAGAGGGTTGGAAGGCCACTTGTCCCAGCCATCTCTGTCTGTCGTCTCTCTCTCTCTCCCACTTCCCAGTTAATGGTCAACTCTTCCCCTGGCCAGGGCATGTGTCAGGCTCAGAGGGCTTGGCAAACGTGTCAAACTACAGCAGAAAATTGGGGCCCAGCCACCCAGAAATGGCAGACGCCACTTCACTGCTCCCAGGGACCCCAGCGGAACAGGAACCTTGTCTGCAGTGCCGCCATCTTGTTTCCTACCACTGAGGACTCAGCTGGGAACCAGTGGTCCCGAACAGTGCTGTGTGGCTGACACCACAAGAGGCAGCCCAGAAACCCTGGGAAAGCAGTGCTTTCCCGCACCCAGCCTGCCTAGAGCCAATGGAAGAGAAAGGCACCACAGTAACCAGACTCTCCGCATCCCTACGGTGTGTTTTTGTTTTTGTTTTTGTTTTGAGATATAAACCACATATCATAAAACCCACCCTTTTAAAGTCTACAACTCAGTGGTATTTTACATCACAGCATTTGTTTTCAACCAGCGGCCAAACACGGGTCTTCAGCGAATGCCCCACCAGGGGGCCCAATGGACGGAATTAGAAGTGCTATTCGATCTGGTACACTCGCACTTGTCGGCCATTTCTCAGGATGACACTTGGGCCTTCCTATAGCCGACAGTCTCCTTCCATCCGGCCCAGCTCAGCAGCTCCAGGTCATCCACTCTGGCCACAGAGAAGACGCTGTCTACGCTGCACCCGAGCCCTCCACCATCGAACCCCCGCGGCTGCCAGGGCAGAGATCCCAGCCAGAGATCTGGGAAGGAAACCTGTGAGTCCTGGAGTTTGGAGCCCTCAGCCAGTCACCGTCTCCTCAACATTTTCCAGGGTCAAGGAGTTTTAGCAGTGAGGGATGGGTTCAGTTTTGCGAGGCCTTAAGCTTATATAATTTGGGGACCCTTTTTAAGAAAAAGAAACCAAAATGCGCGAATGCAAAATTAGGTCTAGGGTCTTGGAAGGAGCTTTTTCAAGCGAGCACCTGGAGGCATAAGCCCTGTTAACTTCACAGGACGTCTGCATCCAGGCATGGGCATCGTGTCTCCACAAAGAAGAGATCATCTGGCAGGCACCCATGTCTCCAGCTTGACCTTGTCTGTCCCTGAGGACGCGCAGGGCTGGGGATCAATGAAGCTCCAGTTTTTTCCCATCCAGGACAGATGGAGTGGTGCTTCCAGGTACCCACCTCAACCAAACCCTCTTCCCAAGGGGCAGCGGTGCCCACACATGTGGAGTCCGGCAGAGAGATCCCACCACGGAACCTGGATAATAGGGCCCACCAGCTTGCCAAGGACCAGTGCCATGACCAGCCCACGTCCGCACCCTGCTCTCACCTGCCAAGCAGTCTCCGGCCCCTAGCCAGAGTTTGGCAGAGGGGGAGACCCATGCCAGTAAGCTCTGCAGGGCCCTGGAGACCCAGGCCCCTCCGTGGTGCCCCCGACATTCTCTACACATTCTTTCCTCTGAGGGCCTGTCAGCTTTCCATTCTGACCTGCCCTTGTCACAGACTGTCCTCAGATAAACGCCTCTTGTAAATCCAAAGGCTCCTACCTGGGGCCACATTCCAGATGGTTGGGCAACCTCGGGGCCACCTCCCCGCACAGGTTTGCCTGTTCTTGCATTAATGCGGCTGCTTCTCCAGCTCCGGGAGGCCCTGCCCAGTCTCCGCGGCCTTCACTTGCTCAACACAGTGTGCTGGGGAAATCACCACAGCACGTTGCATCAGTGGCAAAAATGCCAAAATCTCAACCGGAGAGTGACTAACAGCACAGGCCACAGCTCCGGTTCGCCCTGAAAACGACAGCAACCTTCTTTAATGACGAAGAAGAAACCGCCCTCCTTCCCAGAGGCTTTCCTCTAAGGTCTGGGTTCTTGGCCTCAGTGAGACCGACTTCTCTTTACCCCATCCTGTTTCTATGGAAGTAGGTGCCGTCGTTTCATTCGTTCCCTCACCCACTCACTCGCTCACTCATTCACTCGTGGCCGTCGCAGATGTCTGCTGAGCGCCCACCGTGTTCCTGGCACCGTGGCAGGCCCTCAGGGCGCAGTGATGAAGAAAGCAGCTCGTCCGTCCAAACATCTTCATGCTCCTACCACCTGTTTTATCCTTATACCCCGTGCTGGGCCCGGCACGGGGGTGCTCCGAAGTGTTGGTTGGAAGAACAGTCTTGGCAAGAACCGGCCCCGTGTCGGCTTCTCTGGCACTGGCTGCCATTGCCTTCCTGTGCACACCAGGCCACGTGGACACTGGGGAAATGGCCGCGAGTGCCCTGCCTGCCTGTCGTCTCTTGGACCGCCAGGCCTTTGCACATGACGTCCCTTTTCTCTGGAAAACCTTCTTCATCTCTCGACTCCATCTTTTGGCCCGTTTAATTTTAAACTCATCCTGGGGCGCCTGGGTGGCTCAGTGGGTTAAAGCCTCTGCCTTCCGCTCAGGTCATGATCCCAGGGTCCTGGGATCGAGCCCCGCATCGGGCTCTCTGCTCCGCGGGGAGCCTGCTTCCTCCTCTCTCTCTCTCTGCCTGCCTCTCTGCCTGCTTGCGATCTCTGTCAAATAAATAAATAAATAAATCTTTTAAAAAAATTTCATTTTAAACTCATCAAAATCCAGTTCGAGCTTCAGCTCCTCATGGCAGCTTCCCCTCTCGAATTCCCTGAAATTCCCCAGGACCATGAGAGGGATCTGAGGGGAGACATGCAGACTGAGCAGACATTAGTCTGTGCCTGTGCTGGTTCAACAGGGAGCAGGGGAGAAGGTACAACTGGCCTTTTTGGTGACTCCTTTTCCCCGGGTTGGGGTCACAAGTGGCCATGAACATTGTCCGGACAGTAGCCCCTTAGGGCCCACTCCCCTCCTTCTCCACCAAACCCCCACCATTCATTGGAGGTAGTGAAGGATGGAAGGGATTCTGTGGGTGGAGTCCTAGGGTCAGAGAAGGAGAATCGGAGCCCCAGGGCTTGGGGCAAGGTGGAAAGGAGGGGCTGGGCGGGCTGCTGTGGGTGTGTGAGCCCAGAACCGGCCCTGCAGGATGGCTGGCGCATGAGGCAGGCTCCAGCAGTGCCAACCACGTGGGGCTCGGGCAGCCCCAGCCGTGGGAACAGCCGGTGGAACCAAACTCCCTCCACCTCTGAGACAGTCGCTCTGGCCTGGCTCTGCCAGCCCTGGGCTCCCTCCAGGAACAGGCGAGGGGCAGAGGTAGAGACAGAGTGGACCACTTTTTATCAGGACGACGTTCCCAGCCATGCCCTATGGTACTGGAGTCCCAAGAACAAGTGACAGGGTTCAGACCCAGAGCAGCGTGCTCACAGCCCAATAAGGATGGGGGACAAGGAGCATGGCTGCCATCCCACCCCGTGTCCAGCTAATGCTCTCATCACCTTCTCAGACCATCTCTTCCACATTCACTCACTCAGCGAATATCCATTAAGCACCCACTGTGTGCCAGACACTGTTCTAGGCGCTGAGGAGATCATAGGGCAGACAAAACCCCTGCCCTTTGGAACTTGCATTCACGCAGTGGTGGGGTAGGGAAAGACAAGCAGGAAACCCGACACCTTTTGCAGACTGTGTTAGATATGGTTCTTAAACCCAGTATGGCAAGAAGACAGTTTTTTTGTTTGTTTGTTTGTTTGTTTTCCTAATCTACATCTGGGTTTCTGGGCAATGCAAATTGCTATAAATTCTGTAGTATCTACAGATGCCACAGTGCAGAAGTTCCTAAATGCTCGCTCCCCATTTCTGCACTCACGTCCTCAGCCGCGCTGGCTGGCACTGTGCAAAAGGGTGGTGAGAGCTTTGCAGGAAAGCCGAGGAGGGCAAGAGAGATGAGGTGGCAGGCCTACGGGGAGAGTTGCAATTTTAAGGGGTGGCTATTGAGAAGGTGACATTCGAGCAAAGGTCTGAAGGAGAGGAGGGAGAAGGCCACACATGAGTCTGAAGAAGCTCCATTCAAGGTTTTATAAAAAGTAGAGTTTTACCAATGTGGATTTTGACTGGTTGAGGCCTTATTGCTAGGCGAGGGGCAGGAGGTAGGAAGTGAAGGAGCACGGTAAGAGGGGATGAAATGGGGATCCCTGGGCAGGGGAGGCCCCAAGGACAATGCCCCTGAATCCTGCAGGGGCCAAAGATCCCTGAGGTGGCTCCTGTGCCTGGGGTAGGCCTGCAGGGTCCTATAAACCAGAAGAGCCCCACATGCCTCTCAAGCCAGGCAGGGCCTCCCCGGAGCCACTGTGATCCTGAACGGCAACACAGTTTCCCTGATGCTGGTTTCCTCCGTCCTTTCTGAACCTTCTTACTTCATGAGCCAGCTCTCAGTACCTGATAATAGGGTCACCCAGAGCACCAAACACAGGCCATTCTCTTGGTAAAAAGACATTTTTTTCCATGCTCAATGCATCTGACTCCAGCTTTGAACAGAAGAGACACTTTTAGCACAGGAGGTGGTTTGAGCCCTGGTAGGAACAAGGCCTGGACCATAGAGAAAGTTCAGTCTCTCGGATTCGTTTCCGCATCTCATCCCAGCGAATGTGGCACACTGGACGTGTGGAGGTTCCTTTCTCTTGATGAACACACTTTCACACCTGCAAATGCATATGGAGTCATATACACACATTTCCACCCCAAAGGCATGCCCAGACTCGAAATATACTCCCACGACATCTCCCCACAAACACGCGTCAGGAACTTTCGGGTACACTGATGTGGCTGTGCACACGTCCACACACATGTACATGCTCTTGTGGACCCGCACCCATACTGACGCCCACCAAACACATACTCCCCAGAAACGCCCATGTTCCCTACACGTGGAGACTTCCCACCCAAGAGAGTTTCTATTTGGAGCAAACACACGGCATCCGTGGGGAGCGGCAGAGGGAGGGAACAAAGTTCGCCTAATGTGTCCAGGTGTCTCCACCACCACAGCCACAGAGGAGCAAACAGCAGGCTCGGCCCCTTCCCACTAGGCTTTCAGGAGGGCAAGGCTTGGGCGGGGTCAGATTCGGGCAGGAGTATGGCAGAGCTCCTGGCTGCTGACTCAAGGCCCAGAGCAGACAGCCTTATGCATTCCTGACAAGTAGGTCACCGTGACGGGAAGGGCTGGCCTACATGTCGGACCTAAGATCAGCTGAAAAAGACTTGGGGAAAACCCAACCCTCATGCGGCAGCAGGTGTTCAGTAGGGGCTGCCTTTCCCTCCAGCCCTTTGGTTAGGTCTACACAGCCCTGGGAAGCAGGTGTCCGGGGCAAGCACTCTTGCCGGGTGTGCAAGAGGGCAAGAGGTTCCCCTCTATTGAGGGCAAGAGGACAACGGCTTTGGAGGGGCTGCAATGTGGGATGGATGGGGGAGGCAGGTGGACAGATCCCTGATATTGTCTGTATTGACTGCTCCTGCGTAGTAAGCATTTTGTGGGTGTCCCTGTGTATGCTCTTACAGGGTACAGTTCTACACATTAGAGATTACTGCCTCCCTTTCACGGATGAGGAAGCCAAGTCTCAGAGGGCTTACCAAATGACTGCAGATTCCCAGCTAATAAGGGCAGAAGGAGGGTGGGGGTCCAGGTCTGCCTGACTCCAGAGCTCAGACTCTTTCTACATCCCCCTGTGGAAGCTAAGACTTCCATTTTAAACTGTCACAAGCAAGAGGAGCCTAAGGAGATAAGACAACCAAATGTACTATGGAATCTTATATGGGATCCTGCAACAGTAAAAGGACATTAGGGGGAAACTGAGGCTATCTGAATAAAGTATGGACGTCAGTTAACGATAACATAAGAATATTGGTTCATTCATTGTAACAAACGTACCCTACTGATGAAGATGTTAAAAATAGAGAACACTGGGTGCAAGGGCACAGGAATTCTTCATATTAGCTTCATAATAACTCTGCAAATCTAAAACTGTCCTAAAATTAAAAGCTGATTAAAAAAGAAAGAAAAAATTCTTTACCAGAAGCAGGAGACCACAGGCAACTTACATTCCAAGGTGCGGCCTGTGCCCAAGGCCTAAAGAGGCAGGGCCTCTGCAAAGTGTCTTGCCGCCCTCTCTCAAAAGAAAAGGCCATTTTGGATTTTGTAGCACCGAGTTCCCATCCCCTGCACCACCTGAAATACACTCATCACAGAGCTGTTATATCCAAGGCCACCTGAATCCCCTTCCTCAATGGGACAATAGGGCACCGAAGGCAGACAGAGCCAGACAGGAGGGCACAGAGCTCTGGAGCTCTGCAAACTGGCATGAATTGCTGGGACTCAGCAGGGAGATCGTGCTGGGTCTGCCTGCCCCCCCGCCTTGCGGTGTGGCCCAGCCCATCTGATGTTCCCATGGTTTTAACCGTTCAAATTGGAATGTAGCTTTTGAGGTACGAGTCTTGCCCTTCTTCTATTAAATGTATTTCTAGGCATTTTATCCTTTTTGATACTATTATAAGTGTAATCATTTTCTTGATTTCATTTGAGAGCTGTTTATTGTTAGTGTACAGAAATAAAACTGATTTTTATATATTGGTTTTGTGTTTTGCCACCTTGCTGAACTTGTTTATTAGTTCTAATCATTTTTTAGTGCATTCCTTAGGACTTTTTAAAAGATTTTTTTTATGTATTTGAGAGAGAGAAAGAGCACGAGCAGGGTAGAAGTGGGTGAAGAGGGGCAGAGAGGGCTGAGCAAGGAGCCCAATGTGGGGCTCGGGCTGGATCCCAGGACCCTGAGATCATGACCTGAGCCAAAGGCAGATGCTTAACTGACTGAGCTACCCAGGTGCCCTCTTAGGATTTTCTATATATGAGATTTTGCCATCTACAAAAACAGTTTTGTTTCTTCCTTTCCATTCTGGATGCCTTATATTTAATTTTCTTGCCTAATTGCTCTGACTACGACTCAAGTACATATATTGAGTAGAGATGGTAAGAGCAGATATCCCCATCTTGCTCTGGATCTTAGGGGAAAGCATCCCGTTTTCCACCACTAAGTATGATATTAGCTGTGGGGGTTTTGTAGGTGCCCTTTATCAAGTTGAGCACGTTCCTTTCCATTCTTGGTTTGTTGGTTCTTGTCATCATGCAAGAGTGTTGGATTTTATCAAATGCTTTTCCTGTGACTATCAAAATGATCATGCGTTCTGTCATTAGATTTATTCAAATGGAGGATTGCATTGATTTGGAGGTTCTAAACCAACTTTGCATTCCTAGGATAGATCCCATTTGGTCATAGGATATAATCTTTTTTACAGGGATTCATTCTGCTAGTATTTCACTGCAGGTTTTCCCGCAGGAATATAAGCCCAAGAAGGCTGGGGTCACAGCTGCCCTGCTCACTACGGGATTCTTAGTCCCTATAGCAGCACCAAGAGCAGTGAGTACTCAGTGAGCCTTAACAAACAGAAAAATGAATCTGCAAAATGTAGGCTCTCAACAGCCTCCAAAGAGCTCACATTAAAAATAGTGACCATTCCGTGGGGAGGGCACGTTTTGCATGGAGCACTGGGTGTTGTGCAAAAAGAATGAATACTGTTACGCTGAAAAAATAAATAAAATGGAAAAAAAAAATAGTGACCATTCCGTTATCACAAATACCTGAGCGTGCTGATCCTTGCAAACCACAGAGGCAGGGGAGATTATGAAAAATCCAAGATTAGAATGAAGCCCTTTCGCAGGTAAGGGGAACTGTGCAGCTTGGTCCCCCAGTCCAGGGTGTCCCCGTGGGGCCCAGACTCTAGAGGGAGAAGTTTACGGGGACTTGGAGCCTTCCCTCTGCATGCAGTTCCCGCAGGCTGGGGAAAGATGGCGAGGTCCCAGGGTGATGGCATGCACTCTAGGGACCCTGAGAACAAACAAAAGACAGGGAAGTGGAGGTGTTAGGGACAGCAAGGGTCTTCACGGCTGTGGTCCAGGGCAGGTGGTGTGAAGGCGGGCTCTGGATACTGCGGCAGCCAAGCCTGTCCCCACTGACGGGCCTGGCCTTAATACAACTTCTAAGCAGGTTTGTAGGCTCATCCTGAACCCAGGACTATTAATATGAGCCATGGGAGTGGGCATGAGGGTTAAATGAGATAATGTATGAAGAGCCTTTAGTATGATGCCTGGAATAGAGTAATGTGCAGTAAATCACTTTTTATCATTATTTTAGGCCTATCATTTTTTTTAAAGATTTTATTTATTTATTTGAAAGACAGAAATAACAAGTAGGCAGAGAGAGAGAGGAGGAAGCAGGCTCCCTGCTGAGCAGAGAGCCGGATGCGGGGCTCGATCCCAGGACCCTGGGATCATGACCTGAGCCGAAGGCAGAGGCCTTAACCCACTGAGCCACCCAGGCGCCCCAGGCCTATCATTTTTTTATGTTTATTTTTATTATTTTAAAAATCGTTCTTGGACTGGCTCAGTCAGTAGAGCATGTGAATCCTGAACCCCAGGGGCATGAGCTAGAGCCTTACATTGGGTGTAGGGATTACTTAAAAAAAAATAGTATGTAAAATTATTCTAGGCGAGGGGTGCCTGGGTGGCTCAGTTGTTAAGCATCTGACTTTCGCTCAGGTCATGATCCCAGGGTCCTGGGATCAAGCCCCACATCAGGCTCCCTGCTCAGCAGAGAGTCTGCTTCTCCCTCTCCCATTCCCCCTGCTTGTATTCCCTCCCTCACTGTCTCTCTCTGTGTCAAATAAATAAATAAAATCTTTAATAAAATATTTTAAAAAATAAAATTATTCTAGGAGGAAGTCCACTGACAGCCAGATTCTCTTGTAGCTTCATTTTATTCATAACTTTAGAAATCCCCCATAGGTGCCACTCAGACCAATCCAAGACCCAGAGAACATTCCAGGAGCAACCACTAAGGTTGCACCCTCACCTCCTACGTGGGCACAGGTGAAGCCTTCTTCAGGATAAGCAGAAACATCTCCTCTTGCCTCCCTCAGTAGGAGCTTCAGGGGTAAGGCAAGCTGCCCTTCCTCTTGTCCCCTCTATCCTCCCCTCCCCCCACACCATGTGTCAGGCTGGCCTTCGACTCCCATGGTAAGAACTGTCCAGTCACAACACAAAGGGAATGGTACAAGAGGGCACCACTGGAAGAAAGCTGGGCCTGGCCAGAGAGCTGGGCAATGCCTCTGCCCGCCTGCTCTAAGAGTCGATCCCAGCTCCTTCCGTCCCCACGTGGCGGGAATTCCTTCCTGGATTCTGGCATCAGGCGGGAGCTCCTTATCTCCTCCACACGAACCTTATCTGAGCAATCCAGTGACTCCACCAAGAATGCCTGCGCTGCCCTTCCAGCAAGCCGAGTGTTTGCAGAGCTGGCCTTGGGCCCTTCTTTTCCAGGAAGCAGATCCCGCCTAGTGAGCGGGGCTGGGGCTCTGGCTGAAACAGGCCCCAAGACCAGGACCAGCTGTGCCCCCTCAACCCAGGTGAGAGCAGCTGAGCACCTTCTGTGGAACCACATTGCAGGCTACCTCACAGACTCTACCAGTGGTGTGGACTGCAGCATGGTTTTGGCCAAGTCCCTGAGACCTTGAAGGGACTGGGAAAACAAACAAACAAAACAAACAAACAAAACCCCCCAGGAACAAAAGAGGGAGAACCCAGGCATCAGGGGACATGGAGGATGATGGAGAGTAGGGCCTGGCAGTGAGGAGGCCATGAATGACTATCTGCAAATTTTCATGGCTAGGGAAGGTGTCAGAGTTGTCTGTACACGGATGTTCTTTACAGCATTGTTAATAACAGTGAACACCTGAAAATAAGTTCAAGGTCCAGCCACCGGAGAGAGATAACTAAATTATGATTCAGCCATGCACAGGTGAAATCTGACGGTCAGGGTGAGAGGGGAGGGGGCAGGGGAGGGATGTGCTGGCAGAATACATAGGATGTTTAGGGCAGTGAAACCACTCTGTAGGATACGATAGTGGCAGATATGTGTTATTACCTGTTTATCAAAACCCACAGAATATACACCACCAAGACTGAACCCTGACGTAAACTACGGACTTAGTGTTGCATGAGGTGGGGCCAGGAGGCATTTGGGAAATCACCACACTTTCTTCTCAATTTTGCTGTGAACCAAAAACTGCTCTCAAATAATTAAGTCTTTTTTTTTTTTTTAAAGATTTTTATTTATTTATTTGACAGCGAGAGAGAGAGATCACAGGTAGGCAGAGAGGCAGGCAGAGAGAGAGGGAAGCAGGCTCCCTGCCGAGCAGAGAGCCCGATGCGGGACTCGATCCCAGGACCCTGAGAGCATGACCTGAGCCGAAGGCAGCGGCTTAACCCACTGAGCCACCCAGGCACCCCTCAAATAATTAAGTCTTAAAAAACAAAAATTTAGGGGCGCCTGGGTGGCTCAGTGGATTAAGCCGCTGCCTTCGGCTCAGGTCATGATCTCAGGGTCCTGGGATCGAGTCCTGCATCGGGCTCTCTGCTAGGCAGGGAGCCTGCTTCCCTCTCTCTCTCTCTCTCTCTGCCTGCTTCTCTGCCTACTTGTGATCTCTCTCTGTCAAATAAATAAATAAATAAATAAATTAAAAAAAAATAACAACCTGAAAGCTCACAGGTTTTGTTTGGCTTTAAAGGAGAATGGGATTATTTGCCAACATTAAAAAGATTGAATTTTCTGGGAAAAAAAGATATCCAGATCTCCAGCTGCTCTTGAACACCAGAAACCCTGGCGATTCTAGGCCCCCACGGCCACTTGGTAAAGTCAGAAGCAGCCGCCTGCTCCCTTTAAATGTGAAAGTCTTGCAGGTGGCTAAGGTTTCCACGTGGCCAAAGCCAGGCGTGCAGTTTTACATTGTGTCTCTGGGATTTTGGTGTAGATCATGCGGGTCGTGCTGCTCTCTTACGTGAAATATTCTCCCCTTTACCCCCAACCCTCTGCCAGGCCAGTTCGTTTTGATCCTACAGAAATTATGGTAAATGTCACTTCTTCAGGGAAGACTTCCCTGACTACCGCAGACTAGGTCAGGGCATGCTTGTTTTATGTTCTCATTGCATCCTTGGAAAACTCTTCGCTGCTGTCACGGAAATATTTGTGACAGCTGTCCCTACAGAAGAATTTCCCTTCATAAATTTAGAAGAAATGAGGAAATACAAAAGGACCATTAGGACACCAGATCTCTGCAGACAAGCCACCCACGGGTATTAAATTTAGTGGGCAGAGTGGCTAAAATTAACAGCTCAGGAAACAACAGATGCTGGCGAGGATGCGGAGAAAGGGGAACCCTCCTACGCTATTGGTGGGAATGCACGCCAGTGCAGTCACTCTGGAAAACAGCACGGAGGTTCCTCAAAAGTTAAAAATAGAACAACCCTATGACCCAGCAATTGCATTCCTAAGTATTTGTCCAAAGAATACAAATGTTGTGTCTGAAGGGGCACCCGCACCCCAATGTTCATAGCAGCAATGTCCACAATAGTCAAACTATGGAAAAAGCCCAGATCTCAATCAACAGATGAATGGATAAAGAAGGTGTGATACACAGAGATATAGATAGATAGATAACTCAGCCATCAATTAAAATCTTGCCATTTGTAACAAGGTGAATGGAACTAGAGGGTATTATGCTAAGCAAAGTCAGTCAGTCAGAGAAAGACAAATGCCATATGATTTCACTCATATGGGGAGTTTAAGAACAAAACAGTTGAACATAGGGGAAGGGAAGGAAAAATAAAGTAAGAGAAAAACAAGGAGGCAAACCATAAGAGAATTTTTTAAAAAAGATTTTTATTTATTTATTTGAGAGAGAGAGAGAGCTCTCTCTCTCTCTCAACCCAATGAGTGGGTTGAGGAGCAGAAGGAGAAGCAGACTCCCTGCTGAGCAGGGAGCCAACGTGGGGCTCGATCCTGGGACTCTGGGATCATGACCTGAGCCGAAGGTAGACACTTAACTGACTGAGCCACCCAGGCACCCACCATAAGAGACTCTTAACTCTGGGGTGCCTGGGTGGCTCAGTGGATTAAAGCCTCTGCCTTCGGCTCAGGTCATGATCCCAGGGTCCTGGGATGGAGCCCCACAATGGGCTCTCTGCTCAGCAGGGAGCCTGCTTCCCTCTCTCTCTGTCTCCCTCTCTGCCTATCTCTGTCTGTGAAATAAATAAATAAAATCTTTAAAAAGAAAAAAAAAAAAGAGAGAGACTCAACTCTAGGAAATAAACTAAGTGTTGCTGGAGGGGTGGTGGGTGGGGGATGGGGTAACTGGGTGATGGGCATTAAGGAGGGCAAGCACTGGGTGTTATATGCAACTGATGAATCACTGAATTCTACCCCTGAAACTAATAATACACTATGTGTTAATTGACTGATTTTTAAATAAAAGAAAAGAAAAAGAAAAAAATAAACTTAGTGGGCAAAAGTTTAAGAGGAAACAAGATATCTGCATTGTCTCAAAGTATTCTCTCCCAAACGAATTTTTATTAGCTTTAGAGTGGAGAAACCTGGCAGATGTTGTCTTAGGCTAAGTGACAGATAACATCTCCCGTAGTAAGACATACTGACATCACATATCTTCATGCACTAAGAAGGTCACGCCACTTCTGTGGCATCCTTTCTGGTAATGCATAACCTCAATCCCATTGTGCAAAAAACATCAGACAAACCCACATTAGGGGCTCTTCTACAAAGTAACTGACCAGCACTCTTAAAAGGTCTCCAAGTTCTCCAAAGACTGAAGAATTGTCGCAGATTGGAGGATACTAGGGAGACATGATAACTCAGTGTAATGTGAGACACTGGGTTAGATCCTGGAGTGGGAGAAATACACACACGTAGAAAACAAAGTCCATACTGAGTAGTATTGCACCGATATAAATTTCTCGGTTTTCAGAATTAGAATACAGTTGTGGGAGATGTTAAGGGCCAGGGAGCTGGGTGAAGGATATATGAGAGCTCTGCATCATGTTTGCAACTCCTCAATAAGTTGAAAATGGTCACAAAATAGAAAATCAAAGACGTGTTTGTGTAATTATTTGCTCAATGCCTGTGTCCCCTGCTAGGCTCTCAGCTTTGCAGGACAGAGACTGTGACTACACTGTCTTTTCATCCTTGCATCCTGGGGTTCCTTAAAACCTCTGAAACATAGTGGATATTCAATAAATACGTGCTTAGTAAATAGACTTATAGCTACAGACATAGAAAAAGTCCATGGTGTAATTACTGAGTGGGAGGCAGGGCACCAAAGTACACACACAGTATGTTAATACTCATAGACATGAAGAGACTGATGATTTACAAACCAGTGTTGACTGTAGTTGTCTTTGGAAGATAAAGTTATGGGGCATTTTTCTTTCTTCTTTTCGCTTTGCTGTATTTGCTAAGCCTATTTAAAGGCTCACAAACTGCTTTTACGGGCAGGAAATGAAGTGTGTGTGCACACAAACATATGATCACATCTGCGTTTCAGAGAAAGCCATGAGCATCGTGCCTGACAGCCGGGGAGTCAGAACTCCAGAGCTGGGGAGAAGATGTGTGGTTCTGAGCCTTAGGCAGTGGTGACAGCAGCCGGTGCCAACAAGGTAGCCAACCTCCCTTGTGCGTCTCAGCGTCTCCATTCCTCCAGCGACATTCTCTGAGCAAAGCCTTTGAACTCATGTGTTAATTTCCTAGGGCTGCGGTAACAAATTGCCACAAATTAGCAACCACAGAAATGTATTCTCTACTTTTCTGGAGGCTAGAAGTCTGAAATCAAGGTGTCAGCAGGGCCATGCTGCCTCCAAAGGAAGGAGGAGACAATCCTTTTGCTTCTTCTCAGCTCCTGGTGGCTCCTGGCAATCCTTGTCCTTCCTTGGTTTGTCATATGGACAAACCTCTGTGTCCCCTCTGTGTCTCTGTATCCTGATCTCCCTCTTCCTTCCCTTATTAAGACATCAGCCACTGGATTTAGGGCTCACTCTAACCCAATGGCCTCATCTTAACTTGATTATATCACCAAAGACCCTATTTCCAGATAAGGTCACATTCACAGGTGCTGGGTGTTAGGACTTGAACTGATCTTTGTGGGACACACAATTCAACCCTCTACAACTAAGAACTGCGCTGTACCTGTCATCTGTTACTATGCTACACCCCACAGGTTGTAAACAGCAACCATTGTATCAGCTCACAATTCTGAGAGTCAGTTTGGACTGAGCTCAGCTGGGAGATCCTTCTGCTCGCCTCACGGGAGTCATTAGTGAGGCTACAGTCTTCTAGAGGGCTCTGCAGGGGCTGGCAGTTCCAAGAAGACCTTATTCATGTCTGGCTCTTGGTCACGTGGTCTCTTGTGCTCCAGTGGGCTAGCCCGAGCATGTTCCCATGCGGCTTGGCAGATTCTAAGATTCTTGAGATCTAGGCTGGTGCATCCTAGCAGTCAAAGCTAGTCACAGGCAAGCCCAGATTCAGGGGTGGGGCAATAGACTCCAGCCCTTCAGGGAAGAAGCAGCAGAGTCACACTCTAAGGGGCATACACATAGGGATGGGAGGAGTTACCAAATTCATTTTGCACATAGCCTCTACCCCAGGCCTCCAAACGTCCTTGGAGGAAAAGATGAACAAGTGCAGTCCTTGCCCTTAAGAAACAAGCGTAACCCTGACGACAACGTGCTGGAGAAAGTCCCAGTGTTAGCACAAATGCGATGGATCCCCTGGTGTGGGGAGGGAGTTAGGAGGTGATGACTGAGCAGCCCCCTGGCCCACCACATCCCAGGTCAAGGACCCTCTCACCTTCATCTGCTTCTGAACAATGACCCCCATGCCCTGAGCCCTTATGGCTCACCACAAGCTCAGATGATCATCGCGGGGAGTCGTGGTCTAACCCCACATCAAGGATGGCATGGTCTCAAATCCCCAAAGAACCAGGTGTGTCCTCATGTGCAAAGTTGACAGACGCAAGAGAAGATTGTCCAACAAGAGAGTTGGTACAGAAGTGGGCTTGCAGTTGAGGCTTGGCAGAGTCCCCTCTTCCCTCCCTCGCAGGCCAATGCTTGCCCTTTCCTCCAGACTGCCCACAAGAGTTCTAGCTGCCCAGATCTGTGTGGGAGGAGAGCCTCCAAGGACACACGTGTCTCATGCCAAATGGAGGTGGATTCCTGGCTGCTTTTATTTACTGAGCGACTTTGAGCTTCTTTCCTCACCTGTGAAATGTGCGGTGACAGGAGTTCGGTAAGAGTTGATAAGAATGATTTGCAAACACCCAGAAGCTGTACCGTTGTCTGTTAGGACACACGCTGCTCTTGGCTCTTTCAGTCAGTCAGTCCGTCATGCAATGTTTAACTTTGTTTTGTCTGCGCAGACTGGCACCCTCCTCCTAGGATCTGCTCTTGACTTTTTTCCAACCATGTGCTCTGAATGGGAACTGCCATCTTCCGAGATGCCCTCCTCCTAGTAGCTGGTTCAAGGATGGGTGACTGGCTCAAGCTGGGCCAACTGGCATTCTTCCTTGGGGTTTTTTTTAATGTGAGAATGTGGAGGTGGCCCAGTTCCCCCTAAAGTTTGGAGCCAGAAAGCTCTGGAATCATTGGTGGGCATGTCCCTCACCATAGGGAAGAAGCAGAAAAGGGACCGGAAATGCAAGAGAATCCTGGAGCTGTGTCCATTGGCGGTTCTAGTTCTGTCTGAGACCTGCCTACACCCACCTCTTCCTACAGTTGTGAGACTTTCCCCCAAAAGATTTCTTTTTGTCTAAACTTGTAACCAAAAGAGTCTTGACTAAGGTTGATTTGTTCAATGTTTATCAAGCAATTCCCTTTGTCAAACCCTGGAGATATAACAGAAAAGACCTGGATCCTCTCCTCTGGGACATCATAGTCTGACGGGGGCGGGGGGGGGGCGCTACAGGAGACAACAGGCAGCATGATGGGGCTGTCACAGAGCAGGTATGCTCCTCTTTGCTTGGGGAAGATTCCTACCCTGGGCCTTAGGCCTTGGTGAGTCTCCCCGATGATGGAGGAGCATGAGGAGAAGGCTTTTAGACAAAGCCTTCACAGGGTGTATAGAGACCTAGGACGTGGATCAACAGAGGTGGATCAACAGAGGTGTTTTCTGGGGCTGGGGCTCAGGTGGAGAAGGAGGTAGGGTCAGGTCAGCAGGGCCTGGTGGACCACACTGAGAGTACAATCGGCAGGGGCAGTTGTTACAGAGCTGGGTGCCTCCAGGGTCATCCTTAGCGGGTCCGAGATGCACTCAGTAAGGCTGGAGACTCACCCTATCAGCCCCCATCATCCCCACCCCAAGCCCTACAGCACTAGGCAGCATGGTATTTCTTAGGTACTATGGCCTCGAGCTCCCAACGGTGATGCCAGGGGAGGTGGTCATGGCTTGAGCAGGCAAGCTGCCCAAAGGCAACTCCACCCCTGGGGGTACCCACCCCAGCAGATTCCCTGTTGGGCAGTGACCATGGGAGGGACCAGGCTCAGACTCGCCCAGACCCTACGCATGGAATGAAGCGTGATTATCAGGCCTCGGGCCTCACCCAGAATGGAGTCCTCTTAAACAACAGCCCAATGGCTTCTTGAGGCACTGGCCTGGCCTGCAAGCCTACCCCAGCCTTCCTGGCTCACCTAGGCCCGCTTCCCGTTGGCCTGGTCTGGCTGAGTTAGAAGGCCTCAGGGCCCCATTTCGGGCCCTGCCCTCACCTGCATCAGTCGGTGGGGCTGCCTGCCTCCCACTTTAGGCTTAAGGAGGGGTCAGCAGGGCCTTGAATACTCATCAGCTCCCCAGAGCTCCCTGATCCCATCACCCGTCAGGCAGTGTGGCCGGGTTGAGCTTCTGAGCCCCATTCTCCCCCACCTCTGCCACTGCTCAGCATCTGCTAGGGATGCCAAGCTCCCAAGACCCACCTCAGCTGAAGACCACACCACTGCCCCTTTGCATAGCCCTGGCTGACGGAAACCAAGAAGATGCTTGGGGCAGTGTTGGAGGGATCCCCAGCCCCTCCCCACCACACAGGTATCTGCCCCCCCACCCCCACTTGCTCCCTATGACCAGGCCGAGCCCCAGTCTGAAGCATTTCCTCCATGCTCCTGGGAAGGGGATTTTCACCTTGTGGGGCTGATGTGGGGACTGGGGATTCATCACTTTCAACAGCAAAAGGATGACACAGTACACAGCTCCCTGCAGGAAGATTGGAGGAAGGGACAGGGACACCAGGAAAGAGCCCAGTGGGTGTGAGAGGGAGCGGGGAGTCACATGGCCGAGCTCCTCTTGGGTAATCCTGAGCCAGGCGCAGATGGCACGGCCGGCCTGCGTTGCAGGGACTCAAGCTGGCTGGAAGCAGGTGAGAAGTCACTCCCGGTATGTGAAACAGGTGTCTCTGAGTAGGAAGAAGAGGTTCCACAGGAACTCGGAGCAGAGAGGCCTGGCCTGGGAGGAACCAGAAAACCTCACGGAGGAAGAACATCTCAGTTCGGGCCTCGAGGTTGAACTGGCCAGTTAATGATGGGGAGTGAGAATGGAAGACGGACGAAGGTGAAGGCTAGGGAGAGCAAGGCATGGGGAAGGCCAAGGCGGAGATCCTGTGTGCTAGAGAGAGTAGGGTCAAGTCAGCATGAACCCCAGGAAATGCCCACTGCCTGGAAGGGAGCTCTTTGGTCAGAGAGCAGATGGGTAGTTTGGGGAAGATGGTTTCTGCCAGTGCTCCCGGCCATGCCCCCAGGATCATGCCCTTCAGAGTACTCACTCCTGCTTCTGGCCCATGAGCCCTGGACTAGAACTGTAAGGTGAAAACCACAGGAGCATCCTGTAATATCTTCCTGGGACCCCCAGCCAAACCTGCATTTGCTTTCCTGGACCACATAAGGGACAAATTTTGCAAACAGGCACTGAAGTTCAGAACCTCCAAGGATGTGGCGCATGAGGCACGGAGAGGGCCCGAGCCCGCCTGAAGCCAGAGCTCCGGGCAATGTTAGTAGGTGTCACAGGATCACACATAAACACAACAGGTTCCTTGTCAGGTAAACTTGGGAGGCTGGGTTAAACTCCAATAAGGACTTTCAGGGTCTTTAAAGCACTAACCGGTGATAAGGGATATACAGTATGGAGAGATTCCCAAACGCGTTTGGCCATGGAATCCTTCTGCCCTTGCTGGAGCTGTTGTCTCTAAGGAACCCACCCAGGGGCCTGCTGGTCTGGATGGTAGAGTCGGAGGCTGAACTTCAGGCGCCTCCCGGCTTACACTTTGTGCACGTTCACCACATGGCTGTTCTTACATTTGGGAGGGTTGGTTCATGGGGGGGGGTTACATGAGCTTGGGTAGAGCAGAATGGAGAGGCCAGGCTCCTCTGACCCCAGCCTTCACAAGAGCTCTCTGCCCTCTGTGCAAATTGCCTGTGGCCTTGGATCACCTGTCCGTGGTTCAGGAAGGGACAACCCCATGCAAAAGAGCCCTTCCCGGCCACCAAAAGCACCGGTATGTTTAGGGAATGCTTCCAGGAAGTGGTGACATTTTCTCCGTGAAGGATGAGTGGGTGAAGAGCAAAGGCACAAGAGAAGAAGCCACATTACAGGCAGCACCAAGGTCGTGGGGACCCGTGTTGGGAGGGGCCGTGAAAGGGAGCGGGTGCTGGTAATGGAATCTTTGAAAGCCATCCAAAAGGGATCTGAACTTGAATCTAGGCATATCAGAACCACAGAAGCTGCTTGAGACAACTTGAGTGACTTGATCAATCCACGAATAATTCTAGCCTAAATCATTCTTGATCCTTCCTTTCTCCCCTTGAGCTCCCAGGACCTGCTCCCACCCCCCCAATTACATGACCTCAGTCACTGCTTGTGACCTCCCAACTCACCCCTGTTGGATGTGCCAGTTCTGATCCAGCCCATGCCACTTCTTACCTCCTCCTCCCTCCCTGCCATCTCCTTGGCCTGGTGTCTCCCCTTGGTTCCCTGCAGATGGCCTCACATGGCCCTAACAGAGAACCTTGCACGGGCTGCTTCCAGGGTTCCTCCCTTTGGAGCAGCCACCTCAGGGGGACCATCTGCAGGCACCATCTCCCTGCTCCCTAGGCGCGGCCCCCAACACATTTAAGGAAGGGTAGTTATGGGGCCCAGTCGTTAAGCGTCTGTCTTCGGCTCAGGTCATGATCCCAGGGTCCTGGGATCGAGTCCCACATCAGGCTCCCCATTCTGCGGGAAGCCTGCTTCTCCAACTCCCACTCCCCCTGCTTGTGTTCCCTCTCTCGCTGTGTCTCTCTCTGTCAAATAAATAAATAAAATCTTAAAAAAAAAAAAAAAAGGAAGTGTAGTGACTCTGGGGTACCAAGCAATGTCTAGGCATCAAGAAAATGCTGACGGTGCCCCCCCGCCCTGCTCCAGAGAACATAGGATGGCCCTCTCTCCTCAGCTCAGTCGGCTCTCCAACTCAGCTTTCCTGGAACCTGTCTCTCGACCTCTGGAAAAGCAGCACATCTATCAGGCAAGGACTCGCCCTCGTCATCAGCCTGCCCAGGATTTGGACACTGGTTTCCCTTGCAGTTGATAGATGTCAAAAGCCACCTGGGGTGAGAGGGTAGAGACAGAAGAAAGGGGTCTAACTGGGGGCATCAGACTGCAGTGACCTGCTGCCCCCATTGCATCCTTGGGATGGATAAGGGTCCAGACGGCTGGGTTAAGACTTATGTCCCCTCTGCCCTTGGGGCAGGACTGGGATGGGGCTGGCTGCCTCCAGGCTCTGACTGACACATCCTTTCTTTCATGGGTTAGTCCTTTGATGTAGTGTCCTTCTATTTCAGAGAAGTGGCTCTTCCCATCTCTACTGGGATCCGGGGGACAGGATCCTTTCACACAAGCCACTCTTTCCTTGGGATTCTCTCTCCCTCGGCTTCCACGAAGGGACAGAAGCCTTAGAATCTCTTGAATCTGCTGACTGATTCTGTGCTGGCATGTTAGGTATTTTTACGATTGTCCTCAAATCCCATTATCTCAGCCTTCTGAACAGGCTCAGTGACTCATCCTGGCTGAACCCATGACTGGCCACCAAGTCCGCTGCTGCTCTCACTCACAGGTATGACAGAGACCCTAGAGCAGTGGAAGAGATTTCTGGGTCTTCCACATACTCTCCCCCTCCTGAGTCCCAGGCTATGGGAAAAACGCAGTGACAACAAAATTAGAAAAGAACGGTCTTGACCACGTAAGATAATTGTCAACACTGAATGGTGTTTCAAAGAGAAACAAAAGTAAAATTAGAGGGTTGACGAGCTGGGAGGAGCCCACAGATAATCCTGCTCCTTCTCTCTAGCCAGCACTTACCACATTAGTAATTTCACACTTCTCTGTGTTATTATTTGCTTAATGCACTCAACAAATATTTACTGAGCAGTCACGACAAGCCAGGCACTATTCTAGAGGTAGTCTGGGTGCCGTCAGTGACAAAGCAAAGACACTGCCCTCTGGGTGCTTACATTCTGGGGGAGGGGAGGGAGAGACAGACAGCAGGAAACGATATTCACATGAAATGAAAGGACAGAAAACGCCGGAAGGTGCAAGTGCTTAGGGAAAACATTCAGAAGAGCAGGGCAAGCAGTCCTGAACTCGGGGCAATCTGTAGCTTTCAAAGGAGTTAGCAGAGGGGACTCCTGGGGGAGCATGGCAGTAGAAGGCCTGTGGTCAGAAGAGGCAGGAGACCGGGTGACTAAAGCAGAGGGAGCAGAGGGAAGGGCGGCAGAACAGGGAAGGGATCACGTGGGGCCTGGTTCACTGTCATGACTCTGGTTTTTATGAAGATGAAAGGCAGAGTTCTGCAGAAGAGGGTAGTGATGGGATGGGACTTCACGCCTGTCAGAGCCCCATGGGGGCAGGGTCAGTCTGCAACTGCCAAGAGCTCAATAAATAGGAAATGCCAGTGAAATGAATGAATGAATGAATGAATGAATCCAAGACAGAAATTATGCCCATACCTTCCCAGAGAGATAGGACCGTGAATTCTTCAAGACAAATATATTTCCAATCTGGTCATTGTGTTTGGATCAGAGATTTTTGTCCTATATCCCTCAGAGACTTTTTCAAAGTCCTCATACCCAGACACCCCCCCTCCCCCGCCGCCCCCGCCAAATCCTGATTCCCAGGTTGGGTGGGGCCCGCATGAGTATGTGAGTCTCACAAAAACCCACCCCCAAGCGAGAAACATCAGTGTAGACATTCCCAGATACTTCCAAATACTCAGCACCCGGCATCATATCCAGCCCCAGGGGACGCATTAAATGAATGAATAAGTGTTCCTTGACTGAATTCATGGGTGTCTTAAGTGCATGAAGAGAGCTAATTAATTGCCCTTTTCCATTTTCAACTCAGATGTTTGGAATTGTGTAAATAAAGAGCTGTCCAGAGAATGAGAAGTCCAAGGCCATTGCTGTCTGCTGCTCCCCCCACCACCCCCAAACGTGCTGTGCCACTACCTCCTCTCTGGGGCTCTTTCCCTTCATTGGCTTCCACTTGGTGTGCCCTAGGGCAGGGGGAGCGCAGGGAGGCTGGGAAGGCAATCCTTAGAGGATCTCCGGGATTCTGAAAGCAGATTGCCTTTCATAACGCAGTGTGTTTCTGCGGAGCTTGGACTGGGCGGGGCTTCTCCGTGGATGAGAGGTTTGCTGGGAATGCAACATTACTAGACAGCCCGGTGCTCCAAAAGGAAGAGGGTGCTGGGCCTGGGGAGCGAGGGGTAGGGCCGGTGGACGCTTGGGGAGAGGCAGCCATTCACTTCCCTTTCCTCGCACAAAGGGTCCACCCACATTCCAGGGACAGGCACAGATCCTTCCTGCAGGAAATGCTGGGGCTATGAGGACAGTCCTGTCTGCCCCTTGCCTTCTTGCTTCTCCCCATCTCTGCCAGCTGCCTCTCTGGAGCTGGGGGGCCTCCGCTCCGGGCATCTGGGTCTCACAGATTCCTGGCCTCTTGCTTGCAGGTGTTGCTGCCAGAGATTTTTGCATGTAAACAGTAAAGGGCCCCTCATTATCTTGACATACTTGGAATAAGTATGGCCTTTTTTTTTTTTCTCTTCCCAGAATTCAAAAAAGGCCAGAAATTCCACAAGGCTCTGACTCAACTCTATTCTCTCCTTCCTCTTGCTTTCCCACTCTACCCTCGTGACCTTGAAAGAGCAGCCCAGGGGCCTGCACTCTGCCTCCGTCCGAGCGTGCTGCTACCCATGGTGGCTGGAAGTCTTCCCCTAACACAAGCACCCACTTCGTCACACTGAGGCAGCGGTCCCCTAACCCAAGCACCCACTTCGTCACACTGAGGCAGCGGCTCTGACCTACAGGAGAGCGCGTAGTGATTGGCTAAGGGCCTAGCACTAAAGTCAGGCAGCCTACGTTTGAATCCTGACCCCTCCACTTATCAGCTGTGTAGCAAACGAGTTCTGCCTCTGCACCCAAGCTTCCTCATGTCTAAGATGGGTGTGTCAATAGGTTCTTTGTCCCAGCCGGACTGTGAGGATTAAGTGAGATAATGTACAAAGAACAAATCACAAACAATAGATCTAACTCCTGCGTTCTCCTTAGCACTGAGCACCTGTCCTATACCCACTACTATAGAAGGTTCTAGGCCCTCAGAGGCCACCTCATCCAAGAGACAGTTAAAACAGAAGCTTTGGGCTCTACAGGATAAAATGGTGTTAGAGACTGAAGGAAAGGCAAGAGTAACCCTTTGCAAGGAGATCGATTTCAGAGGAAAGAGACCCCTACAAAGGTTTTGAAGGTTGAATAGGAGTCCTTTAGACAGACGAAGGGGAAAGGACATCACAAGCAGAGGAGACAGCATATCCCAAGACTCAGAGGTCCAGCCAGCAAGCTGGGTTTGGAAGTTCAGGGTGTAGGAATCTAAAAGGGGAACAGGACCCCCGAAACAAATAATGTATTATGTGTTAATGATAATCATCATCATCATCATCATCTTGGGGAAAAGAGCGAGAAGACAAGGGTGACACGGAAGCTTTTAAGAGCAGCAGAGTCCCATCCTAGAAGGCCTTGGAGACCTTGCCAAGGAGAAGTCTAGACTTTTCCCTAGAGGCACTGCCCTATAGTGCAGGATTTCCTTTTAGGAAACTCTCTGGCTGTAGTAGGAGGGTCAGGAGGCAGACACGGGAAAAGACAAAGGCTGGGTCAGAGCTGGAAGATGGATGCCAGTGGGTTGGGCAGTGGCCCCCAAGCTTCAGTCACTCCCAATCCCAACTATTATTTATGCAATATTTCCCTTCATGTTGGCTTATTCTTTAACTCTTATTATGTCTCTTCTGTTGTACCATTTTAACAGCTGCTTCATTTTTTTCCTAACATATATGTAAAACCTACACTCTTAAAACAAAAATGTATGTCCACTTGCCACTAGAAATCACCTCTTTGCCCCCCGGGGGCACCTGCCTCAGGCTTTGGGAGCCATGAGTCCTGCTGCAGCTCCTGCTAAAGGTCAGAGGACCTGAGGCCAGGCCATGGCAGAAGGAAAGGGAGAAGGGTCTTCTCTGTTTGCTGTCAGCCGGGTCAGCTTCCCAAACCCCTGTTTCAATGGGTAGGGCCTAGGGGGCTGGAGAGTGCACACCCTGGTCGCTGCTCTGAAAACAAAGACCAGGCAAGCCTCCCCGCCCCTGGTAGCCTGTGAACTATGGTTGTCATTCACTCGTGCATGCTCCAGCTCAACTGGGAGCACAGACAGGCAAACTCTCACTCTGAGAGTGAGAGAGATTTAAGCAGACCCAAGGATGACTCAGTTGTGGAATCCTTTGTGGGCAACTGCTTTGTGCTGTATTCGTGAAAAATGTGCAGGGGGAGGGAGAGAGAGGAGGACCATAGGAAGGCAAGAAGGCACACATCATCTGATTTATCCTTCCAAGAATCTGGTAAGGCAGGAATCATTGTACCCATTTTACAGATGAGGAAGCAATCTCAGAGACATTAAGCTACTCTCCAAGGTCATTTCTAGTAAGAAATATAACTAAGCTACTAGTCCAGATTGGTCTGACTTTAAAGCCACCGCTTTCTTTGAAAAGCAGAAGGTCCAAAATCACACCACGGTAGCAAAGCAACTGTTATTTTTCAAAATCCCCATTCAGTCTTCTCTTGTTCATGTTTAAAAAATGTGCATATTCTTCTTCATATACATTTGTAATATTGCTAAATAGTCTTTACAATAATCACTTTTACATAATATTCCGCCCTGTGCACATATCATGATTCACTGAGCCATCACTGAACATTTAGGTAGTTTCAACGTCTCTGGGTTATAAATCCTCCCCACCCCCAACCTTCCCAAGGCAGGCTCCCCTAGGATGAGTCAGGGCTCGCGTCTGCCCTATGTCTGGAAGGTTATGTAGGTCACTGGAGCCTGATCATACCTATAGTGGGCTCAGCCAAGCATTCTGATGTCTCTCAGAAGGCGAGATCCACTCAAAGTTCTGTCCTCTGCCCTTGCCTGCACTCTGCCAACTGGCCCCCAACCACTCAGGTGACAAAACCAGAGGAACTGTGAGCTCAGGGGGGAAGGGCAAAGGCTCATCGGGATGAGCCCTTGCTACTAATGAAGGCAGCCCCAGGCCCAGACATCCCAGGAGTCAAAAGGCGCCATGACCCCAGAATGGTCTGCAATGATCTTAGCACTGAGTTAGGAGCCAGACCCCTGCTAAGGGCCTGGGGCATTGCTTGGTCTCTGTTCCCTTGAGAGTTCCCTTCCAGAGAGTTCTCAGCTCTCTGCCCCTCAGGGGGGAACACAGCCACATACCAAAGTTGGTTTCCCAGCCATTCTAAGAGAGACTCCAGCCATAGAAACACTCCTGCGAGCAGGCGTGCAGAACTGCCTAAGGTGAATGGCCGAAGATCACATTTTCAGCATGCTTCTCTGTTTTATCTGTTTGCAAAACAGATATTTGGGGAGGTTGGGCTTAGAATTGCTTCGCGGTTGCCGGTCCCAGGGGAAATGGTTGGAATTCTTCGCATAGCTGGAGGGCCGTGAGGCAACAGAGAGGACTCCTCAGAGGCCTCTCCCTACCCAGGAAAATGAGCCACCGCCCCGGCATCTTCTCTCCTTGGATGGCTTCTAGTGTGTGACATGCTGGACTTTCTTTCCAAGAAGGCAGGGTGGTGGGAAGTCTCTAGAGGGGTTATTTGGAGGAGAGTCATTGCCTTAATTATGCAAGCCCAGGACAGAGAGTGCTTCCAGAGGTCATGTTCTCCATACCCCTGCCCAGCACAGCACACCCAGGGCCTGCACAGCTGGCCTTTAGAGTTGCTCATGAAGCGTTAGTGACAGTGGCTTTCTCAAGACATCGGGATTTCTGGGTTTTATTCTGAGTATGTTGCTTTTTTTTTTCTTTTAATAAAAGAACACGTATCCTTTTAAAACAAAATCAATAAAGTTTTTTTAAATAAATAAATAAGACTCAGAGTCAGGGTATTTCATCTGTTGCCTTTATTCTAAGCCCCGGGGTGCAGCAATCTTTCTTGTCAGGAAATCATGTCACCCTGATCTACCCTTTCCTGCAGCCTTTTGGATACCCTGACAAGCTGCTGAAAGGAAGCAGAGGTTGTAACCTCCTTGGTCAACCTGTGGCTGGTGCACATTCTTCACAGGGCATGCTGGCCAGTGGCCAATAGCCACACCTACAGAATTCTCTGAGATGAGGAACAGCATTTCTGAGACCACTCAATGGAGACTGCCTCAAAGGCTAGCTGGACTTGATTCTGACACCACTCGCTGCCAGGAAATACAGGGAGAGAAATTCCCCTTCCGGCACCAGGTCCCTGCTCTGCTGGGAGGTGGAGATGTGTCCACAGGAAGCTTGGCCCCGAGGCCCAGTGCAAATGGCGCTGTCCTGGTTTATGGGCCCTTTGAACGGCCACGACTTTCACTGCTTCCTTCGGAACTTCGGGAAAGCACCAGAAGGATGGCAGAAGGAATGCCAAGCAGCGTGTGGACTGGTGGACCACCCTGTGACTGCTTGACGAGAGACTGGCAGGGAGGCTGATGCCAGGTGTGTGGGTGGGATTGAAGAGAGGGCTGGGGCCCCTCCCTGGGGTGGCCACTGTCCGGGAGGAGAGAATGAAAGGCATGCCTCAGAAGTGTCAGAGTCCCACAGGTGTGTGTGCCGGAGGGCTGACAGGCTGAGAGTTCTCACACTGCCTGTCCTGTGGAGTAGAGGCTCCCAGCCCTGCCCCCGTGTCACTTGTTGCCTGGAGACCTTTTGAAACACCCGGTGCCCAGGCTGTATTCCAGACCAAACCAATCAAACTCTTTGGAGGTAGGACTCAGGGATCAGTGTTTTCCTAGGGCTTCTGCGTAACTCAAATACTCAGCCAGGGTCGAGAACCAGGGCTTTAAAGAGGTATCTCATGTGTCCCGGGCTCATCAAACAAAATAAACAGGGCTCCTCCTGAGTGATTCATGGAGCCGCCTTCTCCCTAGAGGCCTTCCTTGCTCTCTAGTCTCTCAAATTGCCACCATTCTTCAAAACCCACCCCAATCCTCCCCATGCCCCTCTACCCGAGGCAAGCCCCTCCTGGCTGCGGCAGCTGCAGTGAGCATGTTGTCTGAGGTCCTGAGGTCCCCTGTCCTCTAGGACCTCTGTCATTTACCATGCTTAGCCATCAGTCGACCAGTTGCCTTGTTTGCAAATAAGGTAGCCTGTGCCGTGGGACAGGTATTTTGTGGCAGGTCGTGTTTCCTTGTAACCCACCGACCTATCCCTTACCACCACTCACTGCCCATATGAGTTGCTCCATAAGTATTTGGGGGCCCATTTACATTCCACAGCATTTCAACATTTCAGGCAATCTTGGTGAGAGAGTTGAAAGAATGTCTGATACAAATTAATGGTTTTAATGTTGATCAGTGACTGTGTTCATGGAGGTGCATATGGCGGGCAGCAGGGGGTGGGAATGGCTTCAGGAAGAAGGGCCCTCCAAAATGCCCATCAGGCTGTCCTCCAGGAATGTATGCATAACGCTATAACCCAGGCCTCGGGTGGCCCAGTCTCTGCACCAAGCATCTTCAAAGCCATGGCATATCCACAGGGTGCTGGGCAGGAATGGGTGCTTTCTTTTTTTTTTTTTTTTTTTAATTTTTTTTTTTTTTTTTTTTTTTTTACAGATTGAGAGAGAGAGAGAGAGAGAGATTACAAGTAGGCAGAGCAGCAGCCAGAGAGGGGAGGAAGCAGGCTCCCTGCCAAGCAGAGAGCCCGATACGGGGCTCGATCCCAGGACCCCGAGATCATGACCTGAGCTGAAGGCAGAGGCTTAACCCACTGAGCCACCCAGGCGCCCCGAATGGGTGCTTTCTAATGAACAGTTCTTGGAATATTTATTGCCATTTCTTAAGGAAACTTGAAGAACTGAGACTCTCAGTTCTTTAATTTCCTTTCTACCTCCCTCATCCCCACCCTGTACATCACATCTGAATTGCTGATATACCCCCTAGACCTTGAAGGGTAAAGAGAAATAGGAAGGGTGGTCCAAGCAGAGAGACTAGCAGAGGGCACGGTGCTTACTGGGTTCTCAGGATGGCCAGTGATCCTGTGAGTGTGGAAAGACGAGAGTAGAGGATGGGGGTGGACAAAAAGAGGCTGGAAAGGAAGACCACAGCCAGGGTAAGAAGGGCCTTGAATCACAGGCGAGGGGGGTGGACTCCAGGATTCACCATCCAAAGCAGAAGACCAAGAGGTGGTACGATGGGTTCCCTCTGGTAACACATAAGAGTGGACATTGGTCAGGGTGCGACAGCAGGTGACTGGGCCGCGGGAAGGCTGTGGGCAAGGGCTGGCCCAATCAGGCCCCTACATGGCTGCCAGGGAAGATCTTTCTGGGCCCTATGCCCTCAGGTGTGTTCTCAGGCCTGGGGTCAGCACTGGAGGTGCTCCCACATACCTTACCCAAGAGTCCCTTCCAGAGGTCCCAGCCTGCCTGGCCAGTCACCCCCAGACTCAGACCATCTACTCCACACGGCTCCTCCAGTCTCTGAGCTGAGATCAGAATTCCCCAAGTGTTGGCAGGGTCACCCCCGACTGCCTTCACTCTCAGGCCAACATTTCTACTTATGTCCAAGGCCAGGGACATTCATAGTCACCACCACATAGAAGACAAACAAGCAAATCTTTAGTGAGACTCAAACAATATAAAATATATTTTAGTGACTATTTAAAACAGAGGAATGGCTCCTTAATGTCAATTTTTACCAAAAGGTTTTAGGAATCTGGGCTGTTTGCATTTTCCAGGAAAGTGGTGCTGAGAGGGAGTTAGGACTTCAAGTTGACTTATGAGGGGAGGAGGTAACAGGTAACTCCTGTGAAAGAAGGGGGGAAAACGGGGTTGGAACCTATAGGTTGTGATGAGACCTGATTTCTCTGTCAGTCTGCCAGGGACTGCTAGAGAGGTCGGGCGATGGTGATGGGCCCTTGTACAACCACCTTGCTCAATCATTGGCCAAGGCCACCCCAAGAAGAGCATAAATTTGGTCCAAAATCTAAGTGGACCTGCAGGAGTCCACAGTGTAGGCAGCCAGCTGACCATGGCCTTGCAGCTGGACAGTCCTTGCTTAGAGAGAAATCTTCTCCATCTGCCATGGACACCATCCTCTCCCCGCCTCCGGTCTGAATGGGCTACACCTGGTGCGTGTGAACCCCATGCCCCATGTCCATAAGGAGTCCCCTTCACTCCCCATCCATCCCTTCCTTCCCTCCTGCCTCACTGGACAAAGGGCACCTCTCTCCAAGGATCCTGTCTGCCTCTCCCTCCCTCTTCATTCCAACGCTGAAGCCCTTCCCTTCATTTATCCCCTGACAGTACTCTGCCCAAATTCACCGCTCCCTGGGAAAAAAGCTGTACAACTCGAATCACCAAGACTCATCTTCCTAAGACAAAGAAGGAGCTCAACATACGTCACAGAGCTAAGCAAACAGAAAAATGAGCAAAAGGTCTGAATGGATGGCTAGTGGAGCAGGAAATACAAATGGCCCTTAGGTGAAGAGATGTTAAACCTGACTCACTGTGAGAGAGAGTCAAGCTAAGTCTACACAGAGATAGCATTTTTCACCTATCAGATGGGCAAATATCAGAAAGTTTGATTCAGCACAGTGTTGGCGGGGAAACAAGCACTCTCACAGGTGGGAACCTGGTAAAGCTGGATGGAAGACAGCTTAGCGACAGTCCTCTCGGTTACAAATTCCCATGACCTTCAAAAGGCAGTAAAATGGAATGGTTCTGAGAACGGACTGGAGCCAAAACACCCTGGTCCAAATCCCAGCTGTCCAGGTCACCTGACTGCTCCCTGCCTCACTTTTTCTCATGGGATAGATAGATTCTTTTGAGGATTAGAATACATTAATTATTGTAAAGCACGTACTGCAGTTCCCGGCTCTTAGTAAATACCATGCAAACGTTAACTATCATTATTATTAATTGACCCAGCCATGCCACTGCTAGGAATGTATCCTACAGACACACTTGCACGTGTGCTAAGGGAGTGTACCGTGTAATTCACTGCAGTACTGATGCAACCGGGGAAAACTGGAAACAGTCCAAATATCCATAAACAGGCTAAATTAATTATGTATAATGCAATACTATGTGGATGCCAAACAGTGGCAAAGAAGCTCTTTAGCGTGGACCCAGTGTGTACAGAATCCTACTGTAAGTTGTTGGGTTTTTTTTAAGATTTTATTTATTTATTTGACAGACAGAGATCACAAGTAGGCAGAGAGGCAGGCAGAGAGAGGGGGGCTCGATCCCAGGACCCCAGGCAGAGCTGCAGGGCTCCATCCCAGGACCCCGGGATCATGACCTGAGCCGAAGGCAGCGGCTTAATCCACTGAGCCACCCAGGCACCCCACCTACTGTAAGTTTTTAAGTAAGGAAGAGAATCAACACAGGTCCACATGGCCTAGCCACAATTAGGAAATTCTCTATTTTCAATTCTCTTTTCAACTACAAAAGTCTCTTAAAAAAAAAAAAAAAAAAAAAGAAGAACTTTTTCCAAAAATAAATTTGGCACAAACACCTTTGGTAGCAAAACCTGAACTGAAGTAAAGTCACTAAAGGCTGATTATGACTTTATTTAATCTACTTGGTGCAAAAACATTAGCATGTTTTATTATACACTCTGCGGAGGCTCAACATGCACTCTTTGTACACTCCTTGACTGCTGAATTCCCAAAAACACGGGCCCCAAAGTGTTTCAGTTATGGAAGTATGGACCTTTATTCACCTTTTTTTTTTCTATTAAAATATCTCTTGATCCACAAGAAAATAGCTCCAGTTCCCTCTACTAAAAGAGCTGCCTGACTATGCAGCAGGAACATGAGGGGCAATTTTACTGTATTTGAATCCTGAATTTAAAGAGTATTTATTCAGCAAATAAATCAATACTACAAAGACCTCCTCAGTCCAGGCGACCAGGTCATCTTAAAGCCTGAACACCCTCTTACTGGCATCTCTGCACCGGGCTGCCTGGGAAGCAGGACTGGAGGGTGGAGGCAGGTGGGACCAGAGCCTCCTTTCTGACTCACCATGCTGCCCCGGGTGCGGTGGCAAGGTCTCCTCCCTACAAAAGTAGAGATAATGAGAGTGACTCAATGGCGGGCGCTCCGACGGGCCGAGTGGTGGGGAAGCCAGGTCCTCTAGCTGGTGGCCTCCTGCACTCCTTTCCTTCCAGAAAGGCAGGAGCCACCTTCTAGACTTCCTCTTCAGCACTCCTCCCAGCAGAGACCCCATGCAGGGCATCTGATCCAGCTGGTAGCGGCAGGGTCCTGGTGGACTGACGGTCGGTGTGGAGAGCAGAGTCCACAAAATGTCAGTCCCACAGAAGACACAAAGAAAGTTCACCCAGCAACCCTATTTTCAAGGGTGAAAATTCAGAACAAGCCCCATGTCAATGTGATAGGGGGATAGTTAAATAAGTCCAAGGGGGGTGGATAGATAGACCTGAATGTGCTGGTACAGAATAAGGCCACAATCTAGTATTGAGTAAAGAAAACAAATTGCAGAATTTTATGTATATACACACACACACACACACACATATACATATATATACACATGTATGTATATACATACATACACACACATATATAATATACACATTATGTATAAATCATATATTTAATTATAATATATATTCTATCACAACATATAATTAATAAATTATAATACGTATATAGGATGACACAAAAATACACATATAATCTGACAAGGACACTTAGCCAACAGAGGGAGGGAGGAGAAAGTAAGAGATGAAAAGTGTTCATGTATAATAAAAGAAGAAAAGTAAGAGGCAGATGGGCAAGCTGAATGCCAAGTGCCAGTCCAGTGGGCTGCCCACGAGAAGCCTGCCCGTCACACCCAGAGACTCAGGAATCAGGACACAGTCACCGTGGAAGGCGTTGGAGTGGAAAGCAGGAGCAGTTACACCCTGCCTCCCTCCTCAGCTGGGCAGTGGGTTAGCTTATCTCTGTTATCCAGAGGAGACTACCGAAAAGTTAAACCCAAGGGGCGCTGGATATAGGAGCAACGTACACAACAGGGTGGGGAGGTGGACGACTCGGCACTGAAAACCAGGGATTGAGTGTCAACCTGTGAAGGGCAAACCTACGAACCGCTTTCCCCCAAATCCCCAACCACCGCCAGCCAGCCACCCAGTGACGCCTGTCCTACCCACGCGGACTAGGGACTGCACCATCCTCGGAAGAAACTGGATGGCTTTAGAGAGCCCCAGACTAAGCCCTGGGTCTTCCTACCCCCCTTCATGAAGCACAGCTCTACCTAAGCACACAGAGATTCTAGTTAGACTTTCTCAGCAGCCCCCTTGAATTATGAACAGATATGTCCGAGTCCCCCATACCTGGAGAAAACCCCCAACACAAAAGACAGAAACCACATCAAAGAAACAGAATAAAAGCAGACAACAGGTAATGCCCAGAGTAAAAGAAAACGTCAAGAAAGACAATAATATATTCGGAGAGGTGAGAAAATGGCTTCCATGAAACTAGATCAGAATTGTAATTTTTTAAGGCAGAGGAGAAAAAAACCCAACTCTTCAAAATGAAACATGTGATTCTAAAATAAAAACAGACAAGATTTAATGGAAAGATCCGGTGGTGAGAAAAATCATCCAGAGAGAAGAAGAAAAGAGAGAGGACAGGGGAGAAAAGATGCATCAGCAGGCCCTCTGCTTGGAAAGCAAGCACAGAGGGAAGGAGCAGGAGGAAATGATATGTAAAAATATCACAGGAAAATGGCCCTGGACCAAAGGACAGCAGCTAAGTGCCTGTCGAGCAGCTAGAACAATAAAGGAGGAAAGACCCACAGCAAGACAAGTGGTAGTGAGATTCCAGAAGGCCTGGCGTGAAGGAAGGGGCCTAAAGGGCTCCAGCAGGAAGACAACAGGGCGCGTACAGTAGGAATCAGCGCGGGGAGGGCTGCGGGAAGAGTGGGCCGGGTCAGGGCAGGGCTGGGGAGACTGGGGAATTCATTCTTTAGCTGTGTCACCATTGAGTTCCTTCTTCAGATGTAGAGGCAGAATTTTACCTAGAATTTTCCAGAATGTATACCTGGAATATGGGGGGGGGGGGGCGTTCATGCAAATTTTTCTTCTTTTCTTTCTTTTGTGTATGTGTGTGTGTGTATGTGTCTGTGTGTAGGAACCACGCCCCCCCAACCCATTACCCAGGTGACAACCTAGTGCATATCCTTCCATATACTTGTCTCTGTGCTCGTATACAATATACACATACATATACACACTTATACCTGTATGTAGACACAAGCACACCCATATGTGTGACTACACAGCAGCACGAGAATGTAATTCTTGGACCTCTGCAATCTTTGCCCTGATGCCAGCCGTCCCCAGCTAGTGACTGAGCAGGGCAAGGACAGAAAGGCTGGCCTGTTCCCAGGACACAGGACTCCTAGAATCCAAGACTTGTGCTCAAGGACTCCCACCCAAGTTGCAGAAACTTCCTTCGAACAGCACTGTGGTTCTCAGCCTGACTCTCTCCCAGCCTCCTCTAGCAAACTCCCCACTGTTTACTAACAGTTTTCCCTGATGAACCTCATTCCCATTCTGGTGACTGATTCTTGGAGGACCCAAACTAACAAAACATAGGTTTTTAAATCATTGCTTTACCTAAATACTGTATATGTTTTTCTTCATCTTGCTTTTCTTACTCACCAATAGCTAATGAAAATTTATCACTGATACAGCTCTGGTTCATTTTTTAAATGGCTGTCTAATATTCCTAGAAATGGAACTATGTACTGTAACTTACTCAGCCATTTGTCTACAGGTGGACGGACATTCACTTGGATTCCAAGTTTGGACACTCTGGACAATGCTGCCATAATTATCATTATCTTGTACGGATATTTAAGGACAGATGATAAAGAATGGATTGGTGATCAAAATATACTCATATACACATAATTTATACCAGTTATGATATATAAAATTATTAACCTTATATAATAATTTTCATTGATGTTGCCAGATTTTTTTTTTTTAAGATTTAATTTGTTTATTTGACAGACAGAGATCACAAGTAGGCAGAGAGACAGGCAGAGAGAGAGGAAGGGAAGCAGGAATCAGGCTCCCAGCTGAACAGAGAGCCCGATGCGGGGCTCAATCCCAGGACCCTGGGATCATGACCTGAGCGGAAGGCAGAGGCTTAACCCACTGAGCCACTCATGCGCCCCAGTGTTGCCAGATTTTTTTTTAAAGGCTATAAAAACGTGTATTTCTGGGGCGCTTGGGTGGCTCAGTGGGTTAAAGCCTCTGCCTTCCGCTCAGGTCATGATCCCAGGGTCCTGGGATCGAGCCCCGCATCGGGCTCTCTGCTCAGCAGGGAGCCTGCTTCTTCCTCTCTCTCTGCCTGCCTCTGGCCTACTTGTGATCTCTGTCTGTTAAATAAAATAAATAAAATCTTTAAAAAAAAAAACAAAAACGTGTATTTCTATCACCAATGTATGTGACTATCTCTTTCTCTTCAGGCCACGTATTACCAAACCTTTTCATTGTTTTTCAAGCTGACCTAACCATCTCACTACCAGCGATTCCTCATATTTTTTGGCTCTTTGGAATTGCTCTCCCGTAAGTTGCCAGTCTTTCTATTGGGTCATTTAACTTTTTCTTGTCAGTTTGTAGAAGTTCTTTGCATCTTTGTACTGCTTTGTAAATACAGTTTCCACTTCTCTTTATCTGTCCTCTGGGTTATCTTCTGCCACAAAAAGCTTAAAATTCTAATCTAGTTAAATGTGCTCATCTTTTCTTTCACAACATCTGGGTTTCTGGTTATTTGTCAGAGCTCTCCCCTCCCCCAAGTCTTCATGATCAAGAAGGCTGCTAGTGCTCTAGCCATCGTACGGGTTACCAGCAGCAAGATGGAGAAGGGCACAAGAAGGGCACTCCACCTCCCTTCGAAAGGAATTTCCCAGAAATTTCCACATGTCGATTCTACTTATATGTCATTGGCCATGACTTGGTTACACAGTCACAGCTAGCTACAAGGAAAATATCGTCAGGACTGTCTTTGGGAAACGCAATCTGCCACATCCACACTTAGAAAGAAGGGCACTCATGCTTTGCGGTATTCAGCAGAAAAGGAGAAACCACACGCAGCTAAGGGTGGGCTGGAGCCTGGGACTCCACCACTTAGGAGAGAAAGGGTCTCTATCTCGGTCCCCACAGGCATGATGCTTAAGATGGTAGGTCTGCTAAGTCACCAAGAAAGTATTCAAGAGGGTCTCGGTTCCAAGGCTGGGTGAGCATCACACAGTGGCCCCAGCTTCCAGAGACGGCATCTCTGCCTGGAACACTGTATTCTCAGTGCCTTCCCCAGGCGGCGGGCAACAGGTCTGTGGCTGGGTGGGGAGTAGCTAAGCCTCCTGGCATGCAGGGCCAATGGCTTCTGAACTCTGGGAAATACCACTAGGCACTTCCAGGCAGATGGGGGCTTTAGAGAATTGCTTATGATTCATGCCAGGCTGCCCAGGGTGGGGAGGTCAGAGAGAAAACATAACATTGGAAACACTTTCTCATTTCTTCACTCAGTAACTCACAAGGCCACTTGTCATTTGCTGGAGGCCCGGACAGGGACCAGGCACATCTACCCAGATATTTCTTGCAGGTTTTCTTCCTATATTTCTGCACTGTAAAAGGGGAAAGCACCCACGGAACAGAGGTAGGTCAGTGGAGAGCAGCTGGCCACAAAGAACAGAGAATGAGACGTTCAGCCTGGAAGAAGTGGGGAAGCAAGACGCCAGCATGCCAAGCTAAGGGCGAAGTGGGTTCTAGCACACAGAGCATAGGCCAAAGCTGGTTCCACCTCGCCCCAAATGGGTCCTCTTCTCTGAGTCCTCTCACCTCACTGGGCTTTGACTTTCTCATCTGTAAAGTAGGAGGGGTAGTCCTGGGCCTTGCCCCTCACCAGCCTTGAGAAGGGGTTGATCCCGGGAGTCCTCCCGTCTCCCGTAAGTCAGAAAGCCCATGATCAAAGCTGCTGGTCAGACCAGCATGCTCTGCTACGATTCTCTTGAGGTTTTTTAAAAATGTCTTTAAGAAAAGCATACAGTATTATAGGTTCACCATTAAAATAACCAGGAAACACAGACAGACAAAGAGTAGGCCATTAAAGAGAGGAAAGAGCTGTTCATGTCTCAGGTTACACTCTTATAACTTCCAACATCTGAACATTTTTTGAATAATACCATACTTTATATAGGGTTCTGTAACCACCTATTTTGCACTCAACAATTTATGGCATGAGTTTCTTTCTACGCCAAGAAGCTACCCTCCATGACATGTTTGAATGCTTGCCTGATCGCCTGTCCATGCTGTGTTCAACTCTGAGCACAGGATCGGTAGCACTGATGTTGGCTTTCCCTCTGACCCCAGCAGGCCGAGAGCAGAACTGGGACGGATCCTCTCTTTATTTAAAATTTTGCTCTTTTGTTCACCATGGACTGATTTTATCTGTTAAAATATCATGTCTCTAGACTCTGGTGGGTTTTGGCACCTGTTAAGTTCTGTACTGAAGGCGAGAACCCCCCCCCCCCCGGCTTCCCCCTCAGGCCCCATCCTATGTCACATGATGAGCGGTCCATACTCTGTATCACTAACTGTTGGGATCCTCAGATTGTTCCGATGTTTCCACTTTATTGTCAGTCTCTCCCGCACCCAGCGCAGTGCCCGACACCTGGTGCGCCCGCAGTCCGTAACTGTAGAATGAGCGACTGCATGAATGAATTGGTGGAGGAAGGAAACACCACAATGATCATTTTTGTGGGGAGTGCCAAGAGAGGCATGGGAGGGGTACAAGCCCGGATAAACAGGGAAGCCCGCGTGTCCACCACACAGAGACCAGGGGCAGAGGTGGCCCAAGTCCCCACGCGGGCAGGGGCCAGCTCTCCGGTGGGCCAGGGAGTTCTCTCGGTGTACACATAGCACAGGCCCACCCAGAGCCCCTTTGGAAGCCCCCGTCATTTCCCACTGAAGCCATCACTATTCTGGCTGGGCCCTGGCTCGGCCAGCTGGAACCAAAACGCTGCCACGTCCCCACTGTGGGACTAGCACACGCTCACAACAGAGGGGCCCACACCCAGCCCCAAGAGCCTCCTTCACACGGGCTGACTCAGGAGCTCACTTGGACTCTGGGCTGCAGGCCCACTGGCTGGGCCATTTCTCCTGGGGCACCAGGACTGGGCTCCAGCGTGGAACGGCCTCTCCACAGCAACGGCACTAAGGGACCTTCCCAGCCCGAAACCAATGCGCGGAACTCTAAAATAACAAAGCCAGAATCCAAGGGAGGAAATTCTAAGAACATGAAATAAGTCAGAGGAGCAGAGGCGGCTATTTATTTTCCATGGTTGGCCTGGTCCCCTGCCTCCCTGCCCCCCACCCCAAAGGCTGGGGAAGAGGTCCGGATTCAGATGTCAGCACCACAAAGCTAAAGGAAACCCATCTTCCTGTGTTTGCCAAGGAACAATGCTAGAGAGGCCATTCCAAGGCCTGCACTTTTCCTCTGCACAGAAGAATTTAGGTCCCAGGGCAGTCCTGGGAGGGGGGCCCGATAAGGAATTTCTGCAAGTAAACATTCCTGTTCTATCACTCAGGGATGTTTGGGACGCATAGGCTATGATCCCCTGCAGCCTCCCATGGGCAAGCAGATCCATCTTGACCCACCCCAGGTGGAGATCTGGCACTGAATTTGGGGCCCTGGCCCCACCCTGCAGCCAAGCGACTGAGAGTCAGGTCTCATCCGCCTCCTCCATCAACTTCTCAGTGCTGCTCTCTGTCCTCCCCCTTCAGCTCCTATCAGGCTGTATCAGTCTTTCCTGGCCCTGACCCTTCTTGCTTTGTTCATCCTATCCTCAGCCAAGGGTCACCTTCCCACACTGCACCTCCAGGGGAGGCCCTTCTCCCCTTCCCACCCTCCACACCTGCAGCACCAGGTTGCCCAGATTTATTCTGGGGCCTTCGACATGGCCAGCCACACCTGTCTTATCTCCTACATGCTCCCCCACCTCAACCAAGAAAGGACAAGAAAACAGGAAGTTCCCCGACCAGATCGGCAGCGTCCACCCCTCCGCCAGGCACCTCCTCAGAGATGAAGGGCTGGAGGACTGCTGCCCATTTCAGAGGCAGAAACGGCTGCCTTGAAGGGAAGGGGAGTCAGTGAACCAAGCAAGGCCTTGAAAGACCAGCCAATGTTTAGTGAGCACCTACTAGGTACAAGGCTGCCTGCCAGATGTCTCAGGGGCCTGATCTCTCAGTCTCCACGATATTCCAAGGCAGCATGCGGAATCCCAATGCTCTTTACACTCCTCACAGGCAAGCTATGGGGCCTCCTGCAGAATGGGGCTCCATAAACCAACTGATATCAGACTGAGGTAGACACTGATCCTTGCAGTGACTCAGCTGGCCCTCTGGCAGGCACGTTCAGGGAGGGCAAGCCCAGACTCTGCCTGGGAGCCACCCTGTTCCCTTGGCCTCCACATGCAAGATTCCCTGTCTAGAACCCCCTTCACTCTCTTTGGGACTAACTCTTCCTTGCCTTTCAGGTCCTTTTGCAGCTTCCCCTGGGAAGACCTCCTGGATCTCCACCCCACGCCACTGGATCTGGGTTATTCCTCTGTATTCCCCTGGGTATTTCAGCAGCTGTCTCCAGGATCAAGATCACGAGATCCTTTATTCATCCATGTGTCCCCAGAGTTTGGCTCAGGGACAAGCACAGCGCAGAGGCTCGGTCCATATTTTGTTGAACGAATGAAATGCTTACTCTTGGGTATTCAGTCACTCCCAGATTGGATCGCCTGCTTTTCCCTTCCTCTCTCCAGACCTTGCCATCCTCAGTATGCCCTAAAGACATTCTAGTGTCTGAATTCTGGGCCCCTTAAAGCTGGTGGTAGAGAGGGTCGGTCCTGTCTCCTCGGTGCTTCAGTAGACGGCTTGTGGTTTCCCTCCTTTCCTAAACCACACCTGGTCTCAAAGCACCCCTGCCCAGGGCCTGGAGGGGAGTCCCCTCTAGCCTGACAGTCCTCAGGGCCCTGTCCTCCACCAGGATGTGCTGCTGGGGCAGTGCGGTGCCACAGGGGGGCCTCTCCCCAGGAGCCGCTGCGGGGCGTTCTCCGACGGGAGGGGACCGAACTAGTGCGCTCAGGGCGCGTAGCGAACACGCTGTTCACATTCCAGCGCCAGCCGGAATGCGGACCGGAGACGAGCCAAAGGCCGCATTCCTCCGGCCGCTGTGGGAGCGCAGCCAGGGCCCCCGCCCCACCCCGCCCCACGGCGCCCGCCCCCGGCCCCGCCCCCAGGCCCCGCCCGCAGGCACGCGTGGCCCCAGCCCGCGCGAGCGCCCCCTGGCGGCGGAGCACCCAGAGGCGAGGGGGCGTCGGGACCCTCCACTCCCTGCCACCTGCCCAGGCCCTCCACGTTTCCAACCTGGCTCTCCAGCAGCATGCTGTCGCTCTGAATGGGGCTGATAATGCCCTCCCACACTGCACCACCAGGTTCTTCCCCGGGAAGCTTCCACCTTCCGGGAACTATATTAGGACTCCAGGGCGCCTTTTGTTACTTCCATTTCAGCAACCTCCCTACACCGTTATTGTTTTTGTTTTTTACTTGTTGCCAGTCAAATCAGGTGAAAACAAGTGGCTCCCCATGGCCCTAACAGCAAAATACCAACTCCGAAGTTACTTCCTCTCCTGGCTTCCCATTCTGTACCCGGTTGCTGGCCTTGACCTTCTCCAGTGCTCTGGCACCTCTGCAGGAAGCATCCACCCCTGCCTGTCATGTCCTACCCACAGACACCTTGGGGCCAGAGACCAGATGAAGGAGCTGCAGGTCTCATCCTGGGCCAGTCGCCCAGGGCCCACACAGTAACTTTTCCCGCAGCTCCGCGCAGGGCTTGGGGGAAGGAAGTTTAGCCTGGTCCTAGTCCCCGTGGCTTTAGGTGGACACTGTGAAAAAATGGGCCAAGCAGGTCTGTAGTTCTGCTCATTGGTCCCCACTGGAGAAAAGCAGCATTGTCCCTTAGCGGGGGTCACTGCTACTGATAGCAGTTGAAGCCCAAGAAAATGGAAAGCCCCCCCCCCCCGGGGTGATAGTTTCCACCACGAGGTAGAAACCATTCACATCACAGCATTCATACAACTGCACCAACATTAAACACCACTGACATGAGTAACTAGAGAAGTACTGTTACCCAAGACTAGGGCTGGGCTGTACTGCTTAAGTCACATCCACTCCAGGATCTTGAAGGAGAGGAGTGTGTACTGTTCACTCACAAGTGCGTGAGGGGCCAGCCGGCTAGCTCCCCAGATACCTGCTTACTGGGAATGCTGGACAGTGTTGGGAAGGCGTGGGTTTCACCCATTTGCTCAGTTTGTTAAAATGTATGTTTCGGAGGAGGAAAGAAACTGTAGCCCGACACCACTGTCTACAGAAATTTGCATGTTTGTCATCCCCCCACCAGTTAGGGACTCATCCTGTGGTTCAAGTGACACCTGAGAAGCCAGCAATGAAGCAAGGCATGCCTGGAACTGCATTGCTCATCCTGATCAGGGACAGCTGTGACTGTTGCCAGGAAAGGTGGGAAAGCAGAAGCCGAACTCTCATTTGTCACAGCTGCAGGAAGGGGTGGGGAGTCAAGAGAGCCGGACTGGTGGCCAGGTTGGAGAGCTAGCCAGCCTTGCTTGGTTGGTTTCCCAGACTGTAAAAGGAGGGAGAGACAGTTGTCCCTTCCTACCTGGCAGGGCTAACACTCTTCTGACCTACAGCGCCTGGAGATAGGCCTGGAGTGACAAGGCCATGGCTCCCAGTCTGCCTCTTCCCCACGACACAGAAAATGAACATTCTGGACATTTCACACCCCTCTGGCAGTGTATCAGATGGCAGGACCCAGGCTCGTCTCAGTGGGGTCTGAGGGTGCCGGAGGTGATCATAACTAGAGCTCCAGCGATGGAGAAGCCCCAGCGATGACTGTACTCATTTTACGGTTACTGAACCCAGGCTCTACCCTCCTGGAGACACTGCCCACTGGGGGAGGCAGACACCCAGCCTGGCCTGTGTAACACAGCGTGATAGTGCTGTCAGAGGACTGGGGAGAGTGCCGGCCCAGGCTGGGGCAGAGTGTGGGCACGATGGGTCCTCCGGAAGGGGCTGTGCTCCCGTGAAGTTCTGAAAGAGGTGGGACTGGCCAGGGGATGTGGGGACAGGGGGATGGCTCTGCTAGAAGAAGCAGCTCTAACTTTGGCCTCTACTCCAGAGTCCTCTTCAGTATTCTGAGACCAACATGCCATTGTGCTGACTTTTTGCTAAAAAAATATCCATGGATTGTGCTAGATTGTGGTTAGATTGGCTAGCCTTTAAGCCTTGAGTTCTGAGGTCACTTGGCAAAGATGAGTGGGATTATAATTTCCACTGGGCCCAAGCAGGGAACTGGTCTCAGGGATGAATTTGCTTCAGAAATGTACCCCTTCAGGGCGCCTGGGTGGCTCAGTTGGCTAAGTGTCTGCCTTCAGCTCAGGTTATGATCCCAGGGTCCTGGGATCAAGTCCCACATTCGGCTCCTTGCTCAGTAGGGAGCCTGCTTCTCCCTCTGCCTGCCGCTTTCCCAGCTTGTATTCTCACTCTCTTTCTCTCTCTGACAAATAAATGGAGAAAATCTTTAAGAAAGAAAGAAAGAAGGGAAAAAGAAAAAGAAACACACCCCCTTGCCATGGAGCTACTATAGGCCAGGGCCCTCTTCACCGATGTATGCAACGTCCTCTCACCCCTCAAAATCCATGTGTCCGGCATGTGTGGCAGCCCTGGGCAGGGAGGACCAGCTCCCATCCGCTTCAGTGAATGGCTGAGCCCCCTCTGAGTTTCACTCCATTTTTGTGCTTAAAATCAATAGAAGGTGACCAGGCCCTACCTATCCCCTATTAAGAAAAATGAGTATCCCATAAACTCTTTGAAAAACCATGGTTTCCCAAAGTATTGCTATACAGAGTAATAGTTCTTAAATGTGAGTGTGCTTCAGAATCACCAGTCATTGGGGATTAGGGAGTAAGGGTTTGTTTAAAATGTATTTCACTCACAGATTCCGAGTGGGGAGGTCTCAAGTGGGGCCCAGGAATCTGCATGTTTAAAACCTGTCCTAAGGCATCCTGATATCATTGGTCTTTGGATGGCACTTGGACAAGAACTGATATAGGCAAACTAACATCTGTGCTCAGTTTGTCCACTTAGAATGAACTCTCCGTCAAAGTTTGGATAAATCCCATAATTTTTTTTAAATCTGTCCTTGAAAGGAAGCATGTAGGGAGTGGGGCTGAGAGGGCCACCCCTCTATGCTACAGTATGGGGACCCTTGGGAAAACCAGGGTGGACCCTTGGGAGTCCCACAGAGTAGACATAGTCCAGTGAGCACAGAGGAGGGCCACACAACAAAGGGCTACCACCTCCCTCTTCCCTCCTCTTCCTCCCCCTCCTGGAGGACACACATGAAGCAGACCAAAAGCAAGCAAAACCCACCTGATTGAAAATGCCTCCATTGGAATCTGAACCAAATCGCAAAGGGTCGTAGCTCCAATGTCTGGCACCTGAACACTGTCAGCAATAATCTTCACCAAACCCAGCACTCAGGCCATAGTCTAAGAATTGTCAGGGCAGAAGCGCCGACCTGTGGGTGGCCACAGACACTGGCGATCGCCAAGCTCTTCTGATCTGCACCTCAGCCTCCAAACGTGTTTTTGCTTGCACCCCAATATATCATCCAGTTGCCCTCCTATCACTAGATGCTGTTGATAGAAGGCAGCTCTTTTTGATACTGTAGCAAAGCTCATCATAAATGATAATAGATATAACTTCAAATAGTTTTGACAGGCTTGGAATTAGGAGACTTGTGGCAAGTCGGATCTCTTGAGACTGTCATTGTTTTTATGTCACCAAGCAGCTAAGATCTCAGACGAGGAGAGGAAGTGACAGCTCAGTCACTGATCTGTCTCTGGCTGCCTGGTGCAGGTACTGTTAGTATCAACTTCGAAACTTGGTTTCTTCCGAGGAATCTGTAAAAGCTACTTGTCTGTGCCAAAGCTGTTGCTTTAGTTAAATTATGTAATATACTCCGTAAGTCCAGTCCACCAGGACCACATAAACCATACTGGGTCCTGGACGGTGCCCCACTCCTTTTCCAGAGCACCACTCATTCTTCGCTCATAGAGGGCTACTGGACATACGGCCCAATGAGGGAGCCAAGGCAGCACCAATCTAGATATCAAATATTAGAGAAACTGTATTCTTATTTTCAGATCAAAAATATAAGTACATAAAGAAAATTCTAGTATTTTCCACCTGCACCTCCAATATCATCTTGTGTACCCAGAGTTGGAGACCACTGACCTAACTGGATCCTGCCACTGGAGGGACTCCCCCTGGGAGCCAGTCTTCCTCTCTGGGGGGGAGGAGGGGCGAGCAGGACGCAGCCGTTAGTCAAGCCCCTGGAAGCCAGGCAGGCAGACCCCCACAGCTGGAAGGCCTACTGGAAGCCCAATGATCCCATGTTCCAGTTTATACTTCTACTTTGGAACCAGCAATTGACAAGCTCCTCGTGCTCCCTTTTGTTGATTGGGGCTTGGGGAGCCTAAAGATTGTGCTGAGGACCATGGTAAGGAGGGGCGGACCACAGAGTTTGGGGGACTCCCTTAGGCTCTCTGGTCCAAGCTTGGACTGCATTCTCAGGTCTGTCGGGACAGCAGCCAAGTTCGTGTCGCTAGTGTGGGGAAACAGCAGCCCCTGGTGGCGAGAACACGCCATGCCTCAGAACCTCCGCATCGCTCCTACTTTAAGATTTGCCAGACCCTCACCTTGATGGTCAAGTTATCATGGTTATTGGCACAGACCTGGGTAGGAAAGACCTGGGTTTCTAGCTGGGCTCATCTGTGTGACCCCAAGAAAATTAACTTCTCTGAGTCTTAGTGTTCTCAGCGTTAAAATGGGATAAGCAGACCTCTTTCTTAGAGCTGTCGCTAGGGGGTAAATGAGATGATGAATGAAAACTAGTACACAGTGCCCAGTACACAGGAAGGACTTGTGCTATGACTGTGATCATGGTGATGGATGCGGATGCCTCTAGACATCTAACAGCACCTGGAAAATGTCTCTAGGCACAGCCCTGGAGGGAGAGTGGGAGATGCTAAGCAGGAACTCACGTGTTTCTGTGCTAATAGATATGGATGAGCAGTGAACATGTCCAAAATAGGTGTGGGCAGTGTGAGCCCGTGTGTGCGCCTGCAGGTGTGTCTGGAGGTGGATGGCATGGTCACAGTAAAAAGGCAGTGAACCATGGGAGATGCTCAGTGCACATTCCAGAAGGGAGCCGTGGCGAGCTAGGGTAAGCCAGCGTCACTTACACCTATAATCACACTGCAGAATTAAACTCTGAGAGAGCATAAGAGTTTATTAACTCAGGGGCACCTGGGTGGTTCAGTCGCTAAGCGTTTGCCTTTGGTTCAGGCCATGATCCTGGGGCCCTGAGATCGAGCCCTGTGTCAGGCTCCCTGCTCAATGGGGAGCCTGCTTCTCCCTCTCCCATTCTCCCTGCTTGTGTTCCATGTCTCACTATATGTCTCTCTATCAAATAAATAAATAAAAGCTTTAAAAAAGAGTTCATTAACTCAAACAATAATTACCTATCAATCATCTACAATGTGCTGGGCAGAGTTAACAGAATTGAATAAACACCCATCACAAGACACTTTCAAATAGAGACAGACCAGTGCTGGTTCTTACCCAGGGGGGATGGCAGGCATCAGTCTAGACTGGTGGTCTGCAGACTAATCACTGTATCTCAGGCAGTCACCAGGACAGAACAATTGGAAATGCACAAAGCTAGTCCCTGGCAGAGCAAGGCTTCTCCTACTCAGTCAGCCTGTGGCATCCTTCAGCCCTTTGGAATGTGCTTGGGCCTACATGGTCCATGATAAGCCAGAAAAATATGTATGAGGGGCACTCTACCAATCCCTGCTTCATCCCTGGGACACCCTCCACCTGAAATCCAGTTCTATGAAAAGCTAATAACCTCTGAGTGTTCTCCAGCTTTCTCCTTGCCACCTTCAGAAGGGGATGTGGGCCTCGCCTAGGTTTGCTGATGGAGGAGAGAGGAACTGGTGGCCCAGAGAGGTACACGGGATCTGCCAACACCTGGTAGGGTCCCTATGGGACTCTCAGTCCTTCCATACTCTGGAAGAATTTACACATTTGTCCAGATGCACTGAAAGATCAAAAGGCATGGACCATTTGTTCCTGTGCTCTCCATCCTGCCTCTAAATTAGCTCTGATTTATGGGTACTCATCTTAACACCCTTGAGAGGCACACTGAGCTTACAGTATTTCCTGCTTAATGTACTTCTTAAACACCTACTATGAGCTGGGCAGGGTTAACCAGATTAGGGGTAGAGAAGGATGGGTGGTGAGGTCAGGGAAGCCTCCTGCCCAGGCTGAAGCTTCCCCTTCTCTTGACTTGGGCTTTTTCTCTCTCCTACCCGTCTTACCCTATTTGGCCTGCCAGTGGCATTAAGGGCCTGCGTTTGGCCCACTTTTGCCTTCACCAAGCAGGAACCATCACATATCCTCTGCCCACGGCATCACCACTCAAGATAAATGCAAAATTGCTGGTGCTTCAATGTTTCTGCTTTCTTGCTGGTTTGAAAAGTAACACTTTTCAAACAGAAATTTTTATTTCTGTTTGAAATAATTATATAGAATTATACCTCTCCTGCAAAGGTCCAAAACAGCTATTCAGCTTGGAGATGGGCTGGGGTGGGAAACAGGCTGGGAACCACGCACCATTGAAAACGTTTCTGTAGAGACGTTCTGAGGTCACACAACAGAGTCCTAATGCTCCAAGTCTGGGATTGCTGTGGGTCTGTTTTTCTGTTCCCAGGCCCCAGCCTTTTCCTGCCTCTCTTCTCTCCCTGACACACTGGTCCTGTCTTTCTTGGCTCTGTCCTCAAACCTCAAGAAGGAGAGAAACAAAGGAAGGAGCCAATCCATGGAAAAGGGCTCATCCAAATTCAAGTCTTTGACAGTTCTCTCGGAGGGTTTAGAAGGCGTTAGTTAACGGTATATATAAAACTAAGCCAAATCTTTTTTTTAAGGTAATTATTAAATTCAGGGGGAAAGGAGACAAAGGAAACATAACCATAATGAGCTCTTTGGCTCAGCTGTAAACTATACTTCTATATTTATTCCCCTAAAAGTAACTAATATTGTAACAACAACAACAAAAAATAGGTTGTAACAATCACAGCAGGATGGAGAGAACGGTGGCGGCTAGAGCAAGGAGGCGGTATTAGTGCAAATCATTCACTTTCTATAATACAAAGCCAAAAGATAATGTCGAGAGTTGAGAAATATGGAAGTACATACTGGAAAAAAAAATAGCTAAAAGGTTTAGGAAAGGGTATCAGGAGCAAGAAATTGCAGGACAGTTCTATCTATAAACCAGAAAGCCATATTTTATTTCTAAAATAACCTTCATGCAGTACTTCAATTTTTGAAAAATAATAGTGGAAAATTTTTAAACACAAGCTGAATGTGGAAAGACAACGTTGAAAAACATTTCCTTTAAAACAGGGTAAAAAGCAACAGATGGAACATACGAGATAAAAATAAAATGACACAAGAACAAATCTAGATGTCTGGGTGCAGGAGAAAGTTAGAGATGACGGCAGGAGGAGAGAGTTGAGGAAGTAACCAAAGGACATTCTCCTGACGCAAAGAAAAACACAAATCATCTAGGCAAGGGTCTACAGAGGTCAAGAACATGAATGGGGAGCTAAGGAAAAGAAATTCCGATGGCCAATAAACGCAGGAAACAATACTAAGCCGGACATTCGGCTAAAGAAATACATAGGAAAACACCAATGTTTTCGCTCATCCCAACTGGCCATACTTAGAAAGCTCGACGATAGCTAGTATCAGTAAGTGAATGAGACACTCAGATGTTATTGAGAATGCAAACATTTTGTGAGGAAAACTGGCAAAATGTGATCAAAATTTAAGATGTTCTTACACAGGGTGCCCGGATGGCTCAGTAGGTTGTGTCTGACTATAGATTTTTGGCTCAGGTCACGGTCTCAGGTTTGCTGGGTCTGACTCTGCGCTCAGCAGGGAGTCTGCTTGTCCCTCCCCCTCTGCTCTTCCTCTCTCTCTCTCAAAAATAAATAAAACCTTTAAAAATGAATAAATAAAATGTTCTTGCTCACTATTTCAGCAGTGTCACTACTCGGAATTTGTTCCTTGCATATATTCACTAAAGCACGTCAAAAAATCAGTAACCGTTCAAAGGTGTCTACTGCATCTTTAATAATAAATAAATAAACAATAAACATATTGTTTATGGCAACGTAAAACTTGAGATGTCCATCAGCAAGGTACTGGTTAGGTCCATGATGGTACAGCTACGAGTGGAATAAGGGAAAGTTGACTATGTTAAGTGAAACAGAACTGTTTTCACTCTCTGCGTAATATTGTATTATTGTATTTTATTCTGATAACTGGAGTTATCTGGTCGGCGGTATTATTGCCGTCTTTGTTTTCCTCAGAATATATTTTGGTATTAAACCAAATACATGTTTTGTTTTGGTTTTGTGGGGTTTTTTTCCCATTTTATTTATTTTTTCAGCGTAACAGTATTCATTCTTTTTGCACAACACCCAGTGCTCCATGCAAAACGTGCCCTCCCTATTACCCACCACCTGGTTCCCCCAACCTCCCACCCCCGACCCTTCAAAACCCTCAGGTTGTTTTTCAGAGTCCATAGTCTCTTATGGTTCGCCTCCCCTTCCAAATTTTTTTTTTTAATAAACATATAATGTATTTTTATCCCCAGGGGTACAGGTCTGTGAATTGCCAGGTTTACACACTTCACAGCACTCATGATAGCACATACCCTCCCCAATGTCCATAGCCCCCTCCCCCTCTCCCAACCCCACCTCCCCCCAGCAACCCCCAGTTTGTTTTTTTAAGAGACCCACAGAAGGCCAATGAGAATACTAAAGAAAAATCACATTTAAATGCACTTGCTTAGAATTTCAGAACTGAAGCATAAAAAGAAAGATCACATGAACTCCCAGAAAGAAAACCAGCTTATACATGAAGAAATGAGATTGTCTGACCTCAGATCTTATAGGAAAATTAATTTGAATCTGGAATTCTAGAACCAGCCAAATTTCTACCCAAAGTGAAGATACAATAAAGACATTTTCAGAAATCCAGAGAATAAGAAAATTTGCTACTCATGCAGTCTTTGAAGAAATCACTCAGGAAGATGTCCCACTAAAATGAAGTAATCTAAAAAGAAATATGTGAGATTTGTTTAAAAAAGTAGAAGCTGAGTATAAGACGAAATATAAACATAGAAAGAAAGTGAACCCATACTAGTTTGAACTTTGATGCCTGGAACATTCTCCTTTGACCTACAAACGTTTAGTAATCTAAGGCTGTTTTGTTCTTAAGCTCTCCAGTCACACTGCTTGATTCTGCAGCCAACAATATTTACACAATTAAAACATTGTAATTATATCTTACAATAATGTGATTTACATGGGGTTTAATATCTTAGACTCAATCTGTAGACAAAACATGCAACGAAATGAACAGAACAGAATGTAAGTATTACAAACCTTGACAAAGTTTGAGGGGGATATCATGCTGAAAGCCAGAAACGAAATTCTCTAAATTCCTTAGCTGCAATTAGTATAGCCAGACCTGGCTGATCAGAGTTTAGGGTTCCATTAAATGCAAAACTGGGGTAAGAGCCCAGGCCAGATGTAACGAAGTGGCCCCAGTGATATATTGGAACTGTCTTTAACTGCTCCCTAGAGCTGACTGTCTTCCTCTCTTTCCAACTCCTCATTGTTGTTACGTTGTTGGCTTGAAATTAGACATAGTGGGAATATTTACACCACGGATATGGTCACACTCTATACATGAGGGCTTTCTGTCCTCCCAGAGAGCCCTTGTTAAATACTTAATGGCATATCGGTTGGAAAGCCTATGTCTCTGGCCTGAAGGATTGTCAGGGGAAAAGAGGAAGGTGGTAAAACCCTCAGGGTTAGATGGACTGAGGCGGGGGGAACGAGTGGCACTCTTAGACAGTGAAATCTTCCAAGGCCAAAAGTAACTACTCTTGGACCTAGTCAACTCAGGTAGTACAACCCAAAGCAGCCATAGACAATATCTACATGAATAAGTGTGACTCTGTTCTAATAAAACTTCTTCTTCTCCTCCTCGTCCTCCTCCTCCTCCTCCTCCTCCTCCTCCTCCTTCTTCTTCTTCTTCTTCTTCTTCAGAGAGAGAGAGAAAGAAAGAGAGGGCATGCAAGAGCGCGCACAAGTTGGGGGAGGACAGGGGCAGAGGGAGAGGGAGAGAGAATCTCAAGCAGACTCCTTGCCCAGTGCAGAGTCCAATGCAGATCTCACAACTGTGAGATCATGACCTGAACCAAAATCAAGACAGATGCTTAGCTAACTGAGCAACCCAGGCACCCCTAAAATTTCTATTTGTAAGATAGGTGGCCAACCCATGGGCCAGTTTGACAACCTGTCATGCAACACAAACCCCACAGGGGGGCACTTCAGACATGGCACAGAAAAATGACTCAGCGGCCTCAGTTGGAGTTAGCTGCAGAGCTGGAAGTTTGAGTCAGAGGTCCCATCTCTGGATCCTTACGGCTTCTGAGTGGCTTGTGAGAAGTTCCTGTATCCCAGGTGAAAGAACTCAAAGGTGCTATATCATGTAGGATTAGCTTTGGCGTTATAGTAGCTTAAAAATGCACAGTTTAATTATGGATTAAAACATGCACATAGGGAGCACCTGGGTGGCTCAGTCAGTTAAGTATCTGCCTTCTGCTTAGGTCATGATCTTAGGGTCTTGGGATCGAGCCCCACCTTGGGCTTCTTGCTCAGTGATGAGTCTGCTTCGCCTTCTCCCCACCCCCTACCATGCTGTCTCTCGCTCTGTCTCTCTCAAATAAATAAATAACATCTTAAAAAAAAAAAAAAGAACACACACATACGGATTTATCCTGCCATGTAAAAGCCTGGAGGTTGGCTATCCAGGGCTGATAAAGTGTGAGAGACCCAGGTCCATCCCATCTTTTCTCTCTGCTCTTCCTAGATGTGGCCCTTATCCACCTGGTCCAAAGTGGTTGCTGAAGCTGAACCATTCTATCCACCACACCTGGCAGGCAAGAAACAGAAGTGGGCAGCCCTCCCCATGCCCAGCTTCATGGACGTGTGACAAGTGCGATTGCTTAAAGCTCCTCGCTCAGAAGAGTCCACATTTATTTTAATGGACTGTCACCATTTTGAAATTCTGAATAACATTATCTTTGAACTAGTGTTTTGTAAGCGAGATCCAATGGGACAATGGAGGGTGCACATGAGCAGAGGAGATACCTGTGATATGTGTGTCTTTGGTCCTTGCTGACCTCGTTCTATTACAACATGGGTCATGGTTACTATATATGTCTTCCATAAAATGTTTATCATGTGCTCCGATCCCCGTAATCTTTTGATGGGGCCTCCGTGCAAGCATCAATTTAATTCTTTGCTATTCCTGTTTTGAATTTTTAACTGATTTTTTTTTTAAATATTTTATTTATTTGACAGAGAGAAATCACAACTAGGCAGAGAGGCAGGCAGAGAGAGAGGAGGAAGCAGGCTCCCTGCGGAGCAGAGAGCCCGATGTGGGGCTCGATCCTAGGACCCTGGGATCATGACCCGAGCCGAAGGCAGAGGCTTTAACCCACTGAGCCACCCAGGTGCCCCAAATTTTTAACTGATTTTATGAGTGATGTGCAGTATGTGTGCCTCTCTGTTCCTTGCCACCCGTCTGCATATGCATACAGTGTTTGCAAAGCACTGGGAGCACAGATTTCCAGCAGACCCACAATGAGTGGGATTTAAGCAAGATTCCAAGCCAGGACAAGGTAAGCACGTTAATCTGTGTCTGAGTAAGCAGGACAGCTCCAAGAGGACTTGCTTTCCATTTGAACCCAAACTTGTTTGAAATGCAGAAAGAAGGCAGTGGCCCTCTAAGAAACACAAACACCAAAGACCTATTATATCCTTATTTACTTGTGTTAATTCCCTGTATTAGTCAAGCACTCGCTTTGAGAATGATGACAGATAAAAGATAAGGAAACCGGGGCACCTGGGTGGCTCAGTGGGTTAAAGCCTCTGCCTTCCGCTCAGGTCATGATTCCAGGGTCCTGGGATCAAGCCCTGCATTGGGCTCTCTGCTCAGCGGGGAGCCTGCTTCCTCCTCTCTCTCTGCCTGCCTCTCTGCCTAGTTGTGATTTCTCTCTGTCAAATAAATAAAATATTAAAAAAAAAAAAAGATAAGGAAACCCATCGTTCATTTCACATTCAGCCCCTGTTTACTAGTCAGTTAAGGTGAAGGTAGAGAATGTTGGTACAACGTGAGCACATCGGGTGGTAAAATTGAAGTGCTGGTTTTACACAAAGTTTCCACTTTTGGGTATAAGTAAAATACAAATGAATGCCCAATCTATAAAACAGAAATTGTATAATTCCCGTGATGTTGCATATTAGTTAAATGTTTTTGGATTTTGTATTTAAAACTGGCATTGCACGATATAAAGATGAATGATAAAGGTCATACTAATAGTATGAAATTTTTATTTTGTTTTACTTAAAATGTCTTTAAATAGCAAATAAAAAACAAAATGACGGGGCACCTGAGTGGCTCAGTGGGTTAATGCCTCTGCCTTCGGCTCAGGTCATGATCTCAGGGTCTTGGGATCGAGCCCCACATCCAGCTCTCTGCTCAGCAGGGAGCCTGCTTCCCCCTCTCTCTCTGCCTGCCTCTCTGCCTACTTGTGATCTTTGTCTGTCAAATAAATAAATAAAATTAAAAAAAAAAACACAATGACAAAAAAAAAAGCCACAATGACAAGTAAAGAGAGGGACCTCAGAAGAAAAAGGAACACTTTACTATTTTAGTACCCATAGTAGTACTTTTTTCCTACTTTTTGAACAAGGGGATCCTGCGCTTTTATTTTACCCTGAATTCTGCACATTGCCCCAGGAAGCCATATGGGACCAGTCCCAGGCTCATGTCACTGACAGGAGCCAATGGCTCTCCCCTCACAGAAACAGCAGAGGTCTGTAGGATCTGAGTGTACTGAGGGTCCCCACTTCAGTGGATATGGTAAGGGTCCTTATTTGCTCAGATAGTCAGATGACATCTTCAGTGAGGAAAGGAAAGGGACAGACAGAGCTCAGAGTGAGTTTTCTGAAAGTCTACGGAAACCAGCCACATGAGGGAGTTCAACTCCAAGTAGACGGACTGCTCAGCGTGAAAAAGAGACTATTGACTGGGAAGAGACAGTATTGTTGAAAAGCAAGCCCAGGCATTCCCACTACACAAGAGGGTGGGTCTGCTAGGGAAGATCCCAATTTCCTTTGCGGATCTAATGGGGTGTGTACACTTACCAATCTGCTACCCTCTGGATCCAAGGCACTTTCTGAAATACCCTCCTCCCTGCTTCCCCTTTCCTCCTTCCTTCCCCTGGTCCTGGGACCCTTGGTTACAGGTTAACTTCTCACCTCTCTGCACTCAGCTCAGGTGTCTCCTCCTGCGGGAAGGAGAAGCCTTGCCTGCCGGCCCCCTCAATCTCCTCTCTTGCAGCACTCAGGGCAACGTGCGCATGTCTAGTTTCCGAGGAGCAGTCTGGTGGACAGCAGGCATGGCACCCAGAGTGGAGGCTTCCTGCTGCTCACTTGCCCTCTTTGAACCTGTTTCTCCATATGGAAAATGGGGAGGGGGAGGGTAATAACACAAGACCCACTGACCTTCCAGGATTTTGAAAATTTCGTTTTTGAAAAGGTACTACACATATACCCAATACACAATTCAAATAAGTGTATGCAATGAAAAGTCACCCTCCTTCCCCATTCTCTCCTCCAGACTATCAGTTGTCTTCTCCAAAGACAATCCCCCTGTCACTAGCTAACTGTCCTTAGCTTCCCTTCAAATGTACTCCGTGCTTTAGAGCAAATACATTGTACCTCATCACCTACACAGCATTCTGGGGGAGAATGCGTATCCAGATGATAAGGAAGCATCAGAAGACCCCAAATATTGTTATTTTGAAAAGTGATGGTCAGGGGCGCCTGGGTGGCTCAGTCCGTTAAGCATTTGCCTGTGGCTCAGGTCATAATCCAAAGGTCCCAGGATTGATCCCCGTGTAGGGCTCCCTGCTCAGTGGGGAGCCTGCTTCTCCCTCTCCCTCTGTTGCTACCCCTGCTTGTGTGCTTGCTCTCTCTGTGTGTCAGGTAAATACATAAAAGCTTTAAATAAATAAATAAAATAAAAAGTGATGCTTACAAAACATCAGTATCACAAAACACAAAGAAAGGCTGTAAACGTGTTCCAGAATTAAGAAGGCTGGTAGATTAGATAAAAGCATTATATTCATGTTAAAGCTACCAAAGTTGGTATAAGTGTACTGTGGCTATGTAAGAGAATCCCTTATTAGAAAACAAATACTGCCACATCCAGGGGTAAAGGGTTATGTTTATATATCATAATATACCATTATGTATATAACTGACTCCCATATGATTCAGAAAAAAAAAAAATGTGTGTGTGCGTTCGTATGGGTGGGTGTGTTTGTACATGGGAGCCAGAGGGCATAAATCAAATGGGGTAAAATGTTAACAATAGGTAAATCTGGGTAAAGTATTGATGAGCATTCTCATATTATTTTTGTTTTCGCAATGTATGTCTAAGTTTAAGCTTCCTTCCTCTAAAAAGTTGATGTCCATATTCACAGGTTCCCTATTTGCAAATTCATCTACTTGCTAACCTTTAACCCCAGCAGCAACATTCAAGCATGTCCACGGTCATCTGCAGACTTCTACAGAGATGCGAGAGATTTGGGTTGCCTAACACACGTGCTCCTAGCTGAGGTCTCATGAGGCGGCATTCTGACTTCTGGTTTTGGCTCTTGTACTATAAACAACTGTCCCTTTCGCCATCTATTTCGTGCTGGGTTTTTCACATTTTTGTGCTTTTTGTTGATAATTTCGCTGTTCAAAATGACCTCCAATCACAGCACTAAAATGTTGTCTAGCGCTCCTATGAGCAGGAAGGCTGTGCTGTGTCTCCTGGAGAAAATACACGTGCTGGATAAGCCTCTCTCAGGCATGAGTCGAGGCACTGTTGGCCGTGAGCTCAATGTTTGTAATCCGTAATATATATGAAATAAGATGTTTGCAAACAGAAACACACATAAAATCAGGTTATACATGTATGGATCAGTCACAGAAAATGTTGTGACCAAGGCTGGCAGGAACTTAACTTTGTATTAGCAGATATTAAACTAATCCAGTGTTTGTGGCAACTTTATAGAATATAAGTATCATGAATAACAAGAACCAACTGTTTATAAGTACATGTTTCCTGCACAAATGATAGTAGACAATGCAGTGTTCTGTACCTCTTATGTTTAAACAATGGTTTTAAAGATCATGCTATTATATTAATTCTTTTGAGCGGATGCCTGGTGTTCCCCATATGGGTGTATCCTAACTAATCTAACCAGTTCTCTAGTGACAGACTTTTGGGTTTTATCTTTTCAAAATGCAAAGCTGATTATGTCACAGTCCTGTGTAAAATACTTCCATGGCCTATCCCGGCTCCTGGGATAAAAACTGAGGTCCTTAATCATGACCTGCTGGACACCCTCACACAGCATTCTTCAACTGCCTGTCTCCCTTCCAGCCTTCTTCCGCACCCTACTATTAGCCACACCCCCTCCTGCCACAGCCCATTGGCACTAGCTTTCCTCATGAAACAACTTCCCCATCACTCACCTCTGACCTGATAAATTACCCTTTTCCTTCAAACCTCAGCTTCACAGTTTGGTTTTTGTTTACCAGTGAATCCTCGGGCCTCGCATAGAACTGGCATATAGAAGACGCTCAATATACTTTTGCTGAACAATGGAAGGAATGAAGCAGGAGGCAGGCAGGGAGGGAAGCCAGCTGGTAAGGATTATGTTTATGTGGGTCTCTTATTGACCAAACACTTGGTCTGAAACTCTTTGTGGAATAGAAACTGTACAGCTGCTATATCTTCTCCTCTTGAGTTCTCAGTTCATTAGCACTGAAGTGATTTTTGTTGGATTCAGTAATGACGATGGAAAATTGGTGGGTCCTGCAAAGTGCTCCTGGGGAGGCTGCTGAACCTTTCTGTGCCAGTTCCTTTAATGTCCGGCTCTGGCTTGTTGTGAGTGACACACCTAGCCCTTAGCACACGTTATAGGGGCCCTCCCTGCCTGCAACTCCAACAATCCAGAAGAGGTTGGCTTGTTCTCTAAGAATATCCTCAGCGTCTTGGCTCAGAACAAAAGATCTGAGTACTGAACAAAAATACTAAATACAAAGATCCACTTACTGTCACCATTCCCCCATGGGCCATCTTCTACTCTTTTTGAAGCCAAGAGGTGTGTGCTAGAGCCAAGCTAAGGAGAAGAAACCAAAAAGGAAGTGTCCTGTCAATGCGTTTTCCCATCTCCCCAGGAGCTGATCACTGTGTCCCTCAGCAGGAAGGGAGGGAGCTCTTTCAGGACTGTCACTGGCCTTTGGCTCCCTTCTACCTTTGAGTGAGTAATTCTATTTTCATGCATTCTCTAAAACTATATGAAACTTGCGGTTAAACCCACATCCTTCCCCTATGCCAAATGGCCCCAACCAATATCCTCCCAAGTTTTGGTTGCAAAATGAATCAAGCTAGTTCATAGAAAAGGTCTGAGAAAAAGTGAGAGAATACATGGAGGACCCTATATACTAGAATCCAACCAACAGCTTCTCACCATCACCACCCCTTCTGGTCTGAATAATCCTCATCTCTTGCCTGGTTTATTGCAACACCCAAGCTGATCCAGCTTTCACCTCTTGCCCTAATCTTTCTCCAGATATGGGATTGCCAGATAAAATACAGGACACTCTGTTAAATTCGCATTTCAGATGAACAACACATCATTCTTTTAGTATAAAAGAATAAAGGTGTCACAGATATAAGATATCCCATATATCTATGGGATCTATTTCTACTTAGAAATTATTCATTATACTCAAATATAATTATTCATTACAACTCAAAATTATCTGAAATGTAAATTTAACTGGACATGATTAAATTTTATTTGCTAAATCTGGCAATCCTACCCATGTAGCAACCACAGTCATCCTTTTAAAATGTAAATTAGCTCAATTCTAGAAGAGAGCACAGACAGTAACTTCTCTGACATTGGCCATAGCAACATTTTTCTAGATAGGTCTTCTCAGGCCAGGGAAATAAAAGTAAAAATTAACCACTGGGACTCTATCAAAATAAAAAGCTTCTGCACTGTGAAGGAAACAATCAACAAAGCTAAAAGGCAACCTACCAAATAGAAGATATTTGCAAATGCCATACCCAATAAAGTGCTAGCATCCAAAATATATAAAAAACTGATAAAACCCAACATCCAAAAAGCAAACAAGCCAATTAAAAATGGGCAGAAAACATGAACAGACATTTCTTCAAAGAAGACATACAGATGCCCAACAGACACATGGAAAGATGCTCAATATCACTCATGATCAGGGAAATGCAAGTCAAAACTAAAAAGGAACCCTTAGGCACTGTTGTGGGAAAGCACCTGGTCCAGCCACTGTGGAAAACAGTATGGAGGTTCCTCAAAAAATTCCTCAAAGAATCCCTATGATCCAGGAATTGCACCACTGGATATTTACCCCAAAAATACAAAAACACTAATTCAAAGAGATACAAGCACTCCTATGTTTATAGCAGCATAACCTACAATGGCGAAGGTACGGAAGCAGCCCAAGTGTCCATCAATTAATGGGTAGATAAAGAAGTGGTGGTTGTGTGTGCATGTATCAATAGCAATATCCATAATGGAATATTATTGAGTCATAAAAAATGAAATCTTGCTGTTCACAACAATAAGGATGGTTCTAGAGCATATAGCGCGAAGCAAAGTAAGTCAGTCAGAGAAAAACAAATACCAAGTGATCTCACTTATATGTGGAATTGAAGAAACTAAACAAATGAGCAAAGGGGAAAAAGAGAGAGTGAGACAAAGTAAGAAACAGACTCCCAACTATAGAAAACAATCTGCCCGTTACCAGAAGGAAGGTGGGTGGGGAACAGGTGATGGGGATTAAGGAGTGTGCTTGTCGTGATGAGCACTGGGTGTTGCATGGAAGCGTTGAACTACTAATTTGTACACCTGAAACTAATACTACGCTGTATGTTAACTAACTAGAATTAAAATGAAATAAGATGAATAAAATGTAAATTAGGTCATAACATTCATTTGCTCCAGTAGCTTCCCATCTCTGAGCAAAGTCCTTACGGCTTCCCCAGTTCTTCTTGAATTTCATCCACTCCTACTCTCTTCCTCTGCCACTCAACCCAACCACACTGTCTTCCTTGTCGAACTTCATACTTCTCTCAGACAGCCGCATTGCTAGCTCCTTTACTTTCTTCTGGTTTTTGTCCAGACGGGATTACCTTCTCGGTGAAGCCTTCTCTGACCACGCTTTGGAAACCGGAACCATCCTCTCCTCTACCACCTCCCCCTGCTTTTCCTCCATCATGTGTCATCTTTGACATACCACATTTACACATTTGTTGGCTTGTTCTCCAGCTCCCTGATAAAATGTATGGTCCACAAGGACAGACATTGTGTTTTGTTCAAGCTGGATATCCAGCCCCAGAACCCTGCTTGGCACATCAATAAATATTTGTTGAACCAATGATGAAACCAAGGGCAAGAAGCACAGCCAAGAAAGCCCAGAAACAAGGAGGTTTTGTTTCGTTTTTCTTTCTCTGCAGGCTTGCTCTAATCTTTCCCCACTTACTCATCTTGCTCAACGCCCCCTTTGGCTGCCTTCCCACATCTCACCAAGACTTTTCGGGGCACCATCAAAAGACTGGAATGATCTGATCGGCTCAGCTTGCTCTCCCTTCCTCTCTCTTTCTCTCTATCCCTGCTTCCTTCCTTCCCTCCCTCCCTCCTTCTCTATCTCCCTGTACCACTTGTGTTTTTAATATTTTTAATGAAAGAGTTATATTTCTAAAAACACTTTATGTTATTTGTATGTCAAAGAGGAGTGATTTGGAGGCTCTCACAGCCAAGAGCAAATGCCACGGGACGTCTTCCTTGTGTCCTTTCCCACACTCAGATTCTCTGCAGAGAACCAATCACCCATGCCCTAGTCTACATTAGCCAGGAGAAGAGAGGCTTTCCTTTGGTAACAAACAGCCACAAAATCTTAGTCAACATGAAATAGAATTTACCTCTTGCTCATGATACATGTCCCAACTCAACTGGCAGGGTCTATTTACTGAGTCTCAGAGAGCCAGACAAATGGAGTTTTCTGAAATGTAGCTGAACCATCTCGTCATCCTCTTCAGTGCAGGGGAGGAAAGAGAAAGAGGATGCATGCTGGTTCTTAAGTGCATCCGGCTAGAAGAGGGGGGCATCACTCCCATCCATAACCCTTTGTTTGAACTCAGTCATATGGCCCCACATAATTTCAGGAGGGCTAGGAGAGCATCGAGTTATTTGATAAGAAGTAAATGACTCGGAGCACCTGAGTGGCTCAGCCTTTAAGTGTCTGCCTTCGGCTCAGGTCATGATCTTGGAGTCCTGGGATCGAGCCCCGCTTCAGGGTCCCCACTCAGCAGGAAGCCTGCTTCTCCCACTCCCACTGCTTGTGTTCTGTCTCTTGCTTTCTCTCTCTGCCAAATAAATAAATTAATTAAAAAAAAAAAAGAAGTAGATGTCTCTTCCTAGGGACAACCTTGGGGAAGGGGAGGAGAAACACAGTGCGTGAGGGGTCTGCTCAAACACACGTATTCATCTCATCTACTCCTCTCAGAGCTCAGGGAGCTCAAATGAGCCCTGGCTATACAAGAGGAAGAGATCGAACGCGAGCCAGCTCTGAGCAACAGAACCAGACCAGACAGCAGTGAGGGAAATGAGATACTTTTCTAGTGAACACAGGTACCAACTGTGCCTCCTTCTCCATGTCCTGATCCCATAGCTCTATGGAAAATAATAACATTATCTTTTGTTTCTCTGACACTGACAGAGCTTTTCCTCTCATGTGGTTTTCACAAGAAGTAGGCAGAGATTATGACCCTTTTATAAAGGAGAAACCAGAGGCTCAGAAATGTGAAGAGGATTGCCGAAGGTCATGGAGCTCATAGGAGGCATAACTGGGACTTCAGCCGCTCTGTTTGCCTCTACCGGGTGCAGAGCTCATCATCGTATCACAATTCCTTTGACAGGGCCTTGGGGAGAGGAAGAACACAACTGTTGCCGTATGGATCTCTGCAGCCACACCACATACACAGGAAACCATTACTGCTGCCTCTTTGCTGTTCATAAACGGGTTAAGATACAAACATTAGGTAAAAGTTAGCTCTGCTCAGGAAACAGAAAGCAGGCTATCAGGTGGGAGGCAGGGAACAAAGTGGATTCTCAAAGCAGAAAGGTAAGGGAAGCTTATCTTTCAAAGTCGTACTCTTGCCCCATCTACGAGTCAGCTAAGTTGTAGAGCTGAACAAGCTGGTTACGAGGAAGGTTGCCCTGGATTTGAATCCCGGGTCCGCACGAACTTGCTACATAACCATAAGAATAGATTTATTTATTTATATTTATATTTAATATATTTATTTTTTAAATTTCTTTATTTTTAGAGACAGAGAGAAAGCATACGCAGGACTGCAGAGGGAGAAGGAGAGAGAATCTCAAGTAGACTCCATGCTGACCATGGAGCTCAACATGGGGCTCAATTTCACGACCCCAAGACCGAGACCTGAGCTGATACAAAGGGTCGGACACACAACTGATGGTGCCACCTACGTGCCCCACTTTATAGACTTCTGTGTGGACATAATGTATATAAGCTTTCATGGTGCTCACACATAGCTGTTATCATAAAATTGTTTTCTGTATGGGGTGCCGGGGTGGCTCAGTAGGTTGAGCGTCTGCCTTCAGCTCAGGTGGTAAACCCAGGGCCCTGGGATCGGGCCCCACACCTGGCTTGCTGCTCAGTGGGAGTCTGCTTCTCACTCTCCCTCTCCCCCTCCCCCAGCTTTGTGCTCGCTCACTCTCTCTCTCTCTTAAATAGATATAATCTTAAAAAAATAAAAAATAGAAGTTGTCTGTATGAGGTGCTGGATGGTTCAGAGGAAGCCAATGGGACTCTGGGGCTCAGAGATGAGAGCACAAGAAATGAGAACAGGGCCTTCCCAATTCCTTTTCCTTTCTTTCTCTCTTCCTCCTTCTGTCACATTACTTTATTTTTAGTTATAAAGACAGTAGAGCAACAATGAAAAAAAAAGTTTAGGAGTAAAGAAGAAAAATGCAAAGGAAACACTCATAACCTCAGTATGGTATGAAAAAAAAAGTTTAGGAGTAAAGAAGAAAAATGCAAAGGAAACACTCATAACCTCAGTATGGTAACTGAAGCATCTTGCTTTGTCCATACTTAAGAGTGAGTTTGCATTCTCTAAATATTGTGTTTTGCCTCTTTGTTGCCTCTTTGGTATGGGATAGGTTATGCTTCAGTATCAGAAGCATATCTCAGAAACTTGACATAATAAGGGTTTTTTTCCTTATTTACCCAATTCCCCCTATGGACCTTAGTGACTCTCGTGCAGCTATCTGCCATGTGGTGACTTAGAGATGAAGGCACCTTGAACTTTATGGCACTTCCATCTCAACACAGTCTTCTCCTTGACCGTGATGGAGAATCATGCATGGGCTCTTAAATGCTCGAGCCCAGAAGAATATTTATCACTTTGTAATTGAGGCCGTATCTTACAGCAAAGCGGAGTGTGGGGAGGCCTGGGAAATGGAGTCTTTCACGTGTCCAGGAAGAAGAAAATTGAAAGTACTGTTGCATCATCTTTCATGCAACTTTATGTTTGTGTAACTTTTCATTGATTGCACACTCCATAATTTATGGGTAGACATTTAGATTGTTTCCGGTATTTCAATATTATAAATACAAGCAGAACTTCCCCATTTCACTATGCGCATAGCTGCAGCCACACTGGCACTGATCCCGCCATCCTGCCAGGTCTGGGCCTCTACGTACTTATTTACTGCCTCAGCTCTCACCCCCACCCAATCAGATCAGCCTCAGCTCCTTCTCAGAGTCCTCAGGTGGGTGACAGATACTCCAATTCCTCTACTCATTCAGGAATTATACACCGAGTGTGAGGCACTATGCCTGACACACATATGGGGACATACTACCTCTGCTGCCTGGAGCTGTGCAAGCTGTGGACTGTCGAGAACTGTTTCCTGACCGTCTACTGGTCTAGAGCAGAGGGGAGAGGGCCGGAGAATACTCCTGTCCTTGCACCACACGCTCTCAACCATTTACACCCTGAAGCTGCTCTGCGTGGATGCGGAGTCTCACATCGTCCTTCGTTAATTCTTCTCCTTCCACTTCTCTGTTTTCTGGTGGTGGAGATTCAATTTCTCTTATTGCCCATGGTCCTCATCGTGATCCTCCCTAGAGAACACTCACTCATTCTTCCACCAAATGCCAAAGCTGCCGTGTACACCGACTGATATATATACATGCTCGTGGAGAGGCACGTCCCCTAATGCCACCCATGGGGACCATTGTAGACTCATGGCCTCCAGGTCATCCAGAACCCCCCTCAGAGGTCAGGAGCACTTAGTGGACATCACTAAGAAAAGTTTCTTTCTTCTTTTAGAGTATTTATTCCCGGAGGTGGGATAATTGGGTCAAAGGATTAGAAATTTTTTACGGCTCTTAATTCAAGTTGACAAATTGTTTTCCACAATTTGGATGGTGGATAAGCACACTCTGTAGTAATATCAGTTTCTTGCACTGTCAACCAGATGAGGAATAACCATTGCTGTAAATTTTATCACTGTGATGGATGAAAATCATCCAAAATTTTTCCTTACTTTAATTTGCATTTCTGTGATGACCACAGGCTTTAATCTTTTGCCATATGTGTTTCTAGGAATGTTTTTACTTATATGATTTATTAAAGCACAGATGTTGGTTTATTTATTGATTCAAAACATTTTTTATAAGTTCTTTATATAACAAAGATGTTAGTCTTCTGGCCATGGTGGTGGCCTCTTAGAGCCTCCACTCCACCCTACAACCCCTGTTCTTGTCTATTTGCCTTTTTATTTTGGTTATTTTATTTTCATTGTTTTTGTTGTTGTACAGACGTTTAAGCTTTTTGTTTTTTAATTCAAAGTCAGTCTCTTCCTTTGTGGTTTCCTCTTTCTTTCTTTCCTTTCTTTTTTGTTTTCATTTCATTGATTTTGTTTTGCTTTCATTTCAAAGCTTGCAAACATATTACCTGTCTGTCAATAGGGGACTGGATAAAAAGTAATCAGAAATATCAATATATTCTGCCTTTTTATATTGGGGTATATTGTTAAGTGAAAAAAGCAAAGTATAGAACAGTGTGTCTAGTTGGCTACCTTTACTTTAAGAAAAGGGCAAGAGAAATACAGAGATAGACAACTGTATCTATCTATCAATTTAGATAGATAGATTTGGTAGTATGGTATTTTTTAAAAAGGAAAAAATGGAATAATAAACCCAAAACTAAAAGGAACCAGGGCACTTTGGAGAAATGGCTAGGGCAGGAAATTACAAGACAAGTCTGAAATATCTTGTGTACCAGAAAACAAGGAAACTGTCAGAGACTGTTGGGTTTGTGCCAAAAGCACACAATAGCCAACAGTAAGGACTTTTCACTAATCAAAAATGGAGTAATTTGAATATTAAAAATAAACAAACAAAAAAGTCTGAGAAAATAATGACATATGTGTATACTTGATTAAAACATAATAAACATATTAAGATCATGAGTTCATAATGATATTAAAAAATAATTCATTGGCCAGGTTAAGTGGATGCTAGGACATCAACTCATTATTTTGAAAAGTAGTAAAGAAAAGAATAAAGAATTTATTTTGCTTCTTCTACACGAACTGTATTCCAGAGTAACTAAGTAGTGAATGAAGATGAGATTTCCATTATAGTTTCCAGCTAACACATGCAAAGGAATGTGGTAGCCAGTCTCCAAGATGGACCCCAACGATCCTGACTTTAGGTATTCACACCCTGTGTAGTCCCCTCCCACACTGTACCAGGGCTGACCTGTTTGACCAACAGCACAAAGAGATAATGATATGTCACCTCTGAGATAAGATTATAAAAGATATTGGCTTCCATCTGGTTCTCTCATTCTCTTCTCTCCTTTTCTCTCTCTCTCTCTCTCTCATTACTCATTCTGGGGCAGCTGCCATATTGTGAGACATTTAAGTAGTCTATGGAGAACCTCACTAGGTGAGGAACTGAGTTATTCAGTTAAAAACCAGTAGGAACTAAGGTCTGCCAACAACCATGTGATTGAACTTGGAGGTAGGTCCTATAGCCCCCAAAGACTGGAGTCCCAGTTCGCACACTGACTGCAATGTCATGAGAGACTCTGAGGCAGAATTACCCGGCTAAGCCACTCTTGGATTCCTGACCCACAGAAGTTATGAGATAATGCTTACTGTTTTAAGCTACTAAATTTTGAAGTAAGTTGTTGTGCAGAAACTGCTAACTAATAAAAGGGATGACAGAGTTAGAGTATCATAGATTTGTACTGTCTCATAATTGGATGTAAGCAATGCTCATCAGTGACTGCTAAAACCATAAGGCACATACTAAAGGAGAACTTTATAACTGATGGGTCTATAGCCTGTCAGTATCTGAACTAAGGAATGAAATTTTAAAAATATTTATGTTTTAATAAATTAAGCTCACAATAATAAACTCACAATTATAGTTTATTATGGTAAAGAGTACAGAGCAAATTCAACAAAGGGTGAAATCCAGAGAAAACCAAGCACAAACTTCCAAGAGTCTCTCTCGGTGGAGTCACCCAAGACACACTTAATTTGACCAGCAACAAACTGTGACAACCCCTGCAAAGTGTTGTCAGCCAGGAATACTGGATTGAATCTAGGAGTCTAGGGTCAATTACCCAAACTTATAGTGCCTATGTGACCAAATGTATCACTGGAGTTTCAGACTCCGAGAAAGAAACTGTTTTTACAAAATATCCTCAGTAACTGGCACAGTGTGAGGATCAAATTTTTTAAAACAACTTTATTTTTATTAAATTTTTGTTTAAAAAATTTTTTTGTTTAAGAATTTTTTATTATGTCCAATTTCAAAGATGTAAAAAGTATAGACATTAATTGGCTGGATTCTATACACCCATCACTAATGCATTAACAATTAGCAGCTCATGGCCAATCCTGTTTCATCCATAACAGCACCCAACTCCCCTCACTCCATCACGGTACCAGGTACTTTGAAGTAAATCCCAGACACCACATCATTTCAGCCACCGATCAATCTCAACATTACAAGAAGAGAGACAAATAGACATTACTTGTCTTCTGGTGTGATGTAATTAGATGTCTGCACCATTATCTATAAAGTATTACTGCTAAAGAAAAAAAAAAGAAAGGAAGGAAGGAAAGGGAAAGGGAAAGGAAAGGAAAAGACCTGAACTTGAAATCAAGCCCCAGCTACAAATTTACCAGAAATACAAAGGATATGTAGGAAACTCTACACATAAGTGACCTAATTTCTTCAAAACACAAATGGCTTGAAAAAGTGCAAAAATAAAATTCAGAGATATATCAACCCCCATGACATGTGGACTATATTAGTCAGGGTTCTTCAGAGAAACAGAACCAATAGGATGTATATAAGAGGAGTTTTATTATAGGTATCGGTTCACACAGTTATAGAGACAGACAAGTCCCATGATCTATGTCTAACATCTACAGACCCAGGAGAACTGGTGGTATAATTCAGTCTGAGTCTAGAGGCCTAAGAATTGGGGGTGCCAGTGGCATAGGTCCCAGTCTGAGTATGAATGCTATGGAGTCATGAGTGACAACGTCTGATGGCAGGAGATGGATGTCTCTGTCCAAGCAGAGAGAGCAAATTTGCCTTTCCTCAGTGCCGGTCCTCAGTGGATTGGATGATTTCCACTCCGAACTGGTGAGGGTGACGGTCTTTCTCAGTCTACTGATTTAAATGCTAATCTCTTCTGGAGACAACCTTGCAGACACACCCAAAAATAACGTTTCCCCAGCCATCTGGGCATCCACTAACCCAGCCAAGTTGATACCAACATTAACCATCACATGAACCCTATTCGGGAATCAATTCAAACAAGCCATCTGTAAAAGACATTGTGAGACAATCAAGGAAAAGAGAACATGAATTAGACATAAAAGGATATTAAGGAATTAGATTTCACAAGGTGTGATAATATTGTTTTTTCATCATTCTTATCTATAAGGATACATATTGAAGAATTTATGGATAAAATTAAGCTGTATGATGCTGGAATTTGCTTTGCTCATCATGTTTTTTTGTACTTTTACTTTCTAAAATATTATATTAAAATATTACTTATCTTGATTATGGAGTTTTCCTTTAGTTCTGGGCCCAAGGCAAGTGTCTCACTCAACCCGCGCTAGACCTGGGCCTGAAGAGACCAAATGTAAACACAAAGGTCAAGAGGTAAGCAACGGAATAGCAGAATGGGATGAACACTACAAAGGCAACCGTGGTAGAGAATCGCTGGGGAGTGAGGAGAGAAAGACTGGGAGAACACGTGTATGTGTGTAAGCATGTGAATAGTGGTGGATGGTGGAGGCAGGGTGGGGAAATAGGGAGCTTTTCAAGGAGTGGTTGAAACTAGAAAGAAGTAGAGGGAATTCAGGATATGTTTTCAGGATGGGAAAAGATGTGACTTGCTAATGACTTAGAAAGAGGAGGGGAGCAAAAGGTAGGAGATTGGATTCAGCTTCAGTAATGGTGAACAGGGATACCTTTAACTGAGGTGAGCGATACTGGGGAGGAACAGCAGTCAAGGGAAACCAGGTTTGACTCTGAACCATATTAAGTATGAGCTGCTTATTAAAGACACACATAGAACTGGAAAAGCCACTCACAAAGACAGGTAGGAAGAGGTGAGCAAGAGATACAAATTTAGATGAGATCACTTATGGAAAAATAAAAATGGACCAGGCAGACAGCTGAGCTCTGGGGCCACGCACACTTAATGGTCAGGTAAGAAGCGGGAGTCAGGAAATGAGGCTGAGAAGTAGCCCGTCACTGAGGTAGGAAGCGACCAAGGAAACGATATCCTAAAGAATGGTGTGATATACTGCTGAGGAGTGAAATAAACTGAAAAAAGAACTAACCATTGGGTGTGGTAACAGGCCACCAAGATGTGGACAGTTTCCATTGAGTAGGGAGATGGAATCAGAATGAACTGACAAATGAATTTGAGAGAGGCAAGGAAATGAAGATGGCGAACCTGATAATGCATTTAAGCAATTCTTCAAGGAGAGAACAGAGAGGCAGCTTGGAAGAATCAAGTTGGGGCATAATCCACAACCCTCAGCTCTACTCCCTACCTACAGTATTTTGTACTGAGTACAGCTCTGGTTCAGGAAGCTGTGGAGATTGATCTCATGAGTATGGAGTACTTTGTGAGAAGATTATCAAAAGGAAGTAATCTGTTTTACATTTTGCACATATTTTTTATATATTGTCTTTTAACCAGCTATGACAATGGCAGAGAAGGACATTAGCTAAAAACATTAGGTCTAAATCAGGGGCTGAGTTTTTAAAAGCAAGAATAATTTCTTGAGGCTCCGGGGTGGCTCCGTCAGTTAAGCGTCTGACTCTTGCTTTTGGCTCAGGTCATGATTTCAGGGTTGTGAGATCGAGTCCCATGTCAGGCTGCACTGGGCTGCACTGCTTAAGATTCTTTCTCTCCCTCTCCCTCTGCTCTCCCATCTCTCAACATGCTCACCTTAAAGAAAATGAAATCATTTCTTAAGGCAGGGATTTAGGGTACAGGCAAGAGAGGGATGAGGGGAATTGAGCCCCATTTCTGAGCAGCGCATCTGATGGCTGAGATGGGGGTCTGCCTACCACCACCCACATAGTGAGTGCCCTTAATTGAGTGGACAAACCCTTAAAGTAGCCTTGAAAGGGAGTAGCCTCAGTGACACTCTGCACGTCAGAATTTGTAAGCAGTGTGCCGTTGTCCCTTGTCTTTCCCACAAGAGTAAAGCCAGAACTATCCCTGATGGTTCCAGTCACCTATGGTGGTTGGGGGGGTCCTTCCCTCACCAACAGAAGCACCAGAGGTGGCATGTCTTCTCTCCCTCCCCCCAACTCCCTTGTTCTCCAGGGAAGACCGGTGGAGAGAGGAGAACAGCAAACAAGCCACAGACCTCAACTCTCTGATCCGCTTCTTTTTCATTAAGCTCAGAGGGAGAAATTGCCTGCTTTGAGAGGTAAAGAAACTTATTGTGGGTTTTGAATTCTAAACCCAAGACACCAAGTAGTGTTGCTCTCCTTGATATAGCCACACCCCGTTTCAAGCAAATTGAACTACAAAATATGACAACCTCTCTGAGTCCTGCTTGCTGTGCCTCTGTCTATGGCTCTTTTTACATTTCCATCTCAGACTTGGGGCAATTGCTCAAATGGGCATACATTTCTGTATTTTAGACAAGGAAATGCAACATTCATGTAGTCAGCAACTTTGGCGCTCTGTGGCCACACTTTGCCCAGAGGGACATCCAGAGACACACAAATCCATCTCTAAAAGCTTATAGAGGGTAGCCTGGGTGGCTCAGTCATTAAGCGTCTGCCTTCAGCTCAGGTCATGATCCTGGGGTCCTGAGATCGAGCCCCACATTGAGCTCCCTCCCCGGAGAGCCTGCTTCTCCTTCTCCCTCTCCCACTACTTGTGTTCCCTCTCTCACTGTCTCTCCTGTCAAATAAATAACATCTTTAAAAATAAATAAATAAATCTTGTAGAACAAGACAGCTTTTACTGAATGTTCTCCCCAAAGGGGCAGTGAAAGGAGAATTATGTCACCCAACACTAGCAATCTGTCCCAGTCCCATCTCTTGAGAAGAGAAGTTATCTCTCCCATAAAATGTCCTCACTTCTTCCTCTGGCCACTGGTTCTTCCCTGCCCTCCCTTCTTCCTCGCTTTCTCAGGAAGGCCTGCTGTCAGCTTCTGCCACCTTCCTCTCCACCCCTCACCCCAGCAGTCCTGACGGTTCCTGACCAGAGATTTCCTGCTCTTGAATATTATCAGTCAAAACACGTGTATGGGTACACTGTCCCTTGTGATAGGGCTCTCATTTTAATCACCCAGGCCCTTGGAGTTCAGATTACTTTCCTATTGTTGCTGTAACAACATACCACCAATTTAGTGGCTTGAAACAACACAAATTTATGATCTTCAGTTCCATAATTCATCACTCCTAAATGGATCTTGAGGCATCAGCAAGGCTGTGACCCTTTCTAGAGGCTCTAGAGCAGAATCTGGGTTTTGCCTTTTCCAGCTTCTAGAGGCTGCCACATTCTTGGTTCTTGGCCCCCTGCCATCTTCAGAGCCAGCAACCACATCACTCCGATCTCTGCTTTCTTCCCTATATCTCCTTATCTGACTCTGGTTGTTCTGCTGTCTCCCTTTTTCACATTTAAGGAAGCTTTTAAGCTTTTTAAGCCCTTATAATACTGGATATTCCCCCATCTTCAGCTGATGAGCAAACTTAATGCCATCTGCAAACTTATTTCCCCTTTGCCCTATAACAGAACATATACACAGTTTTGGGGGATTAATGATATGGACACTTTGGGGAAGCCATTATTTGTCTACCACAAAGTTCAAAGGCCAGTGTGGCTGGTGGTAGTTTGTGGGGGAATGGTCTCCTCTTCCTATAGCCAAAGGCTACACAGGTGAGATGTTGTGCTGGGCCCTAAACTCAACTCAAGTGAGTGGCTAAGGGCTTAGCTAAAGTCTTCCTCTAAGTTGAGCATCATGTAACCCTTTCTCAGTTTTAGCTCTGCTGCAATCCTTGTCCTTTACCCCCATGTTAAGGGTGGTTGGGCAAGGATGGGTGGTAAGTGATCTTCAGAAGAAACACAGATAAGCAAACACTTGAGCTCTAGTCCAGAGACATTTTATCTCCATGACAGCTTCCATTCTCTCCTGGAAACCTCTTGGCTCACAAACACTGAATCATCCAGATTTTGGTGGACATCCTGGCATTTGAACATCTAGCCCATCCCAGGTTAATGCCAGACTAACATTAAATTCTTCTTATTGACTCAGGGAGGAGGGGAAGCAATGTTTCCCTGGGGCTCTGATTTGCAGATGAGGAAATACAGGATGGCCACATGTTCTGATTTGGGAGTTACCATCACTCCAGATTCCAGGTTTACACAGTATGAGGAGATAGTCTCCGAGGACGGCTGTCATTAATTCTTTATCTCCTGAATGCACCTGCTGTTTCTCACATCAAGATGTGGAGTCTAATTCCCCTGCCTAGGCCGGCCTTAGTGATTTCCTTGACCAATAGAATGTGATGAGAGTGATATTCTGGGTCTCTCCTGGCTAAGTTACAAGGGCTTCGCTCGATCATCTTGGAATCCAGCTGTAATTATGTGAGAGCCCATGTCACGCGGAGATGGCAAATATAGGCTCTCTGGTTAATAGGACCTGCTGACCTCCCAGCTGAGAGCAGCCTCAACCACAAGCCACAGAAGCAAGCAGTCTTGAGCATCTAGCCCAGCCAGGCCTTCAACTGACTCCAGCCCCACTTGTTGTCTGAATGCAAGAGCATTCAAGGCCTTCAGTATGAACCATCCAACTGAGACCAGCCAACTCTTAGAACTGCGAGCAATAAAAATAGTTATTGTAGGGGCGCCTGTGTGGCTCAGTGGGTTAAGCTGCTGCCTTCAGCTCAGGTCATGATCTCAGGGTCCTGGGATCGAGTCCCACATCGGGCTCTCTGCTTGGTGGGGAGCCTGCTTCCCTCTCTCTCTCTCTCTCTCTCTCTCTGCCTAGTTGTGATTTCTCTCTGTCAAATAAATAAATAAAATCTAAAAAAAAATAAATAAAAATAGTTATTGTAATCCAAGTTTTGAGGTGTTTGTTACAAAGCAATAGACATTTAGGGTACATGTATACCCTTGGGGGAACCCAGAACAAATCTAGGTAGTGTGATGCTGGGGAAGCTATTGAAAAATGCCAGATACTTGAGAAGCTATAAAATGTGTGGTCAATAAATAATAAAGGCAAAGTGCCATAGGATTTTGGAAGAGGAAGATATCACTTGTGGGGAGCTGATCAAGGAAGCTTCCCTGGAGAAAATGGGATTTAATCTAAGTCTTGAATCCTGGGTAGGCTTTAACAGGTAGAGAGTAGGGATAAGAGAGAATATATTCCTGAAAGAAGTAATGTGGACAAAAACAGCCAATCAAAAGAATTAAGAGTAGATGAGAAACCCAAGCAGATTTGCTAAAAACATTCATCTTTCAAGATTCAGGGCAAGGGTGCTCCCTCCCAGGGAGCCTCCTCCGCTTCCTCTAACTTTCCTGCCTTCGGCCTCACTTGAACTGATTTTTCTGCTTTTGTCATAGCACCAGGAATACTCTGGGCTCCACTTTTTTTTTTAACACTCCTATTATGATTAGGCTAAAGGTTAAGTGTCTATAACAGAGTTCCCCAATACAGTGGCTTAAGTCATGAGGATAGTTCTGTTTCTCTCCCATATAACAATTTTCAGAGGAGACCTGCCCCTCGTGGTCATTCAAGGACACAGCCCTTCTAAGTCATTGCTCTGCTATTCCCTTGAGAAATGTCACTAGCTTGCGTGGTCAAGACTTGGTCACCAGCACATCCAGGCTCCGGACAGTCTGGAAGTGGGAAGAGAGGTAGAGAGGCGATAGGATAGTTCCTAACCCACTACTGGTGTATATTACTTCCTTCACATGCTTTTGTTAAGAACTTGGTCAGATGGCCTCCCCTAAGCCCAAGGGAGGCTGGGGAAGTGGGGTCCAGCTGGACAGCCACATGGGACAGTAATTCTATCACTAGGGAAGGAAGGGATTCGGGGTGGGCAGTAGCAGTCCGTGCCACAAGTGCTCCTCTTTCTCTGAGTCTAGGAGCTCTTTGAGGACAGAAGCCACACTTCCTTCATCTCTGGTCCCCTCGCTGAGCCTCCTGGCTAACCCACAGTAGTATTCAATCCATACCTGCTGAAAGGATAAAGCTATCACTGTGAATGGCCTCGGCTGGATGTGATAGAGGTGCAGGCGGCATGGGGACCTGAGAAAGAGAGGACAGATGTGGAAGTATTTAATAGAGAAATGCACAGGGCTTGATGGAGCTTGCCAGCACAGAGAGCTTTTAATGTTATGATCTTTTGTGATCTGAGTTGACAGCTCTTTGGCACAGGTTTAAAGAACTTGAACTGAATACCTCGCTTAACAGACACTTATTGAATCCATTCCAAATTTAAGAAATTCCTCAACTGTTTCAAAATCCCTTTAGGAAGAAGTGTGCCTCGAGCTTGAAGACTTTCAGGGTTCTTTCTCAATACTAGCTTCTGTTACCGTGACTGGGTTCGAGTGTCTAACCACACAGCAGGGTTTTTACCTGGCAACCTTTGCATGCCATCGACCCTACCTTCCTGCTCCGACACCACCTCTCTGGGGTGCTTACAGACCCCCAGAAAGTGAATGTGTGTGCTCATTCACGGATGTCTGGACACTTTCTCCTTTCTAGAAACCCAGGCTCTGTGGCTGAGGGCAGTCTAAACATGTTATTCTTCAACGTCAGCCCAGGTCTTGGAATCAGTACAGACTGAGTCTGAATTCTGGCTCTGCCCTTTACTACTTACATGGTAGTAGGGTTCAAGTTACTTCATCTGTTTAAATCCCAGCTCCTTCACCTGTAAAATGGGGATTGGAATGGGGCCACATCACTGGGTGTGTGAGGATCTAATAGGGTTCTGGATAAAAAGCACTCGGTCCTTAGTATTGCACTCAATAAACAATAGCTCTTCCACTGTTATGACAAGTAGGTCTTCAGGCCTCCGTGGCTTCTCACATCAAAGGTTATAAACAGATGTAACAGAAATAATAGCCGGTTATGGCTGTGCACAAAACTCAAGGGTGCAAATTGGAACCTTAGTAATTTCTTGACCCAGCCCTAATTTCTGACCCCGTGGCTCTGCCCTAGCCTCTAGAGGACAATCTGATCCTGGTGCATGCTGTCCCAACCCGAGATTTCTTGGCCACAGTTGGGATGATTATCAAATTGGAGCTCAGAGTTCCACTTTTATTTTTATTTTTTTTTACATTTTACACTCCTCCCTGGTGCAGCATAATCTGACAGCCTTACTCCTCAGCATAGTCACCATGTAGAGGGAGAACTGGGAACTCTTTTTGGTCTTCTATGCTTCTGGGACCCATGCTTTTTGTTGGCTACTGATGTCCTGTGGTTGTGGTGCTCCCTCAGAGATGATACTGAGAGAAGTGGCAGCTCTAGGCACTGGCACATTTGGTTTCATCCCATGGACTAGGCCTGTCCCTCTTACCTCCTGGGACAAGCTGAGTTCACTCCCCACACCCTGCCAGGCTAGCTGTCTCTCATTCCTAGCTAACTTGTGGCTCATGGGGAAGCTCATAGACGCTCTCTAAGCCATACTTGGTCCTATGAAAAACCGGGTCCCTCTCATTGTCCAAACGGACAATGCCATTATCCCTCTTGCTTCCTATAATCAGAGGTGCAAGACCCATTCGAGCAACTGCAGCTGGGAACCTGAACCCCCACATCTTCCCTCCTGTTCTATCCTGCTGCCCTTGAGGACAGTGCTCCTTCTCTCCCTTCTCTTTCTCCTCTCATGAGAACCCATGCTGAGAGCAAGGTCCCACCACTTAGCATCTTGTTCTTCCTATATAGCTCTGCTTCTCCATCTCTGTGCTCCCCAGCACAAAGCTCCTTCTACACAGGTGGAAGGGACCTGTACATGCGCACAAACGCACACACACACACACCGTAGAAACCAGTTCTCTGAGTTTGTGCATACTTTCCAGACTGTCTCCTGTTCACCAGAGAACAGAAGTTCTTTGAAATGATGAGCCAAGGAGTCTGCCATTCCTGTTAGCAGGGGGGTTTTTTGTGGTAGCTGGGAGGAATGAACATGCCATTTGATGTCTCAGCTATCAGTCTGCCACAAATTAGTACTTCTTGTCTTATCCTGTCTCATGAGTTACACAGGTTTTTACCAGGTTACTGCAGTTGCAAAGGAGCGCCACCGGCCTGCTCATTTCTCGGAGCGTGCTACAGACCTTCATGGTGTGCCCCTTGACCCCTCTATTTCCCATTCCAATCTTTTCTTTTAACTTTTATCAAATCGAAATTATACATATAATTTTAGAAGTCAAATAATCTTCTAGACCATTAGAAAAGTGGCAGTGTTCTGGGCCTCTCTCCTGTCCTCCCTCCATTCCATTCTCCTGTTAGTCCTTTAGCTGGTTCTTTTGATATTTGCCTCTATGTTCCTAAAATTGGGATCATACGGCTGCTGCTCGACGTAAAGGAATTATGTACGGATTTCAAAGTAGGGAGATGAAGATAGCACTTCTTTTAAAGACTCCCACACAGGGGCGCCTGGGTGGCTCAGTGGGTTAAAGCCTCTGCCTTCAGCTCAGGTCATGATCCCAGGGTCCTGGGATCGAGCCGCACATCGGGCTCTCTGCTCAGCGGGGAGCCTGCTTCCTCCTCTCCCTCTGCCTGCCTCTCTGCCTACTTGTGATCTCTGTCTGTCAAATAAATTAAAAAAAAGAAAGACTCCCACACATACTGATTTGCCCTCCTTCTATCAATACTTAAGGTTTACTTTGTTTTGACGATATAAATGCTAGTCACTGGTGAGCCAGATGGTAGAGTTTAATCGCCTTTCCCTTCTCAAACAACGGTTTGTTTTCCCTGGAGCTCATAAATACCCTTTTCCTCCTCTGCTTAGTTTTCTGTGTGGTTTTCTTACATCTAAATTCCTGTCCTCTCCTTGAGGACTTGGCTCCCAGATACTTCCACCTAACCCTCTAGACCACAGCCTTCTTGGCCTACAGCACAGCTCCCATCTCGTATTTATTCTCTCATCTTCTCTTATTGGCTACTTCTACCATTTGTTCTACTTTCTGGGATATTTCTTTGGCCTTTTATTTCAACTTCGCTATTGGCTTATAATTTTTTTTTTTTTATCATGGTTTATTTTCTGAGTGCTCTTTGCTTTTTGACTTTTTTTTTTTTTAAAGCAACCCATTCGGGACGCCTGGGTGGCTCAGTCGGTTAAGTGGCTGCCTTCGGCTCGGGTCACGATCCCGGTGTCCCGGGATCGAGTCCCACATCGGACTCCTTGCTCAGCGGGGAGCTTGCTTCTCCCTCTGCCTCTGCCTGCCACTCTGTCTGCCTGTGTGCGCACTCTCTCTCTCTGACAAATAAATAAAAATAAATTTAAAAAAAAAAAGGCAACCCATTCCTATTTCACAGATTCTATGTTATCTTTAATTTCTCTGGAATATGATTAATTATCATATTTGAAATATTTATTTTTGGCACTGTCTCTATTAATACGGAGTCCTTTCTTTTTCCTGTTTATTTTGGTCTTTGCCTTTCATGTTGAAGGACTACCTCAAATGTCTAGTGGTCCTCACCTTAACCTTTCACGTCTGGGAGTGCCGTGCTAAAAATCTGATTGTTGACTGGCGGTCTTGACCTGGAGTCATAAAGTACAGGGAGCAGGAGGTGTCAGTATCTTTTGTTGGTTTTTCCTGCACTGCTCAGATTCCCTGTGGAATGATCTCCTATCTCCAGCCAACATCGAGGGAGCTGAGTGTAGGAAGAGGGCTGGAGAAGAGAGCAGAGTGGGGAGGGGGCCACCTTTTCTGGTTAGTTTACAGACTTGGACTTCATCTTCCTGTTTTAGTACTGCATCTCAGCGCTCATCAGTGCCTCACGTCTTCTAGTTCAAAGGCCTCTGTTTTATCCTTCCCAGATAGAAACTTTTAGTTTTGTGCTCAGACTGGGACTAAGACCCCAGGATCTATATGCTCCGCCATCAGTCCTCCTGTTCTCGGGCCACCCTGCATTTCCCCCTTCCTGAGCTACCTGATGCCTCAACTCCTGACTTAGGTTTTAGTGAAGTCGATTGCCACTGATCATCTGCTGTTAGCTTCCAGAATGTAGTGAGTTGTTGTCCCTACCCCCGCTTTCCTTTGTCATTTGTTTACACCCTTAAGAAAAAAATCCCTTTCCTGCCATTTTAGTAGGGTTTGGGGAGAGTGAAAAGATAAAAACTGCGTACAATCTGCCATCTTTAAGCAGAAGTGTCTCATTCTATTTTAGTCCTTTCTGCTTTCACTTGGGAACCATCCAAGTTAGATGCTATGATGTAGCATTTTAAACATCCTCTATAACCCAACTCCTTTTTCCTTCCACTGCTCTGGATCTGCACCCAAATGGTGATTATCCCACAGGCCATCTTCTTTCCTCTTACAAACAGACTGCTCAACACATAGATCAGTAGGACCTCAGACACCACACTTGTCAGTTTCAGCCTCACTCTCAACAGTTGCCCAGAAGAGCTTAAAGATCCCTGGTCAGTACCATCTTCCATTCACCTTAACAGCAATTACAGACATTCAACACTTTTACCAACCCCCCCAATTCTATCCCACTCCTCGGTGCTTTATTGTTTTTTTTTAAATATTTTATTTATTTGTTAGAGAGAGAGAGCGAGCAAGAGAGTGCAAGCAGGGAGAGTGGCAGGCAGAGAGAGAAGGGGGCTTCCCACTGATCAAGGAGCTAGGTGTAGAACTCGATCCCAGGACCCTGGGATCATGATGTGAGCTGAAGGCAGACACTTTAATGACTGAGCCACCCAGGAATTCCTCCTCTGTGCTTTAATCCAAAAATGACTGTCCTTCATATTTCAGGAAAAAAATGGAAGCAACCAAATGTCGATTCCCTTAACTTCTTTCCCCTATTTGTCTACCCCACGAAGGAATCTGTGCCTGAACCCATCAACAGCCCTCTCTTAATACACTTCGGGCCAGTACCATAACAGGCTCTGCTTCTGAAGCCACCCGAGGTGCTCCTCCCACCGTGCCGACCACACTGTGGCTTTCAAAAACCAGCTCTGGGGCGCCTGGGTAGCTCAGTGGGTTGGGCTGCTGCCTTCGGCTCGGGCCCTGATCTCAGGGTCCTGGGATCGAGTCCCGCATCCGGCTCTCTGCTCAGCAGGGAGCCTGCTTCCCTCTCTCTCTCTCTGTCTGCCTCTCTGTCTACTTGTGATCTCTCTCTGTCAAATAAATAAATAAAATAATAATAATAATAATAAAAACCCAGCTCCACCTGCATCTTTGGGACTTACTGCCCCCTGTTCTTTGCATCTTTGACTTCTCTCCCTGTTTTGGCACATTCCTTTCAGCTTAGAAACAACTTAAATGTTTCCACTTTAGAAGAATCTCTGTAAATCCCCACTTAGATACTGTACTCTCTTTCTCTCCTTACCCTTTCACTGGGCTTCTTGAAAACATTGGTGCTCACTATCTCCATTATCTCCACTTCCTTCTCTTTCCCTACTGCTTAGACCTTTGCACTCAGCCTTCCGCCTGCCAGTCTCCCTCACCGATGCCCCCTTGGTGGACACATGTGTTGGGCATTCCGCAGTTCTTGGCTTAGTTGGCACTATTTAGCAGGCTGGGCCAACGCCTCCCTGACCCACTAGTTTTCCTAGACTGCACTACTTCTCTCCTGGTTCTCCTCACTCTCTGGCCACTCCTCCTCTGTTGTAGTGTCTCTTCCTCTCCTCTCCTTGATGTTCATGCCCAGTGTTCCATCTCAGTCCTCTTTCCCTCTCCTTATCTCCATAAGCTTCCTGCATTCATCCCATACTAACCACCTGGTCTCTCTTAGTACCTCTGTGTGGATGGCTGTCTCTCTACCCTAGTTTTTCTGCTGATCTCAGACATGGATCTCCATCTGCTGGCAGGACGTTTGTGCCAGGATAGTCCACAGGAACCCCAAACTCAGCATACCCCAAGACAAAACCACTATTTCAGAATCTAAACTTGCACGGAGTGCTTTTTGCAATCTGTGAAATCTTGGAGGAAGTTACTGCATTCTCATCTGGGAAACTGGATGATAATACATTCCGTATAGGATTAAATGGTCTCATTATGTCTATGACGTATGTCTAGCAGTCGTGAGAATGATTGACATAGTGTCCTTGCTCAACAAATGGCCCCATCATTAGTAGTAGCAGAAGGAGAAGGAGATGGTGAGGAGGGTTAGGCACCACCATTACCTGTTCCCAGTCCAAACACCTGGGATTCACCCCCGGCCTCTACCCCCACCCACACCTCTACCTCCCTGCCTCCTGCCAACCTTACTCAATCTATCATCAAGCCTACTGATCCTATCCCATAAATATCTCTCATCCCAGGTGCCTTGTTCCCATCCTCACTGCCCTGCCCTCCCTGTTCAGTCCCAATCTTCTCTCACCTACGTATTGAAAAGTCATGCTGCCTAGTTTCCCAGCCTCTGATCTTAACCATTTTCCCTCCAGTCCATCCTCTAAATCTTCACCAAAATTATACACCTAACATGCCTGCCTGCCTGTCACATCTCTCCCAAGCATGTTCTAGTAATACTTAAAATCATAGCAAAGAGGGAGGAAAGCTAAATATTTAAGATCGTAACTGACTATACCTGCATTGTCTCCTAAGGCATGCATTTCTCCTGAGCACCGGGCTCTGGTAAAACTCCTGAGTGGATGCAGAAGGTGAGCAGTGGAGAATGTGACACAAAGAGATAGCTGAACTCTTCTGCAGAGGAAATAGACTGGAATTAGGGATTTGGAAGGCAACTAGAAGAGAAAGAAAGTTGAGGAAAGCCTTGGGGATGGGGAGATCCCAGTTCACTAACTCAGTGGGTGGTTGGAGAGAACTGGGCTGTGCTGAAGTGGGGTTGCCACTTAGATTAGAGGTGTTGAATATATCCTCTCAAGGTATGGACGGTTCTGTGCTGCTCTAGAACCCCTCCCATTCTGCCCTCAACCCCACTGCCCTTTACTCTGACTGGAGGCAAAGTTTTGTCTGGAATGCCTGGGAATGGGGAATTGGGGTGGAGATTGGTGTGTCTGGGGCTGAGTTTTCAGCAACCGGGGCCAAGAGTTTAATTAACAATGGAAGGATTGAGCAAATAAGCAGATATGTGCGGATAATGGGAGTCAGGTTTCTTACTGTCAGAGAAGAGTTACAAATAGGTAATGAGGAAGGAATGGTGTGGGATTGGAATCAGGAGTACTGATATGAACTCGTGGATTTTATAGATCTATATGTATATGTAGGCATATAAGTACACAGAATATACATGCATAAATATGTTTATTTCCATACTCTGTCTCCCGAGAGGGCTTAGAATCAATTATATCCCAGTAGCAACTTAATCACACCTAGCTCCCAAATCTTGGTTTCTAAATACCATTCTCCACTAAAGGGAACTGGGGCGCCTAAGAAAATGCAATGATTCCAGGCTGGGACAGAAATGTATAAGAGAAGACAGGAATATTTTATTGTTTTGTAAAGAAAGGAAATGTTCAATGAATGCTAGAGACCTGGCAAAAGAACACAGGAATAAGCTGAAGTTCTCAATGGCCAAATCTGACATATCCCTAAATACATTTTGAGGATGAACAAATATAATGATAGTAACAGTTTATAATCCACTGAATAAAATAAGAATCCATAATATAAATAAATGACAAAATAAATAAGAGAAAAGAAAAAGGCCTCCGTATGGTTAAATGCCAAATAAATATGAAAGGAATAGTTAAGTTAGGAAATCATCAGTGGGTGATCAAACTAGTGGATGAAAGTTTGAGGAGGAAGCAGAAATGTACATAATCTCAAGGTATCTCCCCCCAAATTTCATATTAATTACAAAGGGAAAAATAGTAACTTTACAGCAAGAAATGTATCAGACAACATATTAATGAAGTGGTCAAAGATAATATCACCAGTAATGGCCAGAGCAAAATCATGTGCTGCCTTCTTTTTTTTAAAGATTTTATTTATTTATTTGAGAGAGAGAATATGGGGAGGAGGGACAGAGGAAGAGGGAGACATAGTCTTAAGAAAACTCCACGCCGAATGTGAAGCCCAACACAGGGTTCAATCTCATGAACCTGAGATCATGCCCGAGATCAGGACCTGAGCTGAAATCAAGAGTCAGATATTTAACCAGCTACACTACACATGCACCCCAACATCATGTTCTGACATGATATATTGAGAATACGTCATTTCAGTGATATTCCTGTTGAAAATGCATAACCTGAATCTAATCCTGAGGAAACATTTGGCAACATCAACTAAGGGACATTTTACAAAATAACTCGTTAAAGTCAAGAACTTCAGCAAAAGAAAGGTTGAGGAACTTTTAAAAGAGATGGGGGGGGGGAAGAAAACTATGGAAAGAAACTAGATGTCCCTTGACAGATGAATGGCTAAAGAAGATGTGGTGTATATATGCGTGCGTGCATGCACGCGCGCACACACACACCCACACCCACACACAGGAATACTATGCAGCCATCAAAAATGAAATCTTGCCATTTGCAATGACTGGATAGAACTAGAGGGTATTATGCTAAGTGAAATAAGTCAATCAGAGAAAGACAATTGTCATATGATCTCACTGATATGAGAAATTTGAAAGGCAGGGTGGGAGATCATGGGGGTTGGGAGGGAAAAAATGAAACAAGATGGGATTGGGGAGGGAGACAAACCATAAGAGACTCTTTATTTCACAAAACAAACTTAGGGTTTCTGGGGGGTGGATGGGAGGGATAGGGAGGCTGGGTGCTGCACATTGGAGAGGGTACGTGCTATGGTGAGTGCTGTGAAATGTGTAAGACTGATGATTCACAGACCTGTCCCCCTGGGGCAAATAATACATTATATGTTAATTAACCGCCCCCCCCAAAAGGGATGGAAAAAAATACCTAAAAAGACATGACAAATAAATGCGATGTCTGATTCGAGATTGGATCCTGGACCAGGAAAAAATAGTTATAAAAGACTTTATTGAGACAACTGATGAAATTTGAATATGGACCATGGATTAGAAAATAGTATTGTATCAATGTGAAATGTCTGTATTTTGAAAATTGTACTGTGGTTATGAAAAAGAAAGTACTTTTTTCTTAGAAAATGCACAGTGACGCATTTGGAGGAAGGGAGCATTAAACTATTAGGGGTAGGTAGGGGTCTCCAACCTATTCTCAAATGGCTCAGAAAATTGCATATCTGTCTATCTATCCATCTAACTAACTAATAATGATAAAGGAAATGGAACTGAGATTTTCCTGGAATTTTCAAAAGACACCAGATCCAGGAATCTCAATAAATTTCAAGCAAGTAAATGGAAAGAGAGCCACATTCATATATATCCTGATAAAACTGCAGAACAGCATTAAAAAAAAAAGCTTAAAATAGCCACAGAGAATAAATAGAGAGATAATGTGTCAAAGTGGCAGTTAGCCTTACAATTGACTTTCCAACTGAAATAATGGAAACCAGAAGACAGGTAAGGAAGAGTATGTCCGATGACATGAGATCCTTTAAGGAATCTCTTAGTTTATCATGCCCTGCTAATTAAGGTTAATGGCAAACTATGACAATTCAATCCAGCTAGGATCAGTAATGGCCAGACCCTTTAGGAAAGAAGATTTGGGTCATACCCACCAGGTAAAGAACTAGAACCAGTTGTGAAAAGTGTATATTGGCCTTCAGGAGGGCAATTCAAGAATCTATCAACATTATAAAGTAACTCCCTTTGATTCAGTAGTTCCACTTCTGAGAATCTACCCTTCCAGATATATACAATATGCACAAAGATGCCTGTGAAAGGATGTGTGGTCCATCTCCAGAACCATGAAATCTATCATGGTCCATCCCAACCAAAAGAATACCATGGATATACCTCTCTATACTGTCATGGAAGCATCCTTAAGACCTCAACTTATTTTGATCAGTGAAAATAGCAAATCATGCAGACCATTACCTTTTGTGCAATTTCATTTCTATAAAACTGAAAGCACACATAAACACATAGCTGCATGTCTAAACACATATACAGATACACGTGTGTGTCTGTGTGTGTGTGTGTGTGTGTGTGTGTGTGTGTAAATACCAAGAGAAAGTCCTATAAGAACATATACCAGACTGGGAGGTGGGGAAGAGACATGATGATTTGTATCAAGGAGGATGTTATCTTACTTCATATAGTTCTTTTTTTTTTTTAAGGTTTTATTTATTTATTTGACAGACAGAGATCACAAGTAGGCAGAGAGGTAGGCAGAGAGAGAGGAGGAAGCAGGCTCCCTGCCGAGCAGAGAGCCTGATGTGGGGCTCCATCCCAGCACCCTGGGATCATGACCTGAGCGGAAGGCAGAGGCTTTAACCCACTGAGCCACCCAGGCGCCCCAACTTCATGTACTTCTGTGATGCTTGAGTCTTTCACAACACAATGGGTTAATATATTACTTGTGGATGGAGAACATTTAAAAGTAAACTGCTCTAAAGTAGACAGAGCAGCATTCCCAACAAGTCCTTGCAAAGAAAGGGGATGTCTTCAAAACTTAGAGCCATCCCTTTCTGGAGCCCTTCCCTAGCTGAGTGAACTCAACGCACAGAGAGAAGTATTGTTCTCAGGGTTCTGTGAGCAGGCATCTATCCTCTTGGACATGAGCTGGGACTCTGAGTGGAGCATCAGACTCACGTGTGGAACAGCCCAGTCATTTCCATTACCTGGGAGGCCTCATCCCAGCATGCCCCACCCTCCCAGCACTAGCCCAGGGCTCCCATTCACCCACCCTGCTGTATTTCAAGGCCAAACCTACCCTTTTTTAGACATAGTGAAAGAAGCCCTGATGATAGTGTTTTCCAGCCCTCTCAAATTTGTCTCCTGGGGTAGAATAAGGTCAACCGCAGTGACAAACAAAATCAAGAACAAGGCAGTGTAGATATGGTGATGACTGCGGTTTTCATTTCCTCTAGACAGAGAAACCTCAGGAGGCTGAAGTCAGGGCTTCCCAGCATTTTTACCCTGAGACTTACTGGGAAATTTCAAAAGTTTAGCCCCACACCTTGGTAGGGGACAGTTGGGGACAGACGATTCCTTATGCAGGGATGGGATGGGGATTGTAGGGAGAACTTTGTGTGAGACCAAATACCCTGCAGAGACAGGAGAGACTGGGAATTGGTTTGTTCTCTGGGGAAGTTAAAAGTGTTGGGACGTTTACAATTTTCAACTTATTTAGAAGTTAACATCTGAATACTATTTTGAAGAGGTAAGAGATGCAGCCTTGTGAAAGTCAGAAGGACTAGTACTCCAGGTACAGAGCCAGCAGGGCAAAGGCCCTGAAGTCTGTTGCGTTGCACAACAAAGAAGTCCTTGTTCTTTGGAGGGAGAGCAAGAGAGAAGATCAGAAGGGAAGGGAGGAAGATGGAGAATGAGAACTGCCTTGACAGCTTGTAAGGACTTTGCCGTTTATTCTAGATGAATTAGGGAGCCCTCAGCAGTCTTACGAACCAAAATGATTTGGTTGTGTATAATAGGTTAGTTGTGGTTGCTATGTTGAGAATGGACTAGATGAGTCAAGGAGTAAGGGGAAAGCAGGGAGGCCAGTGAGGCCTACAACAACCTAAAGGAGAGCCCGTGGAGTTGAGATTTTCTTGACAGAGTGGCTAGTACCACCTGGAGGGCCTGGGATACTCTCTGGGGGACAGGGACTCTTGAGAACAAATAATGAATGTATATACCACCTCTCTGTGTTTCTGTCCCCTGGGACTGATACTTTTATTAGTCAGGGGTACGGCCAAGGAATTTGCATTTCTACATGTTGCCCGGTGATAGTACCTCTGGTCTGGGAACCATACTTTGAGAACCATCAACTTTTTCTTCACAGCCCTGACAAAAATGTGCAATGAACATGTGTTTATCACATGTCCTCAAGGAAGCATCTTCCTTACCCCTGTGTCCAGGTACCAAGCGAAATGCACTGAGCTCAGCTCTAGGCCAGGCATGGTGATGTATGAAATGAAGTTCTTGAGCATCTCTGGTTTCAAAGGTTTGCTGGTAACTGGTGATTAAACTTTTCAGGAAACGCTCATTATAGGGAAGGGATTCATTATAATAACAATAACAATGGGTGTGCCACTTTGCCTGGGGGTTTTACTCACATCTTTTCCAATTAAATCCTAGGAAAGCCCTGTGAGTCTGGCCTATCACCCCTCTTTTATGAATGAAGAGACCAAGGCTTGGGGTTTAATTTTCCCAAGGTCACACGATTAACAAAAACCACAGCCCAGCCAGGCCTGACTGACCACTCTGCTGTGTTTACATCGCAGACTACAGTCAAGAAGTCACTGATAATGAGATTGCCTTCAAGACAGGAGCTGCCTCCCTTGAGGACTGTGAGCCATTTTGAAAATGCAGGGAATATGCCATCCTTTAAAAAAATGCCTCCTGTCTGAACTGATAGCCTTGTTCACACAGCACTTTTCCAGCCCCGAGCTCTTCTTAACAGCGCTGGTCCCCCAACGGGTAGCAGCGGCTGCCCCAACATAAGGCTTTTTCCTGACCTTTGTGATTTTTTACCGTTCTCTGGGGCAGCACGTTTCCCCAGCTCTCACTTTCTTCTCAGCCTCCTCATCCTGTGGGATGATGGACACAACTCCGGGGCTGAAGCTTGACAAATCAAGGCTTGTCGATCTCTAAATGGAATCCATCGCTCTTACTAGAGAAGGAGAAAATAAAGTTCCAGGACTTTCCCGCCTCATCAGTCTCTCTCTTCCCCCACCCTCCCGGGAGGATAAAAATAGCCGCCTCCTGGGGCCTCCCTGCGGGAGCAGCAACTGCGCTGGGAAACTGGGCCTGCCCCGCGAGTAGCTGCGCAGTGAGGCGCGGGGCCGGAGGGTGGCCGGGGGTCAGGGCGCGGACCTGCCTGCAGGGGAGAGGTGAGCCGGCCAGGAAGGGACGCTCCGAAGTCCCAGCCAAGAAGGGGAGCACCTGGAGCAAGTGGGAGCGCGACGATGGGTGCTCGCATAAGTGCACCCCGAGACCTGGAGGTCCGCGCATGGGCTCGCTCATTCGGCAGCCTTTCGCGAAAAGCCGAGGTGTATCCGCGATTCTTACCCTCTTCAGGGGGCCAGGACTCGGTAGAACAAATGATGAAACACACACTATTGCACACCACAGGTTAACAACCCCAGATGAAGGTTGATAATGGGGACGCAGAACGACTATAAAAAGTAAGAATTCGTAACGTGGAAGGATAAGGTTACTAAAGTTTGCTGAGCAGAATCTTTTTGGAGAATAAATGCATACAGTATTTACCCATGGAAGTGACACACAAACCTTAATGGTGACCTCCGATGGTGGGATAAAAGGTGCTTTCTATTTTCACCATTTTCTCAGTAAGAAAAATCAGGTTCCTCTGTTGCTTACCAGAGCGGCTGCATCCAGGCATTATCCTGGATCTGGGGAGCTCACTCTGTGGCAGCCGCGGCTCGGGCCTAACTGCCTGGACTTGGTGTCGTGCGCGGGGAGAGGCGTGTGTTGCAGACAACAGGCGAGCAAACATCAGGCTGGTGACAGCATGGGACGGGGACGGGCTCCTTTTAAAGGGTACCCAGGGAGCCCTCCGCTGACCGCAGCACTTGAAACCCAAAGCGCTCCCAGCCTGGCCGCGGCCAGCAGGGAGCTGACGGTGCGTGCGTGCGCGATCTCGGGGCGGCGGCGGCGCGCACGGGCGCGCCTCCGCGGCCAGCCCCGGCCCTAGACGATGCCGCCGAAGAGGCGGCGGCGGCGGCGCGCTCCGGCAGTCTGAAGCGGCGTCCGGCTGCCACGGGCCGGCGGCGCGATGAGCTGGGCGGCCGCCCCCGGCTCGGGGCTGTGAGGGGCTCGGGGCCGGGGGTGGGTGGCGGCGGCGCGGCGGGCGGCCAACGCTCCTCCTCGGCGGCGGCGGCGGCGGCGGCCATGCGCGGGGCGGCGCGGCCAGGGCCGCGGGGCCGGGGCCGCCTCCCTGGGACCCGCGGCCTCAGGGCCCCGCCGCCGCCGCTGCTGCTCCTGTTCGCACTGCTGCCGCTGCTGCCCGCGCCGGGCGCCGCCGCCGCCCCGGCCCCGCGGCCTCCCGCGCTGTCGCCCGCGGCCGCGGGGCCCAGTGTAAGCCTCTACCTGAGCGAGGACGAGGTGCGCCGGCTCATCGGTGAGTGGGGCCGTCTGCGTCGGGGTAGGCAGGTCGGGCCCGACCCCGGCTGTTTCCGGCCGCCCGCGGCCCGGCCCGAGAGCGGGGACCACGGCCAGGTAGCGTCCCAGCACCCGGGGTCGTCTCGGGGCCCCGGCCTTTGCCTGCCTTGCTGGCCAGGAGGTGTGGTCCCTGCCCGGCTCCTGGACCGGGTCAGCCTTCCGGCCTACCCCCTACGTCCTCGCTGTCCCGCCGCGACATACCGGGGATCCACCCGGTTCCATCTTCCCCGCAGCCTCTTAGGCTTTTCGCTCTATTCCCTTTTCGAAGCGCCCAAACTTTTCTTCGGTGATGCACCAAGTTCCTTTGACCCTTTCTAGGCGTGTCATTGGAGGGCCCTGGATTTTGGATATCTCGAAGTCCACGTTTTACTTTGACCAAGCCTGCTAATCCCTGGCTGTGGGTTTGATGCCCCGGTAGAGGCCACAATACTGTGCTCTCACTTTCTAGTTATCATACTTGTTAAAATTGAGGGGAGGGGAGGGGAGAGGTTAGAGGGGCACTGCATGTTCGTGGCAGTCTCCAAGTCTTGTGACGGATAAGCTTATTTTTAAATGGAGAATGAATCCCCGGGTAGCAGATCTGCTAACTTCTTCAGTATCCTTTCGGTTCTTGTCTTGGATGTGCTGGACTGTGGACCGATTTGTATTCCAGGGCCACTCTCCTACTCTGAATACCTTGTAAGGAAAGGAGAACTAGCTTTGGGTCAGTTGGTTGTTCTGTTTCACCTAATTAGCTTTGTCGTTTGGGGAATTAATTTGAAAAATAATGGTGTTTTTGTGCTGAGACTGTGGATTCTGGAAATGAGCCCTTAGAGAAAGGTCTGATAAAAATGGCCCCAAATGGGAAGTCATTGGTAGTTAAGGATACCTAGATATTCTTTGTGTGTTAGGCTTTCTTTTGTGTGTTGTGGCGCAAAATAACATTTATTTAATCTCAGGTTTGTGGTACATGATGGTTTTTTTTTTTTTAAATCATCCGTTATCTCAGTTTTATTTTTATTTTTTTAAGTTTATAAGATTTTCTTGAAGTCGACTCAATGTTGGAATGGTATTGCTTTTAGCAGTCTTGTTTAGACATTGTTACATATATGGTTTGTAGTCTTTAATCAAAGAAGAATGCTGTGTTTTTGTAATGTCCTGCCTTTCTTAATCCTCTTTTTAGTCTAGTTGAATTCGCTAAATTTAGTTGAGATGAATTAAAACTGAAAATTATGTTATGCTTGGAGCACAAGACTAAAGTTAAGGAAAAATAATGAATGCTTACAAATAGACTCCTGTCACATAATTATTTTAAAAATATTAATGAATTCTCCATGGTTTTTAAAGTTTTTTTGGTTAAAAGCTTGTATATAATTTGTGACTTTGTTTACATATAAGAGTAATGTTAGAAACCAGCCAGGTGGGAGTAGGGGATAGGGAACAACCAGAGGCTGACAGTGATTGAGTGCCTGCCATTTACTGGCCCCTGCATGTTTTATACACATCATTTCCTCTAATTTTCTTATGACCCAATTAAGTAGATACCGTTACTCCCATTTTAGAGTTGAAGAAAGTGAGGCTTTAACCTTTTCAAGGTCACACAATTTATAATCATTAAAAAAAATTAAACATAGTTGACATAGGCCACAAAGTTTTATTAAATTTAAGGAAGACTTTTTTATATAGAAGTTTTGTCATTGCTAATTAATACTTGAAATAATGTATATGTATTTGTCACCTGACTGATGAGCATCCACCTTTTGCCCAGAAATGGGCAATTGGGAGGCAGGGAGGGATGAGCCCTTCACCGATCAACTTCTGGGACAAGAGGGACTTCCAGTGGTGTTTTTTCTAATACAGATAGAGTTGACCTGTTAAATTTTGATTCTGTTTGCCAGATCTAGGCCCATCTCCTTCATCCACTCTACCTTTGTAGTATTCCTTGGCTGCTCCTGGGTGGGGAAGAACAAGTGGGTAAGACTCAGATATGTACCAGGCATCTTTCCCCCCTCCCCTAAGATTTTTATTTATTTATTTATTTTACAGAGAGAGAGAGAGACACACAGTGAGAGAGGGAACACAAGCAGGGGGAGTGGGAGAGGGAGAAGCAGGCTTCCCACTGAGCAGGGAGCCTGATGCGGGGCTGGATCCCAGGACCCTGGGATCATGACCTGAGCCGAAGGCAGATGCTTAACCCACTGAGCCACCCAGGTGCCCCTGTACCAGGCATCTTGAGTTCTCAGACTGCACTTTCTCACAAAGTGTTTAAGACTACTTGATATAATAGTTTGTACTGTGTGTTTTGCATCATTATAGGTTAAATCTCCGAAAGCTGATCTGGGAAACTAATCATCATTTTATAACATTTCTAAGATGATGAGTTTGGAATTCCAAGTAAGAAACTTATAAATAGGGGTTCCTGGGTGGCTCAGTGGTTAAGCCTCTACCTTTAGGTCCGGTCATGGTCTGGGGGTCCTGGGATCAAGGCCCGCATCGCATCGGGCTCTCTGCTCAGCAGGGAGCCTGCTTCCCCCTCTCTGCCTGCCTCTCTGCCTACTTGTGATCTCTCTCTCTGTCAAATAAATAAATAAATAAATAATCTTTAAAAAAATAAAATAAACTTATAAATGAACTTGATCATGACAGCTTTATAAATTGAACTAATTGCCCTTGATATGAGAATAAGTTGTTTTAATCCAGTTAATACGTGTACACAGTTTAAAAAATCAAATAGTGCTAAAATCAAATTGTGCTAAAACACTATTAACATAAAACATAAGCTTATTAACATAGGCTTAACATAAAACACAGCAGTATCCTACCCTTGACCTTTTTATCCTTCAGGTGCTACTCTCGTGGAAGTGACCATCTCATACTAGTTCTTTTTATTTATTTATTTTCCTGTTTTTTACTTTCATATTTTGAAATTAATGTAGAATAAGCATTTGATTGCCTAATATCATAATTGAGCACTTGCCCTGTTCTCCAGTCATCTCGGTATAGCTACATAACAATTTTTGGTAAAACCAACAATCAGTATTTACATTGTTGTGTATATCCTTATTGCTCATGTCTGAGTTAAATAGTGATACCAGGTTATGGGTTTGTTTTTTTTTTCCCCTATACTTTTATGTTTTCCCTGGAGCAAATAATTGCCTCCAACTTTTTGATTAGTTTTTCATATATCTATGGCTACATTCCTCAAATACCCCAAGAAATATGTTCAATGCCTTTTGATGTTTCTTTTTCCAGGTAGTACAAATCATCTCTCAGTTCTCCTTGGTTGCATCTTAGAGACTCCCTGCTTGGGAGCCTTCCATCCTCTTATTCCAGTCTGGACAGTAGGATTGTTTTTCTTGTGGTATCTGTTCCCTTCTCTCCTGCCTTGGAGCCTGTTTCCTGAATCACTTGTTTTCTTTTTCTTGGTTTGCTTCATTTTGCTAACAGGTATCCTCAGTAGCTTCCTAAGAAGGGATGCATAGGAGGTAAATTATTTGAGGCTTTGCATGTCTGAAGGTATCTCTCCTAGATGCTTTGTAGATGATTTAAAGGTCCTTTATAGATAATTTGGCTACATTTAGAATAGTAGGCAAAACGTGTATTTTTTCCCATAATTTTGATGGCATTTTCACACTGTTTTTGGATTTAAGGGTTTCTGAAGAGAAACTCAAAGCCATCTGATTGTTTTTATTTTTCTGTTTTTATTAAGGCTCAGGGTCTTTTTCTCTGGCATTCTGAAATTTATTCTTTAAAAGATTTTATTTATTTATTTGAGAGAGAGAGCGCAGAGGAAGAGGGAGTAGCAGACTCCCCACTCATCAGAGAACGAGATAGGGCTCAATCTCAGGATCCTAAGATCATGACCTGAGCTGAAGGCAGACGCTGAACTGACTGAGCCACCCAGGCACCCCTGGCATTCTGAAATTTTATAAACTTTTGTGTGGGTCCTTCCTTCTGTTTGCTTGTTGTCTATCTTGTTTTAGTAGGCCCTTTGGATCTAGAGACTCATATTCTTCAGTTTTCCAAAATGTCTCTTACTTTGATAATTTCCTACCCTTCGTTTTTTGTTTTTTTCTTTCTGAAACATCTATTGGTTTGATTACTGAATCTCCTGGAATTGATCTTCAAATACTCTTAACCTATGTTGCCTCTTGTTTATATCTTTGTATTTGGAGGTAGAAAGTATGTAGGTAAGAATTGTCTCAATTTTGTCTTCTAAACCTTTATTTTTAAAGTTAATGATGTTTTTAAGTTTCAGGAGCTCTTTTTCTCTGTTTTCATTTCCACTTAATTTCATTTTCTGTTTCCATTTTATTCTTTATGGATGTATTGTCTTTGAGGTGTGTGTATAAGTATTTTTCATTTTTTCTGTGTGCTTAATATGTTCTTAATGTTTCTTCTGCTTCCTCCAGTGTCCTTGTTCATGTCAGGGTTCTTGTTATGGTTGTTTAGATCACAAACATCTGATCATCCTTGACTGTTGCAGTTAAGAGTGAGATGCTGAAAAGTTGATTAGGAGAGAGAGTGTGTGCTGGTGGTGGTCTGGTGACTTCCGTTCGAGTACAGGTAGACTTTTCATTGCGCTTCCACCCTACAGATCTGCGCCTTCACATCTTACCTGAGAACAGTCACTGTCTGCAGAGAAAATACTTCGAATAGCCTGCCTCTGATGTGTTTGGTAATACACTGGCTGCCTGGGTTTGGGTTGTCTGGTTGAGGAGGGATGCCAGCATTCAAGCTGTAGACTTTGACTTCCCTTTACAGTTCTCCTGCCTCTGTGGTTTAGTTTCTTCGGAAAAAACTTAGGGTCTTCTGTTGGATCTGGTGGTCCACCCCTTTTAGATGCTCCCCTTTGTCAAGCCTGAGCCTCAGGCTGGCCTTTGGTGCCTCAGGGGTCCTGAGGCGCAGTGACTCCCCTCTTGGAAAAGTTTGTTGAAGTGTATATTATGTTGTCTTCTTTCCCTTTCTATTTCTCTTTGTGGTTTAATGTCTTTGTGATTTCATTAGTATCATTCAAAGGAGTTTGGGGATGAAATGGGGATAAAGGTCATCGGTCATTCTGCAATATATAAATCACAGTTTAGGTAGGGCTTTGAGTATTTTTTAAAAAATATTTTAATTAATTAATTTAACACAGAGAGAGATCACAAGTAGGCAGAGAGGCAGGCAGAGAGGAGGCGGAAGTAGGCTTCTTGCTGAGCAGAAAGCCCGATGCGGGGCTTCATCCCAGGACCCTGAGATCATGACCTGAGCCGAAGGCAGAGGCTCAACCCACTGAGCCACCCAGGCGCCCCTGGGCTTTGAGTATTGAAGAGCTGTTGATGTGTAACAGGTTTTGTTTTTTTGTAGTAATATTTAGAAGAGTAGTAGTTGATAACTTTTTAGAATGCTGCTGGCAGGTAGCAGTCTTTTGCCTTTCTTTGTCAGGCACAAAGGTAATTCCTGTTTTAAGTATATACTGTTATTTTCATTTTATAGATGAGGAAACAGACTTGAAGGAAGTATGTAGTTAACCCAGTTCCTTGGTTGTGGGGCATATAGTCCTGATGGAAGTCTATCTGTACAGAGGCTCCGAAAGCCACAGGGGCTTTTACTCTCCATGTGGCATTACTGTGTCCCCAAGCCCAGTTTCACTGCTCTCATTTACTCTTCTTAACAGGCTGCAGTGTAGTCATGTATTTCCCCGTTTTTACTGGTGAGGTCGTTGATTTGGGAGCCTTTGGGCAGTGAGTAAAGGGTCCCCTTTTGACTCAGTCCTGCTTGAATCCAGAATCCATCTTGCCTCTTTGTCAGTTCTGGAGGAGCCGTGATTAACGAAAAACTCTCGAGAAGTAGAATCTGAAAGCCGGTGGCCGCATGTTCGTGCTCTTGACCACAATCTGCATCTTCCCATGTTCCCGCTCTAATTGTATTAGATAATAATACGTAATTCCATGTATCCTAATAATAGTTCTAATAGTATTGAGTTCCCTGGAATCCAGGGCTTGTGAAACTTGTCTGTGGCTGGGGCAGTGCTAGGAGTTTGCTCCTAGCGAGATGCTGAGCGGTGAGGGCTATTGTATAAACTGGTAATGGCAACATTGGTGGTAGTGATAGGGACTCTGTAAGGGTCAGGGGTCTTCTAAGAATAGACTGTGCCTCCTGCCCATTAGATACTCACTTGGGGTAACTTGCTTTTCTAGTAAAGTAAATACCCTCTGGAACAGTTAAACTTTGTTCACATCTTATTTAAAATCAGTTAAATACAAGTTGAGATAAATGCTCCTCAGATCAGTCCAGTAAAAATCTTTGAAGCCCAATCATATTTTGTCGTAGAAAATGGTGACTCAAGGGGGCGCCTGGGTGGCTCAGTGGGTTAAAGCCTCTGCCTTCGGCTCAGGTCATGATCCCAGGGTCCTGGGATCGAGCCCCACATCGGGCTCTCTACTCTGCGGGGAGCCTGCTTCCTCCTCTCTCTCTCTCTCTGCCTACTTGTGATCTCTGTCTGTCAAATAAATAAATAAATTCTTTAAAAAAAAAAAAAGAAAGAAAAGAAAATGGTGACTCAAAATTATTAAACTCCTTTTTTTGAGGAACTCAGAATTTTGGAGGGGAGACTAACAGTTATAATGAGGACTGGAACAGTGAGGTAAGAGTCACACTGCTGACTGACATCAGTAAGTTATTGTAGGAGTGATGACTTTCGACTTTAGAAAGGGGAAGGGGAAAGAGCCTTAGAGCATTTTAGGGAAAGTGTTCCCGGAACAGAGACATTTGAGCCTCCTCTTGAGGATGAGTTTGATAATAAACAAAGAGGAGCAGTTCTTGCTGAGTGAGAAAGCAGCATGAAAAAGCTACAGATGTATGAAAGTAGATGGATGTGAAATCAGGAAGTAGGAAAAAATCTAATGTGGCTAAAATGAGAAAAATTGGCAAAGCCAGGGCATGGCAGAATGTAAAGCTGGGAGGTAGGTTGAGATTGGATTAGGAGTTTGAATTTCATCTTGTAGGTAGTGAGGAGCTGTTGGAAGAATTTAGGAAAGGAGAGTGTACAAACAGGACCGGGTTTCAGAAAAGATGACTTTTGGCCCCAGTGGAAAGGGGGTTGGAGAAAGACAAGCTGGATTTGGGAATGGGACAAAGTAAGCCTTGTGCTGATAAGAGGGATCAACTAGGGTAGTGAAGGAGTGGGATGGATTTGTGAGGAATGTGCAGGGAGTTTGGAAAAGACTTAGTGGAGGAGACCTGATGTTAAAGCAAAGAGAGGAGTTAGAGAGAACGCCAGGGTTCAGATATGCGCTGCTGAACTGAGGGACTCTTTCCATTTGGGAGGTGGTTGAGGAAAAGAAAAATAAAATGAGCCATGTGTTCCTCTCCTCCCAGCACCTCTCTTTCCTCTTAAGCCTCAGGCCAAGTGCTTGATGAGGGAGGGCAGTGAGAGTGTTCTCTCTACTGATGCGGCTGGCATAACCTGAGGGGTATGGGGTGCTTGCTGGTGGAGTAGGTTAGTACCCCGCCGCAGACTCTTAACCCTGGGCATTTTGGGTGGGGTTGGTGGCATTAATACAGCATTAATTTGAGTCCATGTGTTCTTCATTGGGAGAGCAAGTCTGAGACATTGTGCAATTGTGGGTTTTGAGTTTTTTTCCCCCTTCTTCATGCTACACATGTGGGAGAACTCTGTCCAATTATGGCTAAACCTGTCCCCTATGAGTCACATCCTGAGTTGACTAGTCAGTTCTGAAGGTGCTGCCTAAAATACTGTTTGGATTTTAAGGGTCACTTTAGAAACAAATGAAATCCGAGAGGAATTTTTTGAGCATCCTGAATTGAGAAGTTGTATGGCATTACTTTTGTGGCCTAATGCAGTTATGCCAGTGTTGTGAAAAAACTTGCCAGCTGTACCTACTGAAACAAAACAAAGCAAATACTTAGACATGAAACACAGCCTTTAGCTACTCTGAAATTATACTTTAAAGTGCCTTTTTTGGTGTCACCCTTGTTGATGCAAATCAGGTATAATATTTTCTGATCAAAATGTTATTAAACAACTCTCATTTATGCATGACCTCTTAAGATGTGATGTGCCAAAACAAGTGTGTGTATATTGCTGAGTTACATAATAAATACTTAGTGAACAGTTGTTTTACTGTGCCCAGCAAGTGTTACTGCTGAGTGGTAGAGTATTTCTGAAAAGTAATTTCATAGGTCTCATGCTTGTTCATGAGCTAAATATGTTATGTCTTGTTTATAAAGAAATACATTCTTATATAAATATGTGTGTTTTAGTATACCTCTTGGTATACGCCAAGTACTTCACATGTGTTCTCTTTTTGTTATATCAACCATACAAAGTAGGTGGCATTGACTTTTTTTTTTTTTAAATAGATAAAGCTGAGGTTCTGGGAAATTACAGAATTCATACGAGGTCACAGAGATGTCTGGGGCTTAGTGACTCCAAAGTGCATACTTTCTCTCTGTGCTGCCTCTGAAGGTTAGCAGTTTACTTAGTCCTTATCTCTGGAATCATCTAAGGGGCTTAAATAAAATATGGATTCCTAGACCTTTCCTGAGCAATTTATTTAGGAGATCAGAGATGGGGCCCAACTCATGATCTTTTTTGAATGTCATGTTTCACTGATTATAAGGTGTCCAGTTTTCCCATGTTTGAACATCTCTGAAATTGGAACCATTTTCCAATCAATGGTGAGTCATCAGTTAATTGGCAGTTCTTTTTTATCTTTCTTAGTGGCACAAAAAATAATGGTGCAGTTTCGATTAAATGAAATATGGTATTGTAAAAGGATTGCCACTTTCCTGTTTTGGGGGGTGTGGGGGAGATACCTCTCAGAACTCTTTCAGAGTTGTAAAATTCACTGAGGGTATTTATTACTTGCTTGTGCTAATGGCTGTGTAGTAATGTCCTTGCAAGGAAAGCAGATGATGGCAGTGAAATACTACCATTTAGTTTACAAGCAGTAGTAACTCAGTTATCCGCTAGGAAGTTGCTGGCAAAAGAAATATCAGTGGTTCTCAACCTCATTTTGTCAGTCTTCTGGCCTTCCTCTAGACCAAGGCATGGATACCCAGCTGTATTAAGCTTTGTGTACTGTGCTCACTTAGACTTTGGGGGCTTTGTAGGGACCTCTGATGAAAGCTTATGGTTGTATCTTGTGTCCCACAAAAGCTGATTCTGGAAGTGGGCATATTACATTTTGTATTTCATCCTGGTATTCCTTGATGTCCTCCACAAAATTTTAAAGATTGGCATACATTAAGATTCACTTAATTGTGTTGTGTGAGTTTTAACAGATGTATAGTATCATGTACCCACCATTGTATCATATAGAATAAATTTACCACCCCCAAAATCCCGATTTATTTGAAATAAATTTGCTTTTAAAAATGTATTTATTATGGAAAAGTTCAAACATTCAAAAATAGAGTTAATAGAATGAAACTATGTGCACCCATCATCCAGCTTCAACAATTATCAACTAATGGCCAATTTTTTTTTTTTTTTTTTTTTGGTCTGTATCTCTCCACTTCCTAATCTACTCCTTTGCCCTCACTGCCCTGATTCCTCACTTGGACTATTTGAAGCAAACTCAGACACATAATTTTGTAAAAACTTTTTAGTGTGTATCTCTAAAAGATAGGGACTTAAAAATTTATAATAACCATTATCACTCCTAAGAAATTAACAGTTCATAAATATCAAGTATCTATGCTGTTCAGATCTTTCTGATTAAAGATTTTTTTAATTTAATTTAATTTATTTATTTGACAGAGAGAGAGACCACAAGTAGGCAGAGAGGCAGGCAGAGAGAGATGGGAAAGTAGGCTCCCCGCTGAGCAGAGAGCCCAATGGGGGGCCTTGATCCAAGGACCCTGAGATTATGACCTGAGCCAAAGGCAGAGGCTTAAACCACTGAGCCACCCAGGTGCCCCCAGATCTTTCTGATTTATAGATAAATGTTTATATGGAGACTCTTGCCTGCCACCTCTTTCCTCTTTTATCCTCTTTCACCTCCCATGTGTTTAATTCCTCTGGTGCCAAGCTCTTTCTCACCCTAGGTTCTGCATTTGATGGTTGCTTTGCCTCGCACACTTTCTCCTGACCTTTATAGGCCGGGAGCCTTACAGATCTCAACTTGAAATGTCACTGCCTCAGAGAGCCCTACCTTCCTAGGGTTGATCCCCCGTGCCACTGTGTTCTTATCACCCTGTTTTATTTTAAGCATGTCATACTTTTGTTGTTTCTGTCTCTCCCTATACAAAAGTTAGTTCTATTTGAGTAAAGACCTTTTAAATTGTTCCACTCTATATCTCCAGCACTTAAAACAATACCTGGCATGTAGTAGATGTTCAGTAAAAGTTCAGTGAATGAATAAATCATACTTCTTTTAGGGGAGATTCACTGTCTTATGCCTTATGGGGTCTTCATTCTCTTTATCATTTCCCATTGCCTTCTGAGTTATTATCCAAGAGGGGAGTTGGGCTGGACCTACTTGTATTTATGAATGGGAGTTTAAGTAAGTTAGTTTTTAATACCTTATTTTCTTTGAGGTTGCCTAATCTTCCCATCTCTGTTCTTTGTAGCCTTCTCTCTGGGTACGGTGTCCCCCATTTTGCCTTTCATAGCTCTACACTCTGTATAAACAAATCAGTATCACTATACCTACCACGTTCTGTCTTTCCCATATACTGCACTTAAGGCCACTCCAAAGATTGACTAGCAACTCCCAGCAGGCTTCTGGTCTGCAGGATATTTGAAGGATGGAAAGTATTAAGAGAGATTCTGGCAAAAGTCTTTTCCAATTACTAAAAGCTGGGAAGTGTAGTTTCTCATCTTCTCTTCTGAAATGCTCAAGCTACTCTTAATTCTGTCCAGTGCATTTTTTCATCATACATATTACAGTTTTTACCTGTAGAAGATTGATTTGTGTCCTTTTATATCTTTCATGTCTCTACTTTTTTTTTTTTTTAAAGATTTTATTTATTTGACAGAGAGAGATCACAAGTAGGCAGAGAGGCAGGCAGAGAGAGTGAGAGGGAAGCAGGCTCCCTGCCAAGCAGAGAGCCCGATGCGGGACTCGATCCCAGGACCCTGAGATCATGACCTGAGCCGAAGGCAGCGGCTTAAACCACTGAGCCACCCAGGCGCCCCATGTCTCTACTTTTGACCACTTGAAGTACAGTTGCAATAGTTGTTTAAATATTCTTGTCTGCTAATTCTGATGTCTGTGCCAGTTCTGGATTAGTTTCAATTAATTTATCTATCATCTATCTGTTCATTTATGTATTTTCTTTTGGGGGGAGGGGCATGCCTGGTAGCTTTTGACCAAATGACAAGCATTGTGATTATTAGTCTGGTAGGTGCTGAATATTTTTGTATTCCTATAAATATTCTTGGGTTTTGTTCTGGAACTCGGTTGAGTTACTTGGCAGCAGTTTGATCCTTCTGATCTTGCTTTTTGGACTTGTTAGATAGGACAGGAGCAATGCTCAGTGTAGGCGAGTTATTCCTCACTACTGAGTTAAGACCCCTTTGTGTACTTTCTCTGGTGACCTGTGTGAATCATGAGGTTTTCCAGTCTCACTGGTGGGAACAGGTGATACTCCAGATCCTATGTAAGTAGGTTTGTACATTTTATCCTTTCTCTGACCTTGTATAGCTTCCTTATCCATCCTCTGATCAGTACTTAGCTGAAGACTGGAGGGCAACCAGATGTCCTGCAGATCTTGGAAGTATTCTGTGCTGCTTTCTCCTCTGTGGTACTTCATCCTGCATTCTTAGCTGTCTTTGTCTTTCTGAACTCTCATATTTTCTGTGGTTCTTGGCTATCTCAGAAAGGGAGTTAGTCTGGTCCTAGTATTCTATCTTATCTAGAAGTGGAAATAGTCAAGGATTATCTTTATGATTGTTTGCATCTTTTCTAGCAAATTATTTGTCAAAAGAGAATTTAGTCCAAATTAAAGAAAAACATTTTATGGTTTGTAGATGTGTGTATGCCATGTGCACAAATATGTGAATATAGTAGATAATGTGGTGTGGGACAGTACTGAATTCTGCATTTTTAAGTTTTAATTTCATTTTGTGGCATATGAGTGTTGGTTTCTTTATATATAAGACGAGATGCTTTTCAACTGCAACAGGATGTCTGTTATCACAGTTGGTATAATGTATGTGAAAATGCTACATAATCATCAAAACAATTTATTTTAGTTATTGGTGAGAGATTTGCATGGTTTTGGCTGAAAACTAAAATCGTAGAGTGTTTGAAAGAGAAGTCACTTAGACATTAACTTGGTTGATTGATTATCTTTATTAGCAACACTTAAAACTCAAGCTCCAAACAATTATTTACTGATGCCAATTTACTAGGCCTTATTTTAGGGGCTTAATATATATTAATAAATAGATAATATTTTAATAAAGCAGATAAATATCCCTCATGGAACTGACTTCTAGCAGAGAGCTAAGTGACTTGCCTGAGAAGAGAATTTGTGTAGCTTTGTAACTGGACTTCAAGTTAGCACTTTGCAATGCAAGTTGCTGTCAGGGAGCAGTGTCGTTTGTGAGTTCTCCATTGTGCTTTGAGCCCTTTGACTCTGAGTTATTTATAGGAGTTGGCTATGAAGTAAGTTGAATGATGGTCACATCAAACGGTAATTTATTCCATCTCTATTACAGAGCTGTACCTGTAGTGCATGTTTGAGCTGATCAGATTATTTTCTTTTTCAAATAAGAGAGGAACCAATGATAAATTATTTTCCAAAGTATCTTTTGATCAGATACTGGAACATTGTAGTGTTATGGCAGGGCATGCTTCATATGTTATGCTATAGTGCTAGAGATTATGGGTTGTTTTTGTCTCTTGTTTTCCTGGGATAGGATTTGGGAAGCACTTTTATCACCTCTGCAGTTGTGACACAAATCACATCTTTGGAGGCATTCTTTTATGGATTTTTTTTTTTTAGATGACAGATATGTTGATTAGACCCAAAATCTTGTCCTTTATCTTCTATTTTAGTGTCTACCTCTTTTTGTAATTTCTTACAGTATTTTCATCTACTACAGTATTTTCAGATGGAAAAGGTGACATTCATCATTTGAGTCATCCATTTAAATCAAAAGTGACCTTACTCTACCTTTTTTTTTTTTTTAAAGATTTTTATTTATTTATTTGACAGACAGAGATCACAAGTAGGCAGAGAGGCAGGCAGAGAGAGAGAGGGAAGCAGGCTCCCCACTGAGCAGAGAACCCAGTGTGGGACTGGGACCCTGGGATCATGACCTGAGCCGAAGGCAGAGGCTTTAACCCACTGAGCCACCCAGGGGCCCCCTTACTCTACCTTTGATTGATTCCCCACACAGGTGATATCATCACAGGTACAGGAGAAATAAACCTGAGCAGAGTATTTATGATGGATAGCTTTGGGCTTGCATTTTCAGGGATCATGGAATTATATCGGAAAGCTTCTTTCCGAAATGTAATCTCTGGAGGAGAGGTGCTTAGTAAAATACATCTTTGCACCCTGTAGCTTCCTGATCTGTTAAATCAGTGGCAACAAATAGCCACTTCAGTGGACTGTTTTTAAGTAGACTGTTGATTTTGACTGCGTTATGTTTATTTTCTGAAGTGGCAAAGTAAGGAAAGGTGCTCTGTGATTGCAGATGCTTGACTTTTCCTTGGGAGGACCAAGAGATTCCCTTTTGTGAAGTTTATTCCTTAGCGTTACCTCAGGGACCAAGAGGGTGGGGCCTGCTTGCCTTTCCTCCCAGGAGGCCAGTTTTAGGCAGGAGATGAGGAGGTAGTCTGGAGGAAGGGAAGGGGGGTAGCATATTTATTATTGGCTTCTATTGTTAATCGAGCATACCGTTTTTCTCTTCAAAGCTCACTTTTATTCTTTTTCTACTCTCTGTGTACATGTATATGCTCTCAGTTGAGTTCTGTGGAGATGCTTATGGTTGTAGGAGAAAGATTGGAGGAAAATGATGAAATGGTAGAGGATTACATGAAAAATCTTATTTAATCTATAAGAGATTATGGTATAAACAGTTACAGAGATTGAAGATTTATGTGCTTTTTCTTTTTAAATTATGAGGAAAGGATGCCCTTTTCCTTTAGTCTGATATTTGTAAATTCCTTGTCTTATGGTATAGTTCAATATTAGGTCTCAGCCAATTTCCTAGTTATAATTTGACTATAGCTAGATTTATTAGATTCTAATGGGCAAATTATTTTATTGTATCTATTTCAGCTTATTAGTTTCCATAAACCAGGAATATTTGAAATAAGATCCCCTTATTTATTTTCTTCCAGCATTGATTAAAATACAGAGTATTTAGGGGTTTCATACATTGTAAGTGATGTTGGCTTTTTTTCCTCTGGCTCATATTCTACACTATACTCAGATTAACTTGACTAAATAAATTTTTTACTTGAGTTTTGACTAGCATTTAGAAACTGGATGATATCATAGAATTTAATAGAGGTTTTGCTGACATTTGGAAATCATAGATGATATCATAGAATAATAGAATTTTGTGGCTGGAGAGGGACATTAACCTCATCTGGTTTAACTCTCTTGTTTTATAGTTGAGAAAATTGATGCCTAGAGAAAGTGGTTAAATAATTGATTGTCAAAGTTCACTCAGTTACTTATTTGTAAAATCTCTGCTTTAGCTCTGTTTCCACTACATCACTTTTGTTTTCCTGCCTTAACTGATTCCGGATGTTTTCATTAAAATATCATTTCCCTTAAAGTTCATTTTTGATGTAGTTGATTTTTATCAACAGGCTGCCATTTGTGCATCTAACATTTGGATAGCTACAAATATTCTATGATCCCAGTCCTGCTTGTGGGGTGTACAGGGTAATAGGGAGGACAGATGCGTGAACAGCTCCTTGGAATGTATTTTATTAAGTGCTATTAAAGGTAGCTCTTTTTATAAAGGGAGATGGTTTCCTCATTGGCACTATTCAGCTGTTGTTGTGGCCTTGAGAAACCAATAGTTAATTTTTAAAGTCATTTGGAAAATTTTTTGAACTGTTGAATTATTTGAACTTGAGCTAGACAGGCCAGATCATGTAGGACACAGGAATTAGAGTTTGGACTTAAGGGACACCTGGGTGGCTCAGTCACTTAAGCACCTGCTTTGGCTCAGGACATGATTCCAGGGTTCTGGGATCCAGTCCTGCTCTGGGCTCCTTGCTCAGCGGGGAGCCTGCTTCTCCCTCTGCCTGCTGCTCCCCCTGCCTATGCTCTCTCTCTGACAAATATGTAAAATCTTAAAAAAAAAAAAGTTTGGACTTAAGATTGTATAGGGAAAAATGAAATTTTCTTAATGAGAGTTGAGAGTTTTGGGAAACATCTTTGGTTTCTTGGCTTGGAATTTGGGTTGTTTAAAAATAAAATTATGAACAAATGCCATAATTTCCAGTAAGAGCAAAGTTTCTACTTTGCTGGAATTGGCAGTGAAAAATTTAAGTCTGGTTATTGTAATCGAATAGCTGAAATGTTCTTTGTTCTTTATTAGAACAGAAAAATTACACTTACTAAAATAACAAAATGCTACCTCTTCAGTCTGTGGCTGTCCATTCTTACTCCTGTCCATCTTCCAGCAGCCCCTACATCCTTCAACCCACTCTACTTTGCCTGCTCTGTTCTCTTTTCTGCTGGCCCTTTCACTTTATCTTGCAGAGCTCTAGTTCAGTTTTGAGGTCCTTTCTGATTCTTTTCATAATCTCTCTTATCTCTTCAGCTTAACTGAGACCTGATTTTCACTTGTAAGTGATAGTTTCCTCATAATTCTTTCCAGTCACTGAAAGCCAATTTTATTATACTCCCTCCCCATTTGTGCAGGAAGAGGCCAGCTCTTTTTCTTTTCTTTTTTAAAAATAACAGTTTATTGAGGTGAAATTCACGTAACATAAAACTAACCATTTTAAAGTGAACAATTCAGTGACATTTAGTACATGAACCATGTACAGCCACCACTTCTTATTCCAAAACATTTCCATTACTCCAAAGTAAAAACTCCTTACCCATAAAGCACTCTTCTCCTCCCCCTTCCCCTAGCCTCTGGCAACCATCAATTTGCATTTTGTATCTATGGATTTATTTATTCTGGGTATTTCATATATTGTATTTCATACAATGTGAGAGTTTTGTGTCTGGCTTCTTTTATTTAGTAGCCTAATGTTTTGAAGTTTCATCCACATATAGCATGTACCAGTACTTCATTCTTTATGTGGCTGAATAATACTCCATTCTATATATATATATCAAAATTCGTTTATCCATTTGTCTGTCGATGGACTTTTGGGCTGTTTTCATATTTTTACTAGTATGAGTAATGCTGGTATGAATGTATATAAATGTACTTGACTGTCTTCAATTTTGGATATATACCTAGAAGTGGTATTGTGGGCTGTATGGTATATTGTGGGCTATATTGTGGGCTATGTTTAACCTTTCTTTTCTTTTCTTCTTTTTTTTTTTTTTAATTTTAAGTAAGCTCTACACCCAACCTGGGTCTTGAACTAACAACCCTGAGATCAAGAGTTGCGTACTCTGCTGACTGAGTCAGCCTGGTGCCCCTATGTTTAACTTTTTGAAGAACCTTCAAGCTGTTTTTCACAGTGGGTGCACCATTTTGCCTTTCCACCAGCAGTGTATAAAGGTTTCAGTTCTCCACATCTTTGCTAACACTCCCTATTTCTGGTTTTTTCTTTGTTTGTTTTAATTAAAACTGTCCTAGTGGGTCTGAAATGATACCGTGTTGTGGTTTTGATTTGCATTTTCCTAATGACTAATGATGTTGAGCATCTTTTTATATGTTTGTTGGCCATTTGTGTATCTTTGAAGAAATGTTTACTCATGTCCCTTGCCTATTTTTTGAGTTTTTTTTGGTTGTTGTTGTTTACGAGTAAGTCCTTTGTATATTGTAGATACCAGACCTTTATCAGACACATAATTTGCAATATTTTCCTCCATTCTGTAAATTATCTTCACCTTCTTGATAATGTCTTTTGATGTACCGAAGTTCTAAATTTTTATGAAGTCTAGTTTATCTACTTCTGTTGCTCATGCTTTTAGTGACATATCCATTGACAAATTCAAGATCATAAAGATTTACCCCTATGTTTTCTTCTAAGAGTTCTATAGTTTTAGGGCTTGTATTTTGAATTGTTTTTATATATGGTATGAGGTAGGGGTCTAATTTCATTCCGTTGTGTGTAGTTATCTAGTTGTCCCAGCATAATTTATTGAAGCGGCTATTCTTTCCTCATTAAGTGGTTTTGGCATCCTTGTCAAAAATCCGTAAGCTAGAAATATGTAGGTTTATTTCTGGATTCTCAGTTCTATTGCATGGATCTACATGTTTGTTGTTATGTTGGTACCATACCATTTGGGTTTCTGTGGCTTTGTGGTGAGTTTTGAAATCAGGAATTGTGAATTCTTCAACTGTGTTCTTTTTCAAGATTGTTTTGGCTGTTGGGAGCTATGTGACATTCCATATTAATTTGAGAATCTGCTTTTCTGTTTCTGAAAAAAAAAAAAAAAAAAGATAATTAGAATTTTGATAGAATTTGTACCAGTAGATAGATCCCTTAAGGTAGTATTGCCACCTAAACAATAGTGAATCTTCCAATCCATGAAGATGGGATGACTTTCCATTTATTTAGGTCTAATTTAATTTCTTTCAGCAGTATTTCATAGTTTTCTTTGTTAAACCTTTGTTCATATTTATTGTAAGGTACTTCATTCTTTTGGATACTATTGTAAATGTAATTGTTTTCTTAATTTCCCTTTTAGATTGTTATTAAGGGACCAGTTTTTATCATGCTTTACATCCTTCCTTTCCTATTTTGATTGTTTTGCCCAAAGACCGTGATGTGACTCTGCATACTCTTCCTTTTTGAGGTCAGTGATATTTACAATAATGATCTTTGATCTGTTAGGGTTGTTGGAATCACCTGAATTCTATAAGATGATCCTTCATAACTTCATACCCTGAGTTGTTCTTATTTCCCTCTCTTTATCCCGAAAGATATTAAAACCTGCCCAGATTTTTTTCTCAGCTATTATTCCTTTGACCATGTTGGTGTTCTAATTCCCAGGTCTATTTTCCAAATAAGACACTGAAATGGACACTTTAGACTTAGTCCAGGTCCACTTCTTAGCCCTTGGAACTTCCTTTTTCTCATCAGGGCACACCAACCTTATTTCTCAATCGTTCCCTTCTTCTGAAACCAGGCTCTGTGTCCTGGGCTCCTAAAGAGTTACATATTTCCTGGCTTGCTGCAGACTGGCTCAATAAAGCATTACTGAATAGATTGTTTCCCTTGTTGCCTATCTAACTATTCCCCATTGCCCACTTCACCTCTGTGGAGCCTACCACATCACTTGCAGACAATTAGAACTCCTGTCATCAGCTACTTTTGCTTTGAGACTGAATTTAATTGCTAGTGTCATATTTGACAAACTAATAATTGGTAGCAGTTAGAAAAGAGTTAATTATCTAGATCCTATCTTCATTTGTCTTTTACTTTTTTTTAAAGATTCTATTTACTTAGAGAGAGAGAGAAAGAGAGCGTGCACAAGAGAGAGCACAAGCAGTAAAGAGAGAGAAGCAGGTTGTCCATTGAGCAGGGAGCCAGATGCAGTGCTCAATCCCAGGATCCTGGGACATGACCTGAGCTAAAGGCAGCCCCTTAACCAACTGAGCCACCCAGGTGCCACCCTCTTTCACTTTTTCTTTAAAAAAATTTTTTGTAAGCGGTGCCTAGGTGGCTCAGTCAGTTAAGCGTCTGCCTTCGTTTCTGGTCGTGATCTCAGGGTCCTGGGATGGACCCTGCATCAAGCTCTCTGCTCCGTGGAGAGTCTGCTTATCCCTCTCCCTCTATTCCTGCTCTTGCTCTCTCTCAAATAAAAAAATTAAAATATTTTAAAAATTTGCGAACATATAATGGAGAAGGAAAGAGAAAGAGTATATTTAAAAATAAAGCATGATGTTCTCCACAGATTTTATCTTTTCCAAAAATCAGCTTGTTGAAAATTCTTTTATTTCATTAATTATATTTTCTGATTATCAAGGTAAAAACATACTTTGTTATTTAGAAAGTGTATAAGACCATAAAGAAGAAAAATATACATTATTTTACCATATCTTGGTAATCTTTGGTAAATATCTTTTCAATATTTTTTCCATGTTCTCACTTTTTTTAATGTAGTTGAACTTTTATGTAATGGTTAAGAATATAGGTAACTTTTTGAGGTAGAGAATACTTCAAAATTTGTAGTGTAAAGTTTTCCCTTCCTCCCTGCCTCCTTCTTAATGCCCTGTGGTCAGATTGTGGCCTATACGTTTTCTGCTTTAAAAAACTAATTGTGCTTTCCTTATGGCTGATCACTTTTTCTGAGTCTCTTACAGATCCTTTGAAAGAATTGAATTTCCTATAAAGTGCTTTCTTGGTGTGTCTGTATATCTATCATATTAATTATAGCTGTAGATATATATATATTATAAATTATATATTCTATATGCTAGTATCAGTCGTAGACTATAGTTTTGTACCATGACTGTACTTAAATTGGGTTCTCTCCATATTTCCAATATTTGGGGAAGGTTTTACTTCCATTGGGTTCTCTTTGTATTTCTAATATTTGGGGATTTTTGGACTCTTCTTTTATTCCTTTTTTAAGATTTTATTTATTTATTTAATTGATAGCAAGAGAGAGACAGTGAGAGAGGGAACACAAGCAGGGGGAGTGTGAGAGGGAGAATCAGGCTTCCTGCTGAACAGGGAGCCCGAACAGGGAGCCTGATGCAGGGCTCGATCCTAGGACCCAGGCATCATGACCTGAGCTGAAGGCAGATGCTTAACAGCTGAGCCACCCAGGTGCCCCAGGATTTTTGGACGTTTGACATTGTGGTTTAGAGCTGTAAAGATTCAGGATTATAATACTTTTGCCATGAATTATACCTCTTCTCAGTATACAATGCATCTTTATCCCCTGTTTAAAATAAAACTGTTATTAATATCTCAGTGTTTTAGAGTAACTTTTTTGGGGGGTAAAGAATGTATAATTGGTCTATTTTCTGAGGGCTTCTCATAATCTGCTGCCTTTACTTCTGATGAAAATTTGTCTGGGAATAGAATTTCCAGCCTGCTTGTTATTCCCCTGAAAGATAATGCTTTATTGCATTCCTTGTCATGTTCAGAATTTCCTGTATTATTGTCATTCAGATAGTGAGCATGGATATTCCAAGGATTTTCTTCTCATTTCAGCGCCATGTTAGTGTTGCATGTGAAAATTCTTTGATCTTCTCTTTCCAGTTCTTAGTGCTTTACCAGATTTTACCTTTTGGTATACCTGGGTATTTTAAGGGAAAGAGGAAAGTGTTTTAGTCACTAATAATTTATCTTTACTAGTGTTAATATTACGATATCAAAGATACTATCTTTGCCAATGTGGTTTTGTTGAATTTCATTTCTTGAAGGCTTTCTCTCTAGCTCTTACTGGCCTTCATGGATTACTTTAGGCAGTAACTGGATTTTTGTTCAGTGAATTGCTACAGATATGTGTGTATTTCTTTAAACTTGTTTTTAACAACCAATTTTTTTCCCATTTTAACTTTCATAGGAAATTTAAGAAAAGAAAAAGAATGAAAGCATACAATAAAAAATAATCCATAATCCACCATTTATAATCAATAACTATTGATATTTATTGATATTTCCCTTTTTCTCTGAGAAATGGAGTGCACACATCATTTGTGTACATATACATTTAAATTTAGTTCACTGAACATTTATTTAACGCTTATTACATGGATGATGTATTCTAGGTGCCAGATTGTTAAAAATGTGCTGTATATGGTTTGTATCTTTTCTGTTTTTATTTTATGTTGTAGTCTAAGCAAAACCCAATTTATTAAAATGTATTTGTAACAGTCCTGTTCATGACTTCTTAGTGTTTTTTTAGCCACTAAAACCTGTCTTCAAAGGGGAAGCTTAATATATCAGATAGATGAACAGGGAGAGATTTGATTGAAGGGGTGTAATGGCTTGGGGTACCACCTCTTTCCTTCTGCAAAGAAAAAGAAACTCTTGAAAACTATTTTCTGTTATGGATGTATTGTATTATAGTTTATTGATTGCTGCTCTGTTGCTGGTCATTTATTTATTTATTTATTTATTTATTTGACAGACAGAGATCAGAAGTAGGCAGAGAAGCAGGCAGAGAGAGAGGAGGAAGCAGGCTCCCCGCAGAGCAGAGAGCCGGATGTGGGGCTCGATCCCAGGACCCTGGGATCATGACCTGAGCTGAAGGCAGAGGCTTTAACCCACTGAGCCACCCAGGCGCCCTGTTGCTGGTCATTTATTTTTGTTTCTTCAGTTTTATTTTATTCTTTTTATTTTATTTTTTTAGATTTTATTTATTTATTTGACAGACAGAGATCACAAGTAGGCAGAGAGGCAGGCAGAGAGAGAGGAAGGGAAGCAGGCTCCCTGCTGAGCAGAGAGCCCGATGTGGGGCTGGATCCCAAGATCCTGAGATCATGACCTGAGCCGAAGGCAGAAGCTTAACCCACTGAGCCAACCAGGCGCCCCATCTTTTCTTCAGTTTTAAGTATTGGTTTGATTAATATCTTCATATATAAAAATTTGTATCTATATTTGGTTTCCTTAGGATGGATTCTTAGAAGTGGAATGACTGGGTCAAAGAGCATAAATATTTGTAAAACTTTGATATAACAAATTGTTTGCTTGCTGTATGCTAACATTCAGGATTATAGTTAAAGAATATAAGCGTTTCTGTTACAACATCAAATGCATTCCTAAAAAAAAAAAACCCTTCAGGATTGCCTGTTCACTAAAAATAATAGGACTTATGGGAAAAATAAGGTTAAAGGCAGACCATTCAAAACCTCTGCAATTTTCAAACCAAATACTAACAAAAGTATAATTGGTACCTTACGAGATAACTTGGACAGCCCAGTCAAACCACTTCGCACAGCTGAGGCTGCCTCAGAGGAGAGTTAAAAGATATTAAAATGTAATAGGTTGGAAATCGCTGGTCTGCATGGTCTTGAGATAGTGCAAATGTAAGTAGATTTCTAAGCCAGTGGAGCTGCCATAGAGGAGGGCACAAGAGGAAGTACAGCTTGCTGTGTTCCAGGAACTGTGTAGGCTGGCTGTGCTCCTCTGAGCAGAAGCCCTGGGTGCAGGTGCTCATTTTTAGTTTTCTTAAAATAGGGTGGAGAGGGCTCCTGCCTGGCAGTAGCTGAGCCTGATTGAGGGTCTTTTAATTTTCCACAGGAAGTTAAAATTTTTACCTCCTAACTCTGTTCCCCTTGCCTGGGAAAATTCAAATGTGAACCATCGTAATTTTTGTGTTATACTGGCATTGTTATTTTATTTAATAACCACTTACAAGCTAATTGGTTATAGGAACCTATCTTATGACAAAACAGACTATTTTTGTTAATTCGATAAAGAAATGTTTTCAAATTCTGTAGTTGGAAAACATCAGCTCTGTTTAACGATCTCATTATAATTTAAATACCTTAATCTAGAGTAGTAAATTTCAACATTTCCAATTTATTTTGGTGGCCATTAAGTGTTTATAGATATGGATCCTAGGACTCCAAACTGTCAGCAGCTTATGGATATTGTTTGTTGAGGGGAGAAGATAACGGTTTTGCAGCGACTCTCATGGTGGGAATGACTTCATCCGGGATTATGCAGCACTCAGTTATAGCAACAGAGAAGACAGAGGGTAGGGAAGTCAGGTCATTTCAAGAATGGCTGTTTTTTAGGGTTGGGTATGCACGTCTTACATAGATTGGTGGGGGGAAATTGAGAATACTAGTAAGGAAGTAATTGAGGTAATTGGGGTTGAGGCCAGTAAGAAGAAAATGAAGAAACGGTTGGTATAATAAAATGAGAGAAAGAAGAGGATTTTGGATACTGGAGAACTTATGAGCCCAGAAAACAGCAGTTATCACAATAAAGGGAAAGAGCTGAAGAGCTACTATTGATATGTTACAGTTCAAGATTTTAGAGGTAGAGCAATTTACATATTGCTACTGCCCCTATATAGAAATGGGTTGCTTTGTTATAGGAGAAGGTTGTTGGGAGTTGAGGAACAAAAGGAACATTGAAGGACTGGTTGAAGAGTGCACTGGTCTCAAGGACAGTGGGAACCTGCCATAACAAGTCAGAGAATAAGGATGCATAGAAATTTTATAAACTGGTTCCAGAGTCCTCAGTGCATGAGATCGCTAAAATACTAGGAAGCCTAGAAGGTGGCATAGTTTGGTGGTATATATCTGAAAGGTAACAGGACTTTTGATAAGGGTACTTAAGTAAACATCTGAAGTGGTTCTAGAGATTCAGGGCAATGCCCACTGAGGGTGGGAGAATGAGTCCTTCAAGGCTCTACAGGGTCAGCTATGCCTCAAGGGGAGGAAGTTGGTGAAAGTCCCAGTGGTTTTAGGGGATGACAGTATAGAAAAGAGTCATGGGGGGGGGGAGGGTCATGGATGGATGAATAGGGTAATAAGCATGCCAGCACAGGTTGAGGTCCAAATAGGTTTTTGAAGCTTGAGAAAGTTAGCAGACTCTAGTCTTTTTTCAACCTTCTATTGGAGTGTTGTGTAAAAATTGTTCTGGTGTCTTCAAAGAAAATGTTTTCTAGTTATGAACCTGGTTTCTGTCTAGAGTTTGAATTGGTAGAATTGGAGAGACCTTGAGCAGTTTGGGGAGAACAGATGCCCCTAGGATGTTGGAAAGGGAATTGGCGATATCCCTGTCTCATATTATGAGAGGAAAGAACTCAGAGAATTTTTAGTAGGACTAAAATCACGAATTATTAAGGACTGCATGCGTGGCTTGGGGATGTGTTTGCTTTCTTGTTTTTTATTTCTTTTCTGCTTTTATAGCTCTTTTTCATCTGGCTTTATAGGGAATTGAATTTATAGAACCCATAGATGTTTTTGATACTTTGAACTGTGTCTGGAAAACTTACATATTTATACATTATCATTGTGATGATTACTATTGTTATTATTACTACTACTACTGCCACCACCAGTAATAGCATTATAATTGTTATTTATTAGAAACAGAGCTCTTTATTTCCCTGTGAAAGATGTATTAAGTTTAAATTGGGAAGTTGTTGATCACTTTAAATTATTTTTTAAAAATTTTTACCTTAGTGCTAGTGACATACTGTGGTATGCAAGCTTTCTGAGATTAGAAAAAAGGAGTAATTTTTTTCTAATTTGTTATTATTATTTTATTTATTATTATATATTATTTATTTATTTAATTTATTATTTATTTATTTTTATTATTTCATTTTCTAATTTTTTTCTATGTATTTATTGTTAATTTTTTCTTTCTCTTTTGAAAATTTTAGGTTAACTTTACATAATGAAATATACAAATTTTAAATGTACAGTTGATTGAATTTTGGGAAATGCATACACTTATGTAAACACTACCCCAGTTAGACATACAGAACATTTTAATTACCTGGAAGTTCCCTGGTGTCCCTTTGCAATCAATTCACCTATCTCTCACCCCCTTTCCCAGGCAACCACACTGATCTGATTTCTATCACCATAAATTAGCTTTGCCTGCTTTAGAATTTTATATAAATGAAATTATATAGTATGTAGTCTTTCACGTATAGCTTCTTTTGCCCATGTAGTCTGTGAGATTCATCCCTTTTGTTACAAAGTCTCAACAGTTTATTTTCATTGTCAAATAGTATTCTGTCCTGTGAACATACCACAGTTGGTTGTTCATTCATCTGGTGATCGATATTTGTATAATTTACATCGTTGGCTCTTCTGAATAAAAGTGCTATCAACATTCACATCTAAATTTTTTTTGTGGACGTATGTTTTCATTCTTTTGAGTAATGACCTAGTTTTGGAATTACGGGTTCATAGGATATGTGTATATTAACTTTATACAAAACAGCCAGTTTGGGGCTCCTGGGTGGCTCAGTCTGTGAAGCGTTTGCCTTCAGCTCACGTCATGATTCCAGGGTCCTGGGATCAAGCCCTACATCCATCTCCCTGCTCTGTCGGAAGCCTGCTTCTGACCTCTCTCTCTCTCCCCTTGCTTGTGTTCCTTCTCTTGCTGTATCTCTGTCAAAAAAATAAAATCTTGAAAAAAAAAGGGGCCAGTTGTACAAAGTAATTTAACATTTTCATGCTCCCAGGAATGTGTGAGAGATAGAATAGCTGCAACATGCTTACCGACCTTTAGTAATTCTTACAGGTGGAAATGATATCTCCTTGTTTTAATTTCTATTTCTCTGATGACTAAGATGTTTGGCACTTCTTCATATGCTTATTTTCCATTTTCTTTTCTTAAGTATGTTCACATCTTTTGCCCAATTTATTTAATTGTATTATCCCTTTATTTTTGGTTTGTAGGGGATCTTTATATATTCTAGAAACAAGTCCTTTTTTAAAGAAAGTCGTGCTCTGAATGTTTTCTTAGTTTTTTACTTAAACTTCGTTTCATAACAGTGTCTTTTGAGGAGCAGAAGTTTTTAATTTTGATGATGGGAAATTCATCTTTTTTTCTCTTTTGGTTCATGTTTTGTGTGACCAGTCCAGGAAATCTTTATTTACCCTACGTTGTGAAGATATCCACTACATTTTCTTTTAGAAGCTTTATAGTGTCATTTTTTGTATTTAGGTTTATAATCTATCCCAAGTCAGTTTTTGTGTGATATGTAAAATAAGGATCAAGATTTTTTTCCCTTTACTTTTATCAGTTGCCTTAGCATCACTTTAATTGAATTGCCTTAGTACTTGTTGAAATTCCATTGGACCTATATCTGCAGGTTTATTTTTGGATTCTGTTCTGTTCCACTGATATGTCTGTATTTTTATCGGTAACCACAATCTCTTGTTTACTATAGCTCTAATCATGTTATGAATCAGGTCATGCAAGTCTTCTAACATTGTTTTTTCTTTTTCAAGGTTGTTTTGGCATTTCAGTTTCATTTTAGAATTAATTTGTTTTTTCAAAAAGGTCTGTTGGGATTTTGACTAGGATTACTTTAAATCTGTAGATCAGTTTGAGAAACTTTGACATCTTGACTATTGAGGCTTATCTAAAAGAATGATTATCTCTACTTAGGTCATCTTCAATTTTTCTTAGCCATGTTTGGTAGTTTTTAGTGTAGAGGTCTTACATATCTTTAGTTAGATTTATTTCTAGGTTCTGGTGTTTGTTGTTACAGTATTGATTTTAAATTATATTTTCCAGTTGTTAATATATAGAAATACAATTCATTTTTTTATATTGGCCTTGTAGTCTGAGACTTTGCTAAATCCATGGATTGGTTTTAGTAGTATATAAGTAGACTTTATAGTATTTTTTTACACACATAATCCTATGATCTGTGAGTTTTATTAGTACATTAGTCCAACTTTTATGCTTTTGTCTTGTTCTTATACATTGGTTAGGACCTCCAGTTCGAGGTTGAATAAAGGTGGCAGAAGTAGACATCTTTGCCTTGTTTCTGATCTTAGAAATAAAAATTTAATAATTTACCATTGAGTATGATGTCAGCTGTAGGGTTTCTTATGGATGCTTTTTACCAGACTGAGAAAGTTTATGTCTATTCCTAGTTTGTGGACAGTTTTTGTCATTAATTTTACCAGATGCTTTTTCTGCACCTACTGGGATGATCCGGGTTTTTATCTTTTATTCTTTTAATGTGGTGAATTAGTTAATTTTTTTGAATTAGTGATTTTTCAAGGTTAACTTCTCATATACATTTAATCATATGTAATTATCCTTGTATATATTGCTAGATTCAGTTTACTAATGTTTTATGGAGAATTTTATGTCTCTGTTCATGAGGGATGTCAATCTGTAGTTTTCTTATCATATTTCTGTCAGGTTTATTTGTGATGCAGGCCTAATAAAATGAGTTAGGAAGTGTTTTCTTTGGCTATTTTCTGAAAGTTTATGCAAGATTGGTATTATATCTTCCTTAAATATTTGATAGAATTCATCTGGACCCTGAGCTTTGGTTGTTTTTTGTTTTTTGTTGTTTTTTTTTAAGATTTTTTTTTATTTGATAGGCAGAGATCACAAGTAGGCAGAGAGGCAGGCAGAGAGAAGGGAGGAGGAAGCAGGCTGGCTCCCTGCTGAGCAGAGAGCCTGATGCCTGCGGGGCTGGATCCCAGAACCCTTAGATCATGACCTGAGCGGAAGGCAGTGGCTTTAACCCACTGAGCCACCCTGGTGCCCCTTGGGGGAGATATTTTTATTATTTTGATTTTTAACAACTTCTTGTCAATTTTGCTAAATTGTGTTTTACAAAAATTCTTCTGTTTTATCTGAGTTACTGAATTTATTGTCATAAAGTTCTTCATACTAAGATTCTATTTTTTTAACATCTCTAGGATTTGAAGCAATGTTTCCTCTTCATTCTTAATATTGATAGTGTTTTCTTTCTTTTTTTCTTAATCAGTTTTGCAAAGGGTTTAACTTTCATCAATCTTTAAAAATAATTATCTTTTGGCTTTAATCCTTATCTTTAGTTAATTTCTTTATTATAATATTTAAGAAGGTGGCCTGTATTATGTCTAGTTAGAATCCCATTTTTTAAAAAATGTGTATGGTTTAATTCATGATTAACACCCTATGAGTGTTAATCAGATGAGGGGCACTAACTGTGGGGTGTCCCAGTTGGGTGGGGGCTGGCAGCGGGGGCAGTGAAAGAATTCACCCAGGCAGAACAAAAGAGATAGAAGTTTATTGAGTACACTGCAAGGGAATGGCCAGGCAGGACCGCAGAAGAGAAACGGCCGCTTGGCAGTGGTAAAGAGCCACAGTGGTGAGGGCAGAGTGAGGGAGAGTGGGGGCAAATGGAATTTTCCCTTTTTGGTAATCTGAGGAACTGTGCCTGTTTGCAGTTGGTCACTTAGGGCCTATGGCTGTTTCAAGGTGGGTCACTTAATGAGCCTGTCTGCTCTCAGCCCAGTGGTCTCTTTGGGCCCTTTTGCCTTGCTCAAGTTTCCACTGCCCAAACCTGTTGCTTAAAAGAGCCTCTACAACCCCTTTGTTTTATGTCCCATGATTACATTGTTCAAAGAATATTGTAACCACAATAACTTGAGTTGGCACCTTGGTGAGGGAGAGACTACACCAGGTGGAGTTGTCACACAAAGGAAACTATTTGCAGCAAATAAGGAGATCACCAGGAATAACTTCCAAAGTTGATTCCCCAAGCAAGGGTGAATGGGTTCCTTTTATTTAGGGTTAGGATGAATATTAAGAAAGGGGAGCTTTGTCACTGTAAGTAGAGGTGAGCATAAAGTTGTGCAAGCGCCTTAAGGAAACAGGCCTATACCTACCTTACATGTTATGTTAATGAGGCTTGTGCTCCTCCTGGGGGGGAGATTTCAGCATTGCAGTGAGGTTAAAGTAACTGTCACTCAGTGTTCTGTCTGTGCAGGTATGAGTTTGGGTTGGAGCTCAAACTGGTCTGGGTGGTCTGGGTCTGCCAGAGCTTCGGCTGGGCTGTCCTTTTTGCTTGAGAGGTAGTTTTGGTTTCCATCATGGGATGCTGTGCCCGTGGATTCTTGGCTTGAGTTAAAAGATAAGCTGGAAAGGAGAGCTTAAAAATGTGGAAGAAGGTCAGTGAGTCCATGTAGGTGAGCAGTAAAGGTCAGATTTCAGAGTCTAGCTGGTGACAGAATATCTACACTAAATTTCTCTTTTGATCTTTTGTTGTCTGAAATAATATTGGTCTCCAACTATGATTGTTAGATCTCTGTCTTGACCTCTTCATACCGTAAGGTTTCAGGTTCACAGTATAGACTCACTAATTGGTTGAACTCCCCTGTACCCTTTCCCTCCAATGTGTGGAATATATATGTCATGGATTACTAGAGGGACACCTAGACACAACTTTATATAACAGCAAATCAGTTGAGAGAAAGTAACTCTATTTTTATTTATTCAGTTCTTTTGGATTATCATGGAGAAAACTTCTTTTGATTCTTTACATATATCAAATACGTGCTTTTTGTAAGTAGTGAGCTGGACTCAAGTCCGCTCACTGTGTTGCCAGGCACCAGTATTTAGCTAGAATTTAGTAATATTTTGTTTTCCCTTTAAGTGATTCTTTTTGCTACCTTATTTTTTTCACAATAATTACTAATTTTCCATTCAAGATAGTAATTATAAGGGGCCCCTGGGTGGCTCAGTGGGTTAAAGCCTCTGCCTTCGGCTCAGGTCATGATCCCAGGGGCCTGGAATAGAGCACCACATCGGGCTCTCTGCTCAGCAGGGAGCCTGCTTCCCTTCCTCTCTCTCTGCCTGCCTCTCTGCCTACTTGTGATCTCTGTCTGTCAAATAAATAAATACAATCTTTAAAAAAAATATATTTTGTTTTAAAAAAATGAATCAGTGTTAAAGGAAAATGTTAAATACAGGTAGGATGAAGGGGAATGAAAGAATTGAAGAACATGGTGTATGTTGGAGGTTGGATGTGGCCCTGATGGAAAAGATAATACAGGAGTGAGTGAAATTTGGAAGTTGCTTCTCCAGCATTTCTCAGGTGTCTTGGTTATTTCTGCTTTATCTGTGGAACTGACTTGTTTAACTGGTGTTTACTGAGCATCTGCTTTGTGCAGAGAAGTGTCCTGAGGAATATGAGGAGAAATCTGCTGTTCTCCACCTTGTCGTGTAGGTAGGGGAGAGGGCATGTGTTGGTGTGGCAACTAGGGTGAGTGTATGATAGTAAATGCTGTCAGAGTGAGTGGCCAGGATGTCTTTGCCTGTGAGGAAGGGGAGGTCATCTCCAGCTGGGGTCGTGAGGCCATGGCTCAAACTAATGTTTTCACAAAATTACATGTCTTTTTTCCTTCTATTTTGAATCTCTTTTCCTAAATCTCCATCAATTTTGAGGGGAGAAGGGGCTCTTGTTTGTAGGAAGGACTCTGTCCAAAAGAAAGTCACGTTGATTCTCAGAAGACCGAGTGGCTCCCAGAGTTCTGGATCTAGCACACCTGTGTTAGTTGGATAACTAACTCCTTAATTGTTTTGAGTCCCAGGTTCTTCTTTTTTATTGATGACAGTGTAGCCCAGTGTCTTACCTGCTTCATTAGACAGCATATGTGAGAGACATTTATGATGTATATTTGTACTTCCATATTATTTCCACCCTTACTAGTATTTGAAATACTGATGGTTAATGATTTTGAGTGCATTTTAGGTGTTTAATTCTTTTTTTTCTTTTTTTCTAGGTCTTGATGCAGAACTTTATTATGTGAGAAATGACCTTATTAGTCACTATGCTCTATCCTTTAACCTGTTAGTACCCAGTGAGACCAATTTCCTGCACTTCACTTGGCATGCAAAGTCCAAGGTAAGAGAGTGGTCAACCAGAGATGCCAAGACAGGACCACTCAGGCCCAGAGGCCCATGTATGGGCTATATCTTAGGGATGGGCTACCATCTGTATAAAAGGGTCTGTAGGTGGTTGGCTATAGCAGCACTGGGTCTTTTCAGATTAATGTTTTAAATCTTCAGCCTATTCTTTTTTTTTTTTTTAAGATTTTATTTATTTGACAGAGAGAGAGCACAGCAGGGGGAGTGGCAGGAGAAGGAGAAAGACTCCCCGTTGAGCAGGGAGCCTGTTGTGGGACTCAATCCCAGGACTCTGGGATCCTGACCTGAACTGAATGCAGATGCTTAACCAACTGAGCTACCCAGGCACCCCTCTGTATCCTATTCTGTTAGACTTTCTCAAGTCCTTTTAAAATGAAGGTAGCCATCATTTATGTGACTAGCTAATGACAGAACATTTACATCCTTTCAGGCTTTTCAAGCAGGGATACAGATCTAGTTTGAAGAGGGAACATTTGGACCTGCTAATGACTGCTGTTACTGTGAACTGATAGGAGTGTAGGATGGGGAAATTGATGGGATAGGTGCTTTGGACATGTTCGATGTAATGGCTAAAGTTCTGTCATTTATGGAGAAATGGTAAAAGTGGAATATAGCAGACACAGGCACCCATATGAGCTGTGGCTAAGCTCCTTTAACGGTAAGGGACTTTCTGCTTGGCTTATTTTTGCTAAATTCTTCACATTTTCTCTGACTGACTAGACTCCCTGAACATGATAAGTTTTCTCATAGGTCAAAGAGTGGGGGCTGAGGGTAGAGCCCACCTCCTCTAATCAACTTTAATTTCTTTTATTAACATTATAATAAGCAATAGGATTTTATTTGGGAAATAAAAATAGTTTTGCTACTAAAATCTCTTTGAGTTTTATTTTTTTAAAGAATTATAAAGTGGTGTCTGTCCTGATATCTGTTCAAAGTTGTTTTAATTTGATGACTTTAATATAGATCTTTTTATCTACTTAGAAAATAGTAATGAGTATTAGGAAAATTCAAGTATTAGTAGAATTATTTTTAGAACTGTTGAGACTTTGTAGATCTACACCCCAAAGTAATCATTGTTTATAGTTTGGTATACTTCAAAACTCATTAAAAAAATTTTTTTTTAAACAAAAAGGGGATTTTATCATACCTATATTGTATGATATTTTTCCCTTACACTATATTTTGGCATCTTTCCATTTCTCTACTATTTAACTTGTCTTTAATGGCTTGATAGCATGATATTGTATGGATATATGATTATTTCTTAAGTGCCTCATTGACACATAGATTTTTGATAGCGTTTCACTTTTCAAATAATGCTTCCTTTCACTCTTAGAGATAGTTTACTTCACTTCATCTGGCAGGCAAAATCCATGGTATGGGGTTGGGAAAAAAAATCGGTAGTTCATCTTTTGTTGCTGTTTCTACTTGTTATTGATGAATATAGAAACAGAAAATATATGTGTGTGAATGTATACTTGGGTGTATGTCTGTATGTATATATAGGTGTGTATGTATACATACATTGAGAAATTTTTGTGCACTTGTAGTTATTTTCGAGTAGTAATTTATCACCGAGTAGTGAAATCGCAGGGTCAGAGTGTGAGTGTTTAAAATTTTGGTAGACATTGCCAAGTTATTTCTCTCTTCCCTCTCTCAAGATGGTACCAGTGAACCAGAACTCCTTATCAAATGAATAGGGGTGCTTACTTGTTTAATTCACTTATTAACACTAAATTTCTTAAGTATAGTTGTTTGCTAATCGGATGAGTAAAAATGGTTATATAACTATTATTATTATTATAGCTGACCCTTGAATAACGTGAGGGTATATTGGGTACTGATAGGGTACCGATGCCCCCCATAGTCAAAAATCCATGTATAACTTTTGACTCCCCCCAAACTTAGTTACTAATGGTCAGTTAACGCATATTTTATATGTTATATGTATTTGTAATTCTTGCAATAAAGTAAGCTAGAGAAAAGAAAATGTTAAGAAAATCATAAGGAAGTAAAAATCCACTTAGGGTATTGCAGTATAAAAAAAATCCATGTAAATGGACGTGTGCAGTTCAAACTGTTGTTCCTTAAGTATCAACTATATATATACAGATTCAAGTATACATTACAGAAACATTATATGCATATACACATAGGCATTAAAATATAGCTGCAGTAATGCAATTAAAGTTGACTTAGCTTGGATTCTTGGTAAAACATATATGCCTCGTCGTCTGGAGCACCTGAACTATCCAACATTGTTGCCTTGGGGTATCCAAATATGGGCCTACTTTTTTAGTGGTGGGTTGACCTCTTTATGGTAAAAACTGCAAAAACAGAGGTCAAGAGTGAAAATTCATGTGAAACAATTAAGAGCATTTAGTAAATGGAAATCTGGATATGCTGAAGTGCCAAAAGGTACAGATAATTCAGAAAAAGTTCACATGAGACATTTTAATCTGAGATACGTAGGTTTCAATGAGTAGGCACCTGAACTCTTCAAAGAAACTGTGTTAACACATATTCCAGTGTTCTTATATAACATTATGTGACCTTATGATTTAGGGGTGGGGTGACTTTTGATTTTGATATAATTTCCAACATAAGAATTACAAGAATAATAGGAAATAATTCTCCTGTATCCTTTATCCAGATTCACTGATTGTTACTGGTTTGCTTCATTTGCTTACTCTTATCATTCATTCTTCTCCTCACCCTCATGCACACACAGTTTTTTCCTTGATCTGTATGAAAATGAATTGGAAGCATCCTGTCCCTTTAGCCTTAAATAATCAATGTATATTTTCTAAGAATAAGGGCATTCTTTACATAACCAGAGTACAGTGATCAAAATCAGGAAACTTATTAAAATTGATATAATACTATTATCTGATGTACAGTATTCACATTTCATCAGTTATCCTTATGATGCTCTTTATAGTTCTTTTTTTAAATCTGATTCAGGATCATGCATGCAGTTGATGTACCTTTAGTCCTCTATTAATCTGGAACATTTCTTTGGCTCTTCTTTGTGTGCCTTGACCTTGACATTTTTGAAACACACAATCCAGTTATTTTGTAGAATGTCCCTCAGTTTGAGTTAACTGAGGTTTTCTTGTGATTAGATTCAGGAACATCTCTTCATTAGTAACACCACAAAATTGCTGTCCTTCACAGTGCACATGATGTCAACTTGTCCCATTATTGGTGATCTCTGATGACTCAATTCACAGGTTTCTCTACAGTAAAGTTTTCTCCTTAATAATGAATAAGTAAATGTGGGGAGATTTTGTGATATTATATTTAAAAAATTCCATTCCTTATTATGCTTTCAACTACTAGTTTCTACATCTGTGTTTAGAATTAGTTTTCACTTTTTAGCCAGTGTTGTCAGAGAGATTAGTATGTTCCTTCTCACTGGAAGAGTCAGATCCACATTTGGTAAATATTGGGTGGGAATGTTGTAGAGGGAATGGAAATTCAAACATTTGTGGAGTAGCTGGTCTTGAATTTTAAGTTCCCTTGCTGCTCTGAGAGCCTGTGTTCTGTGAACATCTTTTAGTCAGAGAAGCTTCTTATGGTCTCCAAAAACTTGATATTTAATCCTTTGTTACTTTTCCTACTTATAACGTTGATAAATGTACAAACAAATGAGATGTATATTTTGAAGTAGTGAAAAATCTAATGAAATAGACAATTTACTATTCTACTAACCTTGACTAGGGTGTGATTATTTCTGGGCCCACTTAAGGAAAAATAATGATACCTCATGAGAATGGTTCCCGGGCAAGTATATGGGTAGTAACTTGTGAAGAAAAAAGGCAGTGTGGCATGTGGCAGTTAGAATTGGACAGATTTAAACTTTCTCTTAATCATTCCTTTTCAGATATACACATACATTGGATGTTTTTATTTGGAGTGAGTTTCAGGGATCTGATATTGCTGATAGTGGATGTCTGAGGAGTTTTAAGAGCCTGTCACAGGAGAAAGTTGGAGTGGAGGAGAGGAGAGAGGAAAGGATTCAGATGAATATATATATATTCATGTATGTGTGTGTGTGTGTATATATATATGTGTGTGTGTGTGCATTTTAACAAGTAACCTACTGCATACTTTCTGCAGTTTGCCGAGCACTGAACAACATATCCCGGTAAAGTTTCTCTGTCACTGCAGATAACTGCAGTTATCTCAGATAACTGAGTTGAATTTTTTTTCTTTCAAATCACTAAAAAATACATTATATGATTATAATTTAGTTTATCGATCAGTTATTATGAGAAAAAAATATAAGACCCAGATTCGGGAAGGGACTTGCTTCAGGTAGTAGAAGCAAAAGAGAAAGGAGGTAGAGGTGTCTTGAAATGGGAAGGTCACACAAGGGGCATGAGAGACATGGCTTCTTCACCTGAGAAGACATAGAAAGTTCTTCACCTGATTCTGTTGGCTCTGGGATGCAGTCCTGAACTTTCTGGAGGAAGGCCACAGCTCCTAAGTGCTAACACTTATCAGAAATTCTCAGTTCAAAATTCTCAGTTCTTACTTTTTAAGGTATGCTAGGAGGTAAAATATTTGCTTCCAAAGATCTCCAGGCTCTCCTTGATATGTCCATTCACACTGTTGATATTTTAATATTAGTTTTCACACATCAAAGCTTTTGCCAATAGTGTTGTTTTTCAGTGTTTGCTTGGTTTTTTTGTCTTGCCAAAAAACTGTGGTCTTCTGAGAGTCTGAAGCTGTATCTTATTCTTGACATTTATGTCACATAGCCTTAGTGAGTAGTTGTTAAATACTATTGGTTAATTGCATTTGCAGGTGGGATGAGAACTCTGGTATTTCTTCTGTTTCACAAGACCACATGATCAAAAAAGCCAAGACTACTAGGTGGTTTTAACAAATTATTAGTTTCTTGTATGGTCCAGAACATTCTCTGGTATCTGGGAAAGAAGCATGCCACTGTATCTGTTAAGTGTCAGTAGATACTTTAGGTATCTGGAAGGCAAAAATATACCAAAATATAGCAGAATATTCCCCCAACTTACATCCACTCTGTAGCTGTTCTCTGGTTTCAGGAATTCTTCATCCTTGTCAGGACAGTCTTCAGGGAACTTGTCCAGAGTTCCTATCGCAGCTCCAGGGGCCGTATCTCCTGCAGAGTGGGATTTCTGTGAAAAAGGTAGCACTTCTGGTGAATTCAGAGAAATAAAAAAGCTATATGACTATAGGCAAATGTATTCACTTTAAATCTGTACCATGTTCCAGAAGGAAATCACTTTACTTATCAGCTGCCTATTTGCAATTGCCATTTGTTTCCAAGTAAGGGAAGATTACAAAGAAATGTTTATTTTTTAGCTTATTCAAATATTTACATTTTCTCTGGCTTCTTTTCTGAAATATTTTGGCTCACTCTTTTTTCTGACAAACAACTGCTGTTCAGATTTCCTTTGTTCCAGTAGATTATGAATGTTAACTTTAGAACGGATCTGTTCTTCAAATGATCACTGGCAAGTGAGATTCCACACAGATTGATATATGGCAAAATAAAGAAAACTGGACAGTGATAACTGGCAGTTTGTTCCTGCCCCCAGAAACTGCAATTTAAAAAATTAATATCCCAAGGATTTCAGAGAGAGGAGAATCACCTTGTGAATGCCTCACATGTTTAGGTAGTCCCTCAGAAAGGGAGCCAGCAAAGGGCAGTCTTCTGTGCTTTCATGCTCCTTATTCCTCCAGGCTGCTTTTCTAGCCAGAGGGTCAGCCTTCTCAGACCTCCTATCCAGGTCCATTCACATGCTCATTTCTCTCCCCCTTGCCTCTCCGAGATACTCGGGTACTAATCTTGTCCTCTGCCTTCTGCATTGCCATTAGGGCCTTTGACCCTGTTTGCCAGTCTCTGCTTTCCTAGAAATTTTGGTCCCTGGTTAGCTGTACCTCTGCTTACAATAACTAAGACCTAGAATAAAAGAGCAAATGTAGGGAAACATGCATTTGGCCTTGAATCTGTTAAGTTTGAGAGCTATAAGATTATAAAATATATGCATCTATAATTAATTTATAATTTATAAATTATAATTAATTTATAATCTATAAATAATTGGGCATATTGGAGAGATTGAAGGTATAGGAGAGTGAGAGACCAGTGGGTGATACGAGATTCCATCAGTGATGAAATGGACTAGAACCTAGTATACGCGGAGAAGAGAGTTCATTTGGAGAGGAGGCTATAGCTTTCCATTCATACTTGAATGTGGGACTGGAGTACAGAGGTTGAGTGCTCTGACAGACCTCTGGTGCTGAAAAGAATGACAAAAAGGAGGTTCCTGTGGGCTAGCTAAAGGAGATGAGGACATTGAAAAGTGAGAAAGTGGTGAGGTCCTGTGACACTTGAATTGAGTCGACTAGGGAGGGAGAGGAGTTTGTGAAGAAGGGCTTGCTGACAGGTTTAAGGGCCAACCCTGAGCCTGGAGGTCATCTTTGTGTAGAAGCACCCTTCTCTCCAGGGAAGTGATTTCCTTCAGCAATGGGAGATATGATCCTCCAGCGGTGCTGGGCAGGAGTAGAGTTAGAGATCGTTAGGGTGCTGGTGCAATCCTCTGAGGTATGAGGATGCCAATATGAGTGTGTCAGTAACATAGTCAGTCAGCTTTGGAGCCCAAGCCCTTGGAAGGTGAAACCAAGTCACTGGCTGAGCTGGAGATGAGGGAAATAGCTGAATTGGCCATTGCATTCCAGCTCTGAGCACAGCCCTTGGCTTACAGATGTGCTTCATAAATGTTGGCTGAATCAGAGTGGTGGAGACAAAGGACTGGTTTTGTAGGGATCAGAAATAGTGATAGGATCTTTGATTGGGTGGGATTTGTGCATTTGTTCTGGTTCTGGAGTAATTCTTTATTATGTAGCAATACTGAATACTTAATATTGAAGCCACCAGGAAGATGCCTGGAGACAAAGTGAACCAAGGGCCAAGGCCTCTAAAAAAGTTTTTGTTTGTTTTTGATGTTGATGCTATGAGAAATAGCCATCTTGAGTAGAATTCGTGAGCTTCAGGATATAGAGGATTTTGTCTAGACCTAATGATCCTAAAAGAATGCTGACCCTACTGTCTGGGCCCTGAGGGTCAGGTGTTGGAAGAATTGAATGATAGGGGAAGAGAAGACTTCTGAGGAAAGCCAGGTTGCAGGAGAAGGTGGGGAAGACAATTTTGAAAAACCTAAGAGTGTAGGAGGCGGTTTTAGAATAGTGAGGGCTCTGGGATGGAAGACAAAACAGAATGGCTACAGCAGTGTTCTTGGCAGAGTACAGGAGGCTTGTGTCAGAATGTTGGATCAGTAGTAAGCTGGTGTTTATGGGGAATGCAGTGGGGCCATAGGGTAGCTACTCTGGAACGACTGATGCCACTGGGGTCTGCGGTTATCAGAGGGACCTGTGCCAGACTGATGGGCGTGTTATTTTAATTATCCTACTTGATCCTCCTAATGCATTGTAGTAGCCCCATTTTACAAAAACTGAAGCTTAGAAAAGTTCATTTATGTAAGGGTCACACAGTCTCATGGGTCCCAGTCCAGTTCTTCCCTAATTTCTTTTGTGCACTTGCCCTTCATGTGTTGTCCTATTCAAAGATAGCATGGATTTAGGAATATAGCCAGTCCATTTTCTTAGTCATTGAGTATTGCTGCAAAGCCTGCTCCGTCTTGGCCCAAACTCAACCAGGGTGTAGCTAGCTCTCTTGCACTTCCTGGTGGCAGGGACAGTGTTGTGACGTGCTAAGGTAAGCGTGAACACTCTCTTGCTCAAGATACCACTAAGTCAGTGATATGCAGCACCAAGAACATTTTTTTTTAATATATTTATTTATTTAACAGAGAGAGCACAAATAGGCAGAGAGGCAGGTAGAGAGAGAGGAAGGGAAAGCAGGCTCCCGCTGAGCAGAGAGCCCGACGTGGGGCTCGATCCCAGGACCCTGAGATCATGCCCTGAGCCGAAGGCAGAGGTTTAACCCACTGAGCCACTCAGGTGCCCCAGAACATTTTTTTTTGTTGTGAACGTGGCACTTGAACAATTGTTTGTATGTGTATCTTACTGAAAAGTAATAATATGATATTTGTATACTCCTACAGTGTTCAGGGACATTCAAGTATGAAAGTGTGAAAAGAGACCCACTCATAGGGGGAGTTAAGTTCGTTGGCATGAATTCTTCTTATCCATGGGTGGACACCCTTTGCCCCAGCCTATCCCTTTGTAAACTAGGATGATACTCTTTTCTTGTTTCTTTTCATCTTTGTTATGTCCCATTTCTTTGGCTTTTTCATTAGCATATAAACACATTTATTTACTTATTTATTTATTTACTAAATTTATTTATTTGAGAGAGAGAGAGAGAGAGCATGAGAGGGGAGAGGGTCAGAGGGAGAAGCAGATTCCCCACCAAGCAGGGAGCCCGATGCGGGACTTGATCCTGGGACTCCAAGATCATGACCTGAGCCAAAGGCAGTCGCTTAAACCAACTGAGCCACCCAGGCACCCAACACATTTTAATACCTCCCATTAAGAAAGAAAGAAAGAAAAGGCTCAGAATCTGTCCTCACCTCCCCCACCCCAAAACTGGTTCTCTTTTTCCTAGTTAAGTTTATTAAAGAACGGTTTCGTAAAACTCTTTCCTACTGCTCTTTTCCCAACCCATTCATTGCTCCTTGGCTTCTGCCAATTCTAGCTCTTCACCAAAACCAGCCTCGTGACCAGTGAATGGGAGAGGGGTACTGTTGTTATCAAGACCCCAGCGAGTTGTACAAAGAGTAATGTGAAATAAAAGTCCTCGTTGAAGGCCGTGAAGGTGGCAGCTGTTCGGATTTCAGCTATTGTTTTACAGTCTGAGCTGTTTTTTCCGTGACCATCAGTGTAGCAATAGGACAGTATTTGTTGATGCTGGTTAGTTATTTTTTTAAAAGATTTTATTTATTAATTTGACACAGAGAGTAGTGAGAGAGAGCGAGCACAAACAGGGGTAGCTGCAGGCAGAAGGAAAGGGAGAAACAGACTCTCTACTGAACAAGGAGCCCAATGTGGGACCCAGTCCCAGGACCCTGGGATCAGACCCTGAAGGCAGACACTTAACCAACTGAGCCACCCAGCCTCCTACGTAGGCCAGGTATTGATAGTTAATACTGGTGTTCCCGCTATATCTTTGTAATCACCTCTTTTCCTTTCTGGATTCTGAATTACTTGAGAAATAGATGCGGAAATTAGATGGGTATCCAAACATAAGCTTTCTTTATGGTGAGAGCTAGACTAGAGATATCCTGTGAGAAATTTGTGCTTTGTAATCTGTGGAGTGGGTGGATCTGCGGAGTGGAGCTTCATCTGCCAGCCACGTGGAAGCCCTCAGAGCCTGGCATTTACCAATCAGAGACCGTGTTGGTGACTTGTCAGTGGTCTGTAAATGACACATTTCAGCAACTTGGCTCTTCATATCTATCTCTCCAGGGCTGCTCTGTCAGTGCTGTGTAGTCGTCAGCAAGATTTCTGAATCCTACCTAGAATGCAGATTCTATAGGAGAGTGATAGTACTGTTCTGGACATGAAATAAAGGATGACTTACTGGGTTGAGTTTTGATCCAGTTGAAAATTCCTAGGACTGCTTCTGACAATTTGAATTTTGTTATAGCTAAATTCTTTGTACATACGAAAGACTCATGCATATACTAGTTCATGAGCTAATAAGTGAAGTCAAACTCTTAGTGTCCTTTCTGTTATCACAGATTCAGTTTGTTTATTTCCACATTTTACAGGTTGAATATAAGCTGGGATTCCAAGTAGACAATTTTGTGGCTATGGACATGCCCCAGGTCAACATTTCTGCTCAGGGGGAAGTTCCACGTACTTTATCAGGTGAGTCTGAAAGAGTTAACATACTGTCTTCAATTGTGTCCCCCATATCCCAAAAATAACAGTTTAATAATTGATGTGTAGTGTATCTTACTTGGTAGGTTTAAGATGTATAAATACTTTGGAAAGTAATTTTTGAAAATCCTGATTATTTGCAGTGTGTTTTAAACCATTTTGTCTTTTCCATCCCTTCCAGAGCTGTCTGTGCTCACTTCTTCCTTGTCTCCTTTTCTGCATGGGTGTCTGTGTCCAGTCTTGTTCCTCTTGGACTAATTGCCACACATGGCATGGATCATCACTGAACACTCATGTCTGACCTAATGACATCAGGCCCATCAGGGCCCCTACCCCCATCAACTGAGTACATTGCAGACTCTCCGTCCGGCCAGTGTGCTGTGTGTTTATCCTCTGGCCCTGTTGTTGCATTTGCCCCAGCATTCCAGGAACACCGTACTACATGCAGTTTTGACATCCTTGCCTTTGCATGTGCCGGTCTGTGTATTTGGAACCGCCCTTTCCTCTTTCTGCTTATTAAACTCTCATTCATACTAAATATTCTTCAAGACTCAAAATCTGTGCTGTCCTTTTCTTGCTTCCTTCTCTCCCTCCAGTTCTTAACTCTTTCTTCTGTTCTTCCTACCCTGTAGGATCTTGTAATTTGACTGTTTTTGAACTGATCCCATTATCTTGTAATTCTTTGTGCTTGTCTCTCCTTGCCGGCGGTTGGCTACCCAGAGTAGGGCAGGAGCTGTTTTTTTCAGCCATCTGGCCTTGGTGCCCAGCACTGCCTCTGCACAGGATAGTCATGTAATACATGTCTGACTAAACGATTTAAGTGTCATAGTTAAGTGTCAACAGTTTAACTACTGTTGAGCTAGCCTTTTGAGAAAGGCTCCTGAAGATGTGAGATTTTAAGGAAAGCCAACCAGACTTCTTCAAACTTGAAAGTGTAAGCTGTCGTCGTTTATTAGTGACATACACTAAGCTTTGGAAAGTATAGGGAGGCTTGCTCATATTTACAGGTCAATTTCAGTTTGGGTTATTAAAGCCAGTTTCTGTTTAGAGAGGTTTTTTTTTTAAATTCATAGTTGATTAATTTATCAGGTTTATCAGTTTACAGGTTTCTATTTAATCTCTTAATTAAGAGCAATACATAATTGCATTTTGGTGTTAAATTGTCTCTCCTTTTTATTAAGTAATTGTTGTTTCTGTTGCTGATGTGACTGGTAAGGTAGCAGGGTTTGCCCCACTCTGTAGCTTTCCTATACTGTAACAGGACTTATGAGACAAAGTGATCTATTAAAAATCATGAGCAAAAGTTGAAAATAATCTCTTCCTTTATGTCTTGGCTTCTTTAATGATAACTTTTATATCTATAATAAATGAAGAAGTAATGTCTAAAGCTGTGTAGTCTGAAGGTAAGTTCTCTGAAAATTTCTGTTTAGTATTATGTAAATGAATTGTTTTTAGTTTTATGCAACAAAAATAGAGAGTTCTAAAATACTTAGTAGGTATTAATGTTGATTTTTAGAAAAGTAAAATACCTTTTCTTCTTTGTTTTTTAAACAGTGTTTCGAGTCGAGCTCTCCTGTACTGGCAAAGTAGATTCTGAGGTTATGATACTAATGCAGCTCAACTTGACAGTAAATTCTCCAAAAAACTTTACAGTCTTAAACTTCAAACGAAGGAAAATGTGCTACAAAAGTAAGGCATTGATCTACCAGAGTGTGTGCTTTATATAGATGTGATGAGGTGAAAAATATGTTTTGTCATCTTTCTACAGATTTGTGACCAAATCGTGATGTTAGTGGCCAAGTGAGAAAACAAAGAGCACTAACAGGAAATTCTGAGATAATCGCCAGGTAGCTTGTTGCCAGGAATCTCCCTTGGGCCCCTCATTCTCAAAATCTTTTACCCGAATTGCTAATTTTCCATTAGGGGTGTGAAATTGTACTCAAGTAGCTGATCACGTAATTGTGGTAGGTGGCCCCCTACCACAATTATGTGATCAGCTACTCTCTCTTAATACATTTCCTAATTGAAGTTAGTGCTGAGTGTTATGAAAGTACTTAAGACCAGCAAGTGAGTTACAGTGGGTGCTATCCAGATACATGCCAATAAAAAAGCTCTACTGCATTGGAATGGACATTTTTTAAAAACGGAAACTGAGCAAGCACCTTTTAGCTTCACTGTTTTTTTTTTTTTTAAGATTTTATTTATTTATTTGACAGAGAGAGAGCATGCACAAACGGGGAGCGGTAGGCTGAGGGAGACGGAGAAGCAGGTTCCCTACTGAGCAGGGAACCCGATGCGGGGCTTGATGGCAGGACCCTGGGATCATGACCTGAGCCAAAGGCAGCCGCTTAACCGACTGAACCACCCAGGCACTCCTAGCTTCAGTGTTTTGATACATTTTTCAGTTCTAATGTATTCAGTTACGTACCTACTTTCATGTAACTTTAAAGCCAAAGTGGACTTTAGAGTCTCTCTAGTTCAGTCTAGTCATTATATAATTGATACGAGGAGACTGGGCCTAAGTTTGCACAACCAGTCGGTGAGGAGTATTGAAGGCCTGGTTCCTGATCCCTAGGGAGGGGATATAACTGTACTGTGGTGCTTTGCCTAATGCCTAAGGCAGGATGATGGCAAAGGTGATGTGATTAATGGAGCCCACCTCTTAGTAGCCACTGAGGTTAAGGATCAGCTGACATTCAGAATGATCCCATACTTTCTCCATTTTCTTTATGTGTACATGAAAATTAACATTAAAATACAGGTGGTGTAATTTTCTGCTGTTTTAGACTTAAGTTTAATATAGTGCCCCCTTTTCATTTGGTTGTCATACTTCTGGCCACCCCAGTCATCCAGTTCATGACTCTTACTTATGGTTTTCTATCCTATTATGTTTAGAAAGTTACAACAGAAAATATATCTGTATATATCGAATGTTAATGAGTGTTACTGGCAAGAAAATGTTCCTTTTTTTTTAAAAGATTTTATTTATTTGGGAGAGAATGAGAGAGAGAGAGCACATGAGTGGGGGGAGGGTCAGAGGGAGCCTGATGCAGGACTCGATCCTGGGACTCCAGGATCATGACCTGAGCCGAAGGCAGTCGCTTAACTGAGCCACCCAGACACCCCAAAAATGTTCCTTTTTTATGTGAGAGTGGAGACTGCTTGATCAGGTAAGTTTCATAACTTAAGAACTCCTTAGAGCCTTTATACTCTGCTAGTGTGAATTATGCACTTCCATAGAGATGAAAATATGTGTTTTCCCCCAAACTTCTTGACCACAGAAACCCTTTTTCATTGAGCATCTATAAGCAACACCCATAGACTAGAGATTGGTGATTATAGTGATGATTATCAGAATAGTTAATGTAGCATTTATTATCTTGTAACAAGTACCTCATGACTTACTTCAGGAAGTATTCTAACAGAACACAAAACTTTGTTAGAGAAAAACTCAGAAAATGTAATTAAAGTATTTAAGGGTTTTCATGGGAAAGGAAGAATTTCTAAAGCATCTTTTATCTTTTTTTTTTTAAATTCAGAACTTGAAGAAGTAAAAACTTCAGCCTTGGACAAAAACACTAGCAGAACTATTTGTAAGTGTTACTGTGTTACCTTTCTCCATCAGAGGGAAGAAAAAATGGCTGATTGCAAATGCATGGAATTATATGAGGCTTTGTAGTGTCCAGTTTGTCCAGATACGTGAGGCCTTGCTATTCACTGATGTTTTGTAGATGGGTATATAGTCAGGGGAAATGATTGGAATATTGACATTTTTGTGAAGCAAAATTCATACATATTTTATAACAAGTGATCTAAAGCAAGACTTTATATTATGTCATTTTGAATGGTTATAATTAAAGTGTGAACACAAAAACGTGTCAGATTCTCATTTCAGTAGCAGAAGTTAAGAAAATCTGACTTGTGACCTGGACCGGTTAACCCTCAGCTAATTTTATATATTGTCAACTTTTTTAGAATATTTCATTTGGGTTTATCTCTGAGAAGAAAGAAAAACTATTAAAAAAAAAACAAACCACTGCTCCCCAAATTTACTTTGAAAATTCTGGTGATTTTACCCATTTCTTTTAGGCTAGTAGGTTGTTATTTCACACAAAGAGACTAGAATGCTGTGTATTCTTGGTCTCTGGCTGTCTTTTCCTCAATACCTCTCTCCTTCCCTCCCTTTCTGTCCATCCATTCAACATCTGTTGAGAGTCTGAGATGTGTCAGGCGGTAAGATTAAAGCAGAGGGTTAAACTGAGCCAAACAGACCCTGCCCTTAAGGGCTTGTGCTGTAGTGGATGAGATGGACAAGGCACTAACGCAGTCATAATAACATAGTATGGCAAGCTAAGATAAGGCAAGTGCTTTGGGAACCCTGCAGAGGGCCATATAATCTCTGAGGGAGTGAGGGACAGCTTCCTGAGGAAAAGTGTATCTCATCTGAGACTCGAAAGGTGACCAGTCGGTGGCAGGTGAGGTGTCCAAGTGAAGGAGTGGGAGCAGTACATTCACAGGCCTGGAAGTTGGAGGTAAACAAGCAGGATACAAATAGGGGGATCTTCCCAGCAGAGCAGTGTCCTCTTCTCTGCCCTGGTGTGTGCTTGGGTTGATACTGCCAGTCCCGACCTTTGGGACCTCCCTTTTCTGTCCCTCCCAACATTGAACAGCCCGTGTTACCTTGAGGAAAGTCAGGCCTTCACTGAGGCCGTGTAAAGTCTAGCTGCCCTAGAAGCTATTTGGTCTCTTTGCTTTAATTTGTTCTGGTTTATTGTTTGTTGATTCAGTTTAAATTTTAGAAAGCAATTTTTAAAGTTTTTGTAAGCTTTAGCTTTTCTATTTTGTCCTTAGCTATCCCCAGAACTCTACATTTGTATTTCTGTCAACCACATAGATGTGTACTGGGTACTCGTAGATACAACAAAACTCTTGATCATTTTGCTTTCTTCCCCCTACCTGCCTTTTTTCCCCAATCTGTGTAAAGGTACCCTTATCCACCTAATTCTTTAAGCCAAAGTTAGCAAAGTCTGTTGACAGTGCTTCCAGTCCATTAATTTACCTTCAGTAACACTCTTGCCCACACCACTGCTGTCTCTTTTTTGGACTACTGTAGTAACTTTCTAACTTGTTCCCTGCCCCTGTCCTGGCTCATTCCTCAAAGCATTCTGTACACAGTGTGCAGGCAGCTTGTTGGTTTTTTTTTTTTCAAGTCTCATCATGTGTATCATTCCTTTGCTTAATAATGATTTCCTGTCTTACGTAGGATAAAACCCAGATTCCTCAGGTTTTATTCAATAGAATTATGTGAGTACTCATTATCAAAACTTACTTGATGCCTTGGTTACACCAGTTCTGCTTCTATTTCTCCGTCTTCTCCTGTGCTTGCTCAGATCACATGTATCTGTCTCTGTGCATCTTCTCCTCAGTGTGTGTGTGTGTGCGTGCGTGTGTGTGTGTGTGTGTATCTGTCTGTCTGTCTGTCTTTGAGTTATTTCCCCCATTGCCAAGGTTTGCTTTCTCTCTCCCTCTGTGTTTCGAATATACAAAATTGAACACTATATTATGAGTGGGTTCTTGTTATCCTGCCCTTACCTTTGAAAATAAATAAGCAAAACAATCTGTTACTCTTACAAGAGAAAAAGACTAAAAGTTTATTTATTTATATTTTTAAATGTGTGGGTCACTCTGTTGTATATTCCTTCTGTGAGTCAGTAGTTGGCAAAAAGATGTCTGATCTTTCCACTCTAAACGTCACTGTTGAAGAAATATGAAGGATATATAGATCTGTGCTGTCCATTGTGGTAACTGCTAGTCATGTGTGACTATTTAACTTTAAAGTAATTAAAATGAAATAGAATTAGAACTTCAGTTCCTCAGTAGTACTAGCTACATTCAAGGGCTTCATAGCCACGGTGACCAGTGGCTACTGTATTGGACAGCATACTATAGAACATTTCCATCACTGCAGAGAGTTCTGTTGGACAGCACAGCCATACATACATGTAAAACTTGGGACTTTTGTACTCATCAATGGAAATTTTTGTTTAAAACCCATTTTAAAAACTTAAACAACATTTAAAGAATTTTAAAAATTGGAAGGACTTATACCAACATACCACTGGTGACTTATCTTACCAAAGAGGGGCACGTGAAATGAAAATATTTTTTTTACAAAGAACAGAATACTCACTGTTTATATTGGGTCAAAGAGCAATGGATAATATTGGCTTAAAAAGCTTAATATGCCTTTTTTCATTTTCATTTTAGATGATCCTGTGCAAGCAGCTCCAACCACTTCTACACGCGTGTTCTATATCAGCGTGGGCGTTTGCTGTGCGGTGATATTTCTTGTAGCAATAATATTAGCTGTTTTGCACCTTCACAGTATGAAAAGAATTGAACTGGATGACAGGTATTATACCTATTTTGGGAAAGGAAAAAAATTAAAGTGGTTATCTGCATTTACATGGGAGCCCACACACACCCATGCGTTGCGGTGCACAGGGGAAGGAGGGAGGATGATCAGGTCTTGACAAAAGAAAAACTGTTGTCCTTGTGATTATTGTCATTGTGTTTTTCTGAGTCTATTTAAAACATTTTTTTGAGGACAGAAATTATAGTTCTAAGAAATGAGGATCATAATTTTGTTCCTGTCCTCTTTAACGTGACTCTATTCCAGATTCCCTGTACCTTTTTAAAATAGCCCTGTTTCTTCCTCCTAGTTCATCCCTCCATCATTATCCATCCATCTTCCGCCCATCCATCTGTCCAGTAAACATTTATTGAGAACCCGCTGTGATTTAAGCCATTGGTTCTCAACATGCTTGCACATTATAGTCGTGGGTAAGCTTTTAAAACATGGGTCCCACCTTCTAGAGATTCTGATGTCATTGGTCTGGGGTGGTGTACGGGCATCACTATTTTTCTTAAAGCTTCCTGGATGGTTCTGATGTGTAGCCTTGGAGATATGCTGGATTAGATTGCCCAGTGCTAGGAATATTAAAAAATTAGTGATATACCTTATAGCTTCAAATATTCATCTTTGACATTAACCTGTAATTATAAAAGTTTATAAATTTGATGATAATGATTTGTGTAGTATACTGTGAGAATAGAAAAGGTGCTTGTCCCAGCCTGGGTGGATCAGAGATGCCAGGGAGAACTTGATAGCCAGGATGGGGTGACAGATAAGGATGGAGTGACAGGTTTATTTTCCCAGTACATAATTCTCACTTTCCTCCTCAGTGATTCCCACTTGATGATTGAAAGATTTCCAGCTTCATGACTTGGCTTTCTCCTTTTTGTGGAGAGGTATCTCCCATATTCGTTGAATTTTTCTTGCTTTATTACTGTACCCCTACTTATGCTGCAGTCACATGATTATGTGTTCCACACTTTGGCCCTATGTTTTGCCCGTTGGGAGTTTAGTTCTTGCTTTCCTTTTGCCCACAGGGGTCCCTGCATTTTTCACCAGTCCAAACCTGTTCCTTCTTCAGCTCTCACCTCCCCATTGCCATTTCTTTCATGAAGTCTTTTCTAAGCCTCCCAACTGTCCATTTCTCCCTTCTTTGTTTCTCTCTCCTACCCTATACCTCCCTTCTCCCTCCTTTCCTCTCTTTCTCTTTGGTAGCAGTTACTGTACTTTTTTCTCCTGTAATAATTTTTTTGTGTACTTGTCTCTCCCACTAGACTGTAAGCTTTGTCCAGTTAGGGAGCAGTATGTCTTACTCATTGTTGAATCCGCAGGCCTACATGTTGTCACACACACATTGGATAGGCATATTTGTGGCATAAACAAAAACACAAGGGGACAGGGAACTGGCTGAGTTTGATATCTGCCCCTAAGGTTTCTCTGTCCCCTCTGTTGTACTTGCTTTATCTGAGTAGAAAAGGAAGAGGGAAGGAGGTAAGAATGAGAAGAGAAATACATGGGTGATGTGTTTCAGATTTTGTGTATATGGTGATGTTGAAGTTAGAATTATAGTTTACAAAGGAAGAAATGATGGCATTTGGAAGCTTCCGAGTGGGAGTAAAGTAACAGGAACATTTAGATAAGACTTTGAGTAGAGTTAAAGGAGTTAAAGCAGTCATTGAGGAGCATGGCATTTAAGAGTCTTGGTCCACATACTTTCCTTGAATGGTTACATGTGTACGAGGGCTTTGAACACACATTGGACAGAGTTGTGCAGAAACTGTCAGATTATATAGGGCGTATATGTTAGTCTGCTAAAATCAGTTACCACTCATGCTTTGGGTGTTCCGCTTCTTTCCATTTTCAGGCAAAGGTTTCCAGACATTGAATAAAAGCCACTTACGTTATTTCTTGTTTTCAGAGTTTAACCTAGTGGTTAAGAGCCAAAGCCTCTCTGAATTCTGGCAGTTCTACTTAATTAGCTTTGTGGCTAATAATGTACTCAGGATCTTTGTAGGCTTTTCAAGAATTCTGAGGTGATACAAGAGTGCCACCTACTGTTCAGTTACTGGAGAGAAACAACCAGTAAATAATTTTGAGGCTGGCCCTTTAACCATCAGGGTATGTTGGTTGCAGGTATTATTTAAGTAGTAGTTTCACATATATTATACAACTGGAGCCTCACAAAAATCCTGGGAGGTAGGTTTTCTTAATTCCATTTTATGGGTAAGTAAATTGAGGTCCTTTATTTTCCCCTTTTTGGGGATGGTGATGTTTCTCTTCCTTCCTCTGGACTTTTAACAACATTGATTTTCAGTCTGATCTTTGAGCAGTACTTAGAACTCCAAAAACAGGTGCTCTGTGGTTACCCACTGAAAAGGCAGAAATAAATGCTTACTTAAGTGGTATTAATTTGTAATAATCTTGAGTACAGAGTTAGCATTTACTTGAGCCTACGATCTTCTGGATCTCTCATATTATTTAAAGAATAATATGGTGTAATGGAATGCTTCAGGTACTAGAAAATTTTGGTAAGTTCCATAAATTCTATCTATAAAGGTAGGATTGAGGAAGAAGGAAAATGTATGTGATTCAGTAAGTGATATGATATGATAGCCTTCCCAAGCCTTGAGCATGTTGGTGTATTTGATTTGCTTTGATATTCCTTATTTGCTATAGTCCATTTGATTTTGGACCATTAGTGAAAGAGGCCTTTCATTCCACTCTTTAAAAAAGAAAGAAAGAAATCTAACTGAACAGCATGGGCTCTTTTCCTGAGAGATGACCCATAGGTCCCTAACAGGTCTTTCTGTGAGGTTCAGGACTGCTGTCTGTGGTGTCTGAGGATTAATACATGCATTTCTGAATGACTGATAAGATGACTCTGCTTGAGACTGTGGAGATAGAAAAGAGAAATCGCTCTTCATTTATGAGATTAAAATTTCAACATGGAATGTTTGTGATGGACATCCATACATTACTGAGATTGCCATCAGGATTTTGAGCTGGTTATAAAGGCTGCATGCTTTTTTGTATATATAGAAAAAGGAAATTTCTCATTGACGCTGACTTACCAGTTATTTCTCTTTTAAAACTTGTTTGCAGCATCAGTGCCAGCAGTAGTTCTCAAGGGCTGTCTCAGCCATCTACCCAGACGACTCAGTATCTGAGAGCCGACACACCCAACAATGCAACTCCTGTCACCAGTAAGAGTTAATTTAATTGTAAAGATGATTTACTGACGTTGTCTGTGGTCTCTCTGCCAGTGGTACCTGTGTGCTTCGTCATTTGTGTACCATCCTGTGTACGTAGTATCTAACATGCACAGAATTGGGTTTGACCTTCAACTTTTGCTTTCTAGAGCATTGAGTGAAACATTCTAAAATTGGAGTAGTAAAAATAATTTTAAAAAAATTTCAGTTAAATTGCTAGAATTAATTTTGGGGGAGATTTCCATAGATTAATTACATCAAAAGGGATACTGACTGTAGAAATTCAAAGGGAATATTTTCAGGTAGTTAGATAGAATAAGCCATTGAGCTGTAATGAAAACAGAGATTTTAATGAATTGTTTGATAACCTTAAGGGCTGTAGATTTTACCTTTTTTTTTTTTTTTTTTTTTAAAGATTTTATTTATTTGCAAGAGAGAGAGCACGCAGAGGCGGTGGGAGAGGGACAGACTCTCTCACTCTGCGCTGAGCGCGGAACCTATCCCAGGATCATGACCTGAGCTGAAACCAAAATTCCAATGCTTAACCAGCTGAGCCAGCCAGGCACATTGTTTTCTAATCATAATTGGAAGCTAGTTGCCATTAGAATTGAGAACATGGAATCTGATTTCCTTTTTCTTTAAATAGGATTTTGATGAAACTTTTTATACTGTAACATGTTGATATTGGGGAAAATAATCATTCTTAGAATATAATTTAGACATAATGAAAAATCGGTCTCTGCACAAATAAAAAACCAACATAATCATCAGTATAAACAGTGGACCAAAATCAGGGTTCAATTCAGTAGTGCTTTTGATTAATTAGGTTCTTATATTTCTGCTGCAGTCTTTCAGTACTGTTTCCCATTCAAAAGAAATAGAATTCTTTAGGGAAGTGGCTGATTTCAGGACTGTCAGGATGGACAAGATAAGCCTGGGATAGGTTGAGATGGGACATTGAGCTTCAAAAAGAATGACTTTAGTGAACTCAGACATTGAATATGTAAAAATCCATGGGTTTGTAATATGTTTGAAAAAGTTGATCATCATGAGAGGTAACTGAGGTACCAATAATGCCTCATTCTGATGACTGGCTATATGAATTGTATTTCATATTTCAGCGGTTTCAGAGTAACCAGGAAGTGTTGGTTGGTGAGGGAAAATGCTTCTTTACAGAAGAATCCTGCCTAATAAATGTGAAAGGAGTGATGAAATTAGAAAATCATATTTGCAACCTCAATTAAAATATTTGATTCAGGAAGAGATCATCATGCATAAAACATTGTGAACAAAGGGAAATGGGATCATTTGAGGGATCAGACTGTCACAGCTTGACTCCATTAATGAAACTTTACATCACTAACTGTAGGACAGCTAGATATTTTGTACTCCCACATGTGATACACCACCCATGCTGTATTTTTGTCTCCTCTCCCTACCCCAAGAGTTAACCTGGATCTAATCACAGCTGTGGAACTGACTGGAAGTTTTACAAGAAATACAGGGATAGAGGAACAAGTTAAATGATACTGGTAGAAGCAGATGCTGGACATTCTCTAGGATAACTGAACTGGTTCCTTTTTTTTTTTTTTAAGTTTATTTATTCATTTATTTTTAAAGATTTTATTTATGTGTTTGACAGATGGAGATCACAAGTAGGCAGAGAGGCAGGCAGAGAGAGAGAGGAGGAAGCAGACTCCCTGTGGAGCAGAGAGCCCAGTGCTGGACTCGATCCCAGGAGCCTGGGATCATGACCTGAGCAGAAGGCAGCAGCTTTAACCCACTGAGCCACCCAGGCGCCCCCTGAACTGGTTTCTTTAACAAGAGTGGCAGGAGAAAGAAAAGGGGGAAGAGGGAATGCTCAAGATTCAGTGAAATTTAAAAGAAATGACAGTAGTTATCATCACTACCAACAAAAGAAAGGATTATATGTCCTTCAGAAGATATGACAATTATGAAAGTAGTTCAGACTATTCAGAAGAAACATATTATAACTTTTAATGTTTAGATGACAAGCTTTGCTCATTCGTCAATTTTTTTTTGTGATTGTAACCTTGAAGAAGTAGAGATTCGATCATTATATGTCAAAAGGAAAATACTTTTTAAAAGTTCATTGAAATTATTTATTAAAAATATTTTTAGTTACTATCAATAAGAAATGTACTTATTTTTATGGACATTATCTTAAGGAGATGGATGGTTTATTATGTATGGCAAAAACAAACACTTTTAAAAACAATGGAAATTCATTTGAGTATAAATAAAAAAAGACAAAGGGAGTAAAAAATATTTGAAGACATAATGGCCAAGAATTTTCCAAAATAATGAAACACAACAGATCCAAGAAATTCCCAAGAACTCCAGGTAGGATTAAGCAAATACAAATACAGACACACACCTGCGTATATCCTGTCTGTTCAGACTGCTGATGAGTGGGATCAGATGTCAGCCTAATCCGTTGGTCACAAAGCTCCCAGGCCTATCATCTAGATCTTGCAGCAGCCTTTGGTGACTGCCATCCAGATCTGCTAACTGATCTTCAGGGAGTTTCTTACCATGTGTTTAAAAAAGTGCATAAATCTTAGAGATACCATTCTAATTTTTACTTGCTGACATTGAATCCTTCTTTTATTCTAACATTTTTTTCTTGGAATGAAAGTTTAAGTTATGGTTAAATTTCATTTTTGCTGCCATCATAAGAACGGTAAATATGGGAACTGAATAACATATCTCATAGTGATAGGACTAGGCTATATAAAATGACATTGATTAGATGTTTTGTTAGAAAAGATAGTTTTATGACATCTCTTCATTTGAAAAGTTTTTTTGTTAGGAGACTGTATTAGAAAATTTTTGGAAAATAAACAGTCCATAGAAGGGATTAAATTAAACACTGTGAGTCAAAGCTTGTTTCATTTGGCTGAAAGGCAGTTGAAGTGGTGGTAATGGTAATACTCATTTTAGTGTTTCTTGTTTTAATTACTCATTTTAAGATTTAGGGTAGATGAAAAGTGTTTTCTTTCAAATTTAGTGTGACTTTTATAAGTAATTTTCCCTCTTCATATGTGTGTCTTTTTCCTTGTATGATTCTTCCATTTATGTATTCCTGTGACTTGAGACCTGAGGTTTTGACTGAACTAGTTGACCCTGATGGCATAATAAGGGTATTTATATTTCTTGGTTTGGCTTTGTTGGCTCCTCAGGTTACCCTACCTTGCGGATAGAGAAGAATGACCTGAGAAGTGTCACTCTTTTGGAGGCCAAAGCTAAGGTGAAGGATATAGCAATATCCAGGGAGAGGATAACTTTAAAAGATGTACTCCAAGAAGGTATTTATTATCTCAAAACCAGTTTCTCAAAGGAGATTTAGTGTTAGCACTATAAATTTTTTTCTTAATTCACATTTTAAGAATTTCATCTCTTTGTGTCTAAGGATAGATAGAAGTGCACAATTTATTTCCTTTATAAAACTGATTTTTATTTTCTCTTTCTTTAGATCTTTAATTTGCCTTGATATAGCTTTGGTGTAATTAATTTTCAAATATACTAAGGCATATATTTTATATTAGTGTTTGTTACCTTTAAATATATTTTCATTTTTGTTTAAAGATGATATCACCTAGCAAGCCAGTTTGCTATGACAGACAGTATAGGGACTCTAGCAGACGGAGCAAGCATGGGCTTTGGAGTTACACCCAACTTCTAATCCCAGTCTCACGATTTATCACCTGTGTGACCTTGGAGAAGTCGTTTACTGTCTTCCACGTCCGATTGCCTCTTCTGTAAATTGGGACTACATTGTCTGTTCTTGAACTAGCTGTGGAGATCAGATTTTAAAATGATGTACATTACGTGAACTGACACAAAATAGATATTTTATAGATGTTATTACCCATGCCTTCCCCATTTGGTAGTCCTTATTTTCTTTCTTGAGTTATAGGGTATTAATTGGGGAAATGCGGATGGAGGAGTGTAGAAATTAATAATAGAGGAGAGTACTTCATTGAGCCCTTCAAGTTGTTAAAAAGAGAATTACGTTTTTCTTCCCCTTTTTCCACAGTGCAGCTTGGAATGTTTTAAATACATATGAGTCATTCTGAATTCATTTCTTGGTTGAGGTGCTTATAGGTTAATCACAGCTAATAGAGGGGCTTGAACTGCCCCCAGTGACAAATAGTAATGAAAAGAAGCAAGTATTTTAGGTCTGTTTTTGAGTATATGAGGGGAGTCCATTTTTCTCCTTTGTTATTATTCCAGAGCTAAGCCTAGAAATTCATAAATGCCTCTACTGATACCTCATTATGGAGTTCCAGTATTCCAGGCTATATCACTAGTTTATTTAGGATAATTAAGAAAGAATTCTCATATACTTAATTTAAATATGGCATTTCTAAAAGCTGTTAAAATATTTCTTAATAACAAAGAATTTCTTTGCTTTTAAAAGTATATTTTTTTTTAAAGATTTTTATTTATTTGAGAGAGAGCGGAAGAGAGAGGGCAAAGTATGAGCAGGAGGGAGGAGCAGAGGGAAGGAGACAAGTAGACTCACTGCTGAGCAGGGAGCCCACTGAAGTGGATGATTAGTGATCTCCTTAATTACTGTTTTTCTTTTAGGTACTTTTGGGCGTATTTTCCATGGGATTTTAGTAGATGAAAAAGACCCAAATAAAGAAAAGCAAGCATTTGTAAAAACAGTTAAAGGTAGGATTTTTTTTTCATACTATGTCTAGAATGCTTTCCTAAGGTGGATCATGCCAGTGAAATTCTGTCTCAAATTCTCAGTCTGTGCCAGACCTTCCAATCAGTCCATGTTAATTTAGCTCATATGAAACTAACTTCTGAGGAAATATGTATTTGTTCTCATAAGGTATAGAAAATAGAGATTTAATAGTTTAAGATGTTAAAACACTAGGTATTACCCAGGTTTATAGTTAAACTACATCCATTTGACTTCATTGTTGCTGTATCTAATACTGTGTTTTTCCTAGGTAAAAATTTTGGGTTTTTCCTCTTAAAAACATTGTTCCTAGTTTTCCCTTCTTTCCTTCTTCCCACTGCCAGTTCTGCAGTCTATAATGAATAAAAAATTGACCCCCAGACTCAAAGTATTTTATGTGAATAGCCTTACTCACTTTCCTCACACTCCCCTTGCTGTAATGCTGCAGAAAATACCCATGTGTTTATGTCTGCTTCTTGGCTTAGTTTTATAGGTACAGCTGTAGGTGGCATTGCTGCCGTAAGAAGGGTTTGCATTTAAGATTTTGATAGATATTGTCTGATTGTTTGCTGAAGGGTAGCTCTAGTTTATGTTATCATGAACAGAATACCTATATTCACATAATATTTTGGAGAAATTTAATGCTGAATTTTTCAGTTTATAGTTCATATTTATAAAAGCTTATATGTTAAATCTATTTGCTCATTTTAAGAGAAAGAACAAAGTGGTAATTTATAGGGTACCTAATATCTGACAGTGTCTGATATAGACTGAGATGACAGGGTGTTAATTTTGAAAAAAACAAATTTAGCATTTTGATGCAGAAATAGAGGGGAAAATTAAATTCAGTTTTATAGGTAGGAGGTGGCAGTTTTATGAAGTTTTTGAAGTTATAAGAACTTATGTTTCTAAGTCTTCTTAAATGAATTTGTAGAAAGTATGAAGGATTTATGTTTATTTTTCTAAAAAGCTGTACTAACCTAACAAAAAAATGTAGAATTTGATTTCTCTTAATTTAGCAAGATTGCTTGCTTAAGGATCCTTCAAATACATACACACACACAGACACACAGACACATTTTATGTTTTCTGTAAAAGTGGTTTAACTTACTCTACTGTTCAGTATGTATTTTATCTACCTACCTCTCCTAGCCCCAAAGCACTTTTTTTTTTTTTTTTTTTTTTTAGATTTTATTTATTTATTTGACAGAGAGAGAGAGAGATCACAAGTAGGCAGAGAGGCAGGCAGAGAGAGAGGAGGAAGCAGGCTCCCCGCGGAGCAGAGAGCCCGATGCGGGGCTCGATCCCAGGACCCTGAGATCATGACCTGAGCTGAAGGCAGCGGCTTAATCCACTGAGCCACCCAGGCGCCCCAGCCCCAAAGCACTTTTAAAGGGTAATATTTAAGTTAGGTCCATTAGATTTCCTGGCTAGTTTTGAAGGATATCTTATATATTACTCTTTGTAAATGTAAAATTTCAACCCTAAGTTTGGTAACTATTGACATTTGTTACATTTTCTCCATTTTTTTTTTTTTTTTTTTAAGATTTACTTATTTATTTGATGGACAGAGATCACATGCAGGCAGAGGCAGGCAGGGGTGGGGGCGGGGGTGAGAAGCAGGCTCCCAGCTGAGCAGGTAACCTCATGCGAGGCTCTATCCCAAGACCCTGAGTTCATGATCTGAGCCAAAGGCAGAGGCTAAACCCACTGAGCTCATGATCTGAGCCAAAGGCAGAGGCTAAACCCACTGAGCCACCCAGCCACCTCCATTTCCCCCATTTTTAAGGAAATATTTCTCTAATTTTAATATTTTTCTGAGGTTTATACATAATCTGTGGGCAGTTTACAACTGGGCTGTTACTAATTTATTCTGAATGAATCTTGAATTAGCAACAGAGCTTTCTGTACAGAATTGGATTGATTTAGGGTTGGAAGCAGGGAGAAGGGAAATAATAGTGATAAGAAAACACAATGTGGATACTGGGGCTGTTTCACAAGATAAGATTTCTCCTTCCGGACACACTTGAAGTTGTAGGCACTTGGTTGTTTCTATGCCTTACCACTGTAATTATAATGTTACTTCTGAGCTAGCCGGAAATAAGTGAAAGCACAGTGAGTCCTTAGCCAAGATGTGGTCATGGTTTGCATGAGAAACGAAAAGGAAATGGACTGACCACAGTCCTTGCCTCTAAATTATTAGATAACTCCACACGATTGGGTATCTCTGAGATTTACTCTTTTGGAATGTTACGATTTTTTTAATTGAAGATACGTAGGGCTGACCAAATTCTTTCACAAATCCATATGCTTTGTTATGTGCCACACAATTAGAAGTGCTTCTTAAAATGCAAGAAGTAAGTTTTTAAAAGATTTTGTCCTTTGCCTTTAGGCGTAAGCAAGAAATTGCAGTTTGGCTTCTTAAAAATTTCATAAATTTGCACGGAACTTAATGGGTATTCTGATATAAATTTACAGAAATAAAATTAGGAATCTGAATTTCACACAATGAGTGTTGTAAAATCGAATTCCATAGAATGAATTAATTTGAGGTTATTGGTGTTAGGGTCTTGTTTTATAGCTGCTAATATTTTGTAATTTTGAAATAAATATTTTTTGTCATTTTTTTCTTGAAATTTTTTTGGAATGTAAGTATTTTAAAAGATTTTTTTTTCAAATGTATATGTGTTAAAATAAACTTTTCAGTATTTAAAATTAAAAGATTTGGATAAGACTGGGAAAGGAATCCAGGAAAATCATTTTTTCTTACTAAATGGATAAAATTATTTTTCCCCAACTCAGAGTTTTATTAAATCATTATCCAGTTCAAGTGTTCCTTGCTTAATAGAGTATGCTTATTAAAGTTAAGAATTTGAAAAAAATTGTGCATAAAATGACACGCCCTAAAATATTTTTACTTAGATCTTCATACCCTTGACAGGAAAGTAAACAGTTATTAACTCGGTGCAGACCTCCAACTGTTACTAGTTTGCAGTCTGATAAAGACACTACTGGTCCCCAAATCATCCTGGCCATAATTTAATTAAAATTTATTTAGATTACAGAAAGAAATAAAGGCACATTCTGCCATTCCTAAATGATCCGAAATTTTGAGCAGTTTTTAGACAAGGAGTTTATTCCATTGGTGTGAAGCACCTTTTTCCAAAGAAGTATCAAGTGTTTCAAGTTTTTGGCTCTTTGTTTACCCATTTTACATGCCTACAAAGGTTTTAAACTAAATGAAGCTGTCTGGAAATGTGGACAGAACTAGCAAGTGTGAAAGAGGGAATGATTCCCCTTGGTTTTGCTTTGACAGCTCTACTTTTAAGGAGCGAATGGGACACAGACTCATAGTACCTGACTTCAGTGTTCTGGATTTTGCTCTTGGTTCAGTATTTTACTGGGTAGAGCTCGGATGTGGATTTTGGATTTGCCAACCTTTCTCTTTCTCTCTCTTGTTGCATTGATGAGAAGCTTTATAAATTATTATGACTATTTTTACTGTTGATAAACAAACTAGTCTTTTTCTTTATATAGATCAAGCTTCTGAAATTCAGGTGACAATGATGCTCACTGAAAGTTGTAAGCTACGAGGTCTTCATCACAGGTGAGAGAAGAAACCACCCAGCATTTAAAGGTTAAGCATAGTAACATTGTATGCTACATTTTTATTTTAAGAATGTTGTGATATGTTCTGAATTGAAAGCTTTTTGGAATAGGTTATTTTTTTTAAGAGTATCAAAGTGAAATGCATGCTTAATGTACAAAATTTTAAAATGCAGTAAAGTATAAAAAGGAAAATAAAGGAGAGTATATAAGTCCACATCTGGATAAACATAGCTAAGCTTTCAAGAGGTTTTACATATTTTTATGCATATTTTCCTTTAAAAAATAGAATAGTGATACATATATATATATGCTAAAAAATATTTGCTAGGAAATTTTTAAACAAAGAATACCAAAGACAAGCATAATTAACACCAGTGAACATTTTGCCTTTTTTGTTTATGTCTGTTATCTATCCAGATGGTACGTAGATATTTACGAGTGTAGAAATATTTTAAAGTAAACTGGATATCTCAACACTTCCAGTTCATTTCCAACATGCAGTTCCACCCCCCGCAACAAGAGGATGTTTTCTTAAATAATCATAACACCATTACTATCTTTGATAAGGTTAACAGGTTTTTTAACATAACAAAATGTACCTAACCCTTCATATAAGTAACTTTGAATTTATTTCCACATTTTAAAAGGATATGTAGCATCTCATTGAATGGATGTACTGTTTTATTTAACCAGTATCTTGTTGTTAGGTCATAGTATGATTTAAAAAAAATACTTATAGTTCTACATAAAGAACTTTTTCTTAAAAACCCGATTATCAGTCGTCTTCACAGAGCTATAAGGAAAGCTTCTACATTCTGAGACAAAAAGAGCTTCTATATAGTACTGCACTGTGCTGCAGTATTAGTATCGGGTTAGGGGTTTTTTTTTGTAAGGTCAACTTCATTTGTATGCCTCTTGCAGATTTGGTTGTGTATGTTTACAAAAATGGGACAGTGACCATCCCTGTTGGAAGATATTTATGGACTTGGGGAAAAAACACGTGAAAGTGATGCATGCAAAATGCAGCAAGCATTTTAATTTCTGGGTACTTTAAGGAGTTACTTGGGTTCTGCCAAAAAATAAGATGACTATGCATAGTTTTTTTTTTTTTAATATCATTTATACTTCAGTTCATATTGGAAAAAATTTGAGAACCTAAAAAGAAGGCAGCAGTAGTAAGATCAAGAAAATGGTGATGAATTCAAACTGAGTTTATGGCATTGTAATGGTGGAAGAAAAAACAGATAATCCAACAATAAAGATACAAATATTTTTGCTGTGATTGAACATAAAACATCTCTTAGCTTCTGGGCAGCCAAGCTGAGGAACCATTAAAAGTTCATAAATCTCAATATTAGAAGAGAAAGAAACATAAATGTTCCTTGGGGAAGAAAAAAGATTTTCTAGTTTCAAATTCTGAGGCAGCTGCCTCATTAAGCTTATCATATACTTGGGGCATTGATTAATATAATGAAGAGATAAACTTTTTAGTTTCACTGAGTATAAAAAAATCCCAGGGACCTTTGAAAAAAATGAACATATAGTACTGAGGGACTGAAGGGTTAAAGTCAAGTGGTTGAAGAATGTTATTTTCCATTGGCCTGTTTCAGTCCAAGTGTAGAACTTACTTACAGAGGAATGGATGGATAACTCATTCCTGAAACTGTATTTTCTAAAAAACACATTTTGTTTCCTCTGAGTAACAAAACAAGAATTGGGTAATGGTCATTTGGAAATGTCCTTCTTGGCAGTATTGGAAGTGCTTGATGTTCCCTTACGCTGACTCTAGAGGGAAGAGTCAAAAGTGTTTAATACTAGTATGTAATGTTAATCTAGTACTTTGGTACCTACCTTGTATTCTTAGATAGAAGTTCCACACCACTTCAGCACAGAAGTGGGAGACAAAGCTGGGATTTTCTAAGAAGCAGTTTTATATCCCGTGTAGCCCAAATATGCTTTTGCAGAAAAACGTTCAAAGCAAGTATTTGTAGCATTTCTTTTTTTTTTTTTTTTAAAGATTTTATTTATTTGTTTGACAGACAGAGCTCACAAATAGGCAGAGAGGCAGGCAGAGAGAGGAGGAAGCAGGCTCCCTGAGGAACAGAGAGCCTGACATGGGACTCAATCCCAGGACCCTGGGATCATGACCTGAGCCGAAGGCAGAGGCTTAACCCACTGAGCCACCCAAGCGCCCCTATTTGTAGCATTTCTCATGTGGCTTTCAGGTGTAGGGTTTTCCAGCAAGCATCCTATCAGGATGAAATGCAGCCCCAAGACACCCTTAGGTGATGGAATTCCACATGCTGAATAGGGTTGATACTGGACACTCTGTTTGGGGAAAGTCTTCTAGAAGCAGATTGTACAGTTTGGTCATAGTTAATTGTTCTTTCTGGCTATACAGTAATACTAGGACTCCTAGGTTTTTTGTGTTTTTGTGGTTTTTGTATGTTTGTTTGCTTTTAGGTAGGTGCCACACCCAGCATGGAGTCCAGTGCTGGGCTTGAACTCACAGCCCTGAGATCAAGACAGGAACTGAAATCAAGAGTTGTATGCTTAACTGACTGAGCCACCTAGGAGCCCCAGGACTCCTAATTTTTAATGAGCAAAACACATTGTTAATATGTAGAAAGTACACTATTGTTCTTTCCACTCATTATAGCAGTTCATTTCATTTTTAAGGGAATTAGGGCCTACCATGCTTTTCTTTTTGATCCCTGGTGTCATGGGTATCTGTGCATTTCTTTGTTCATTCTCTTATTCTCATTCATGAAGTGCCAGTTTTGCATTTGCAACTCTGCTAGGCCTGAGGAATAAAAATGAACTAATGAGTTTGCTTATCAAGCAAACAAAATACACTCAGTAAGAAATGATGCCTTGTTTTAGAATTTAACTTTTTACAACTGGTTGTGGTATATAATTCCACATGCAAAACATGTTTACTTTGTGTCTTAACATTCCTTGAGTAAGAATTGTAAAGCATTGAAATATTTTAAAACATTTTGAAAGTCTTTATTCTTTTTTCCACTGGACTTTGTGAGAATAATATTTACTGTAGGTTAAAATAGCTGTAGAAATAAAATTTATTTATTTTAATAACAACTTATTTTAATTACATCAGAAGTACTTCCTAACACAGTGCTCTTGAATTCTTTTTCTGCTTGTAGTTTGGCTTTCCATTGGCCTAAGTTGCCTGTTGGTGACCTTCTAAACACTGAGTACCTCCGAGCTCTCACTCTGTGAGCACACTGGGCAAGACTGAGAATTGGATGCAGTTCTTGTCTTAGGTCCCCACAAAACCTTCCCTTTGTCTGCCTTGTTCTTGTCTACAGAACCAGTTTCTTCTCTCATCCACTCTTCCTCTAGGTCCCAGATCTTCCTCTTTATCCTTTCCTTTATAAAAGGGCAGAATGAAAACCAGCCGTTTGTACTTTAAAACATGTTCATGCACCTTGTTACTTCTTCTGGAGGGATTTTAATGATTTTATCAATGAGATAATTAAGTAAAAAGTTACATAACCTTGAAGGAAAATAATTTCCAGATATCAGTGGAAAGAGGTGTCATTAGGCAATAGGATAAAAGTATTTATGTGTGCCATGGAAATTTAAAGACAAACAAGACTGTTACTATGTGCTTTGGCTTTATTCATAACAGCATTTTGTGGTTGGTGTGATGCCATGTTAGAGATATGGAAACTAAGGTCAGGAGAGAGAGTTGCACAGACTATCCATAAATGGTAAATTTAGTATTTAGAAATCAGATTCTAAGTCCCATGTGACCAGCTAAGGACATCTTGGCTGTTGTGGCAGTTCCAGTCTCTTTGAGGTCTTCTTGATTATCATATTCTGGTCCATAGTCTGCCTTTTTTTTTCTTTAATGTTTTGATGGACTTAAGGGGATATTATAATACAGTCATAATGCGTCAAGTCATTTTTTGTATGTCTCTGATTACCCCTTCAGAGTAAAGATTTAGTATTTAGTGCATATATGTAATGTTAGAGTGTGTCTTCAGAGAATCCAGTTCACAGGAAACAACTTCGAATTTACTGCTTTTCCCTGTCAAGAAAGTGCGTATGTGGAAAATACTGACGTCTAATTTCAAAGGGCATTTGTTAGTTTTACTACATTTTTAATAGTAATCATGTTTTTAAGTATGTTTGAGATTTTCTTATTTTGTTTTAGGTTATCTTTATTACTTTTTATTAAAAATAAGCCCTTGAGGATTTAGATTTCACTTGTTCTCCTGATTTCTTATTATTTTATAGAAATCTTCTTCCTATTACGCATGTGTGCATAGAAGAAGGAGAAAAGCCCATGGTGATATTGCCTTACATGAATTGGGGGAATCTTAAATTGTTTTTACGGCAGTGCAAATTAGTAGAGGCCAATAATCCACAGGTGAGAAAATTTGCCCATATATCAATTATTTACCAGGAACTTCTGATTGTATCTTTGAAAGTAGATGTTAACCTTCTTAATATAAACTGTGTAAAAGCCTGCAAAAAGAAACTCAAAATGTGCCAGAAGATATTTATAACCTGTTGATTTAGAGGAAGATGGTTTATGATTCCAGTCTTGAAGGTTGCACTTTACTGATGCTAAAGTTTTTCCTTTTTATCCATTGTGTGTTTTTTATAATCACCTCAACTCTAACACCATCTCAGTCATTTTTCTGATAACTCTTTGAAGGTACTAGTACTAGATCTCCCTTCTAGGAATGGAAACACATTTGACTGAGTCATTTGGTCCGTATTGTATCAAAACCTGGTGGTGACTGGAAGTCTGGATTTTGGAGATAATCCACTTACTTTTAATATGCTTGGCTTAAGATGTCAGTCACCTAAGAGTTTCCTTCTCTTCACTGTTTGTGTACGTAGCTGTGAAGCATTTGGCTACATTCTAGATGCATGATGGTAGTTGTCCTAAAGCCTAGCTGGTGTTTTGTTTTACTGTAAATTGTAGCCACATTAAGTTTGTTTTAGGGTTTATAATGTACTTACTACAGTTGCCAGGAGAAAGTGGATTCAGAGGCTGCATTGGGTGTTTGACTTAATATGTCAGGATTAAAGCCAGGGTTCCAACAAGTTGTTGGAGGCCGTAGCCCATCAGTATCACCTGAGGAAGAATTTCATTCCTCAGCCCACAGGACTGGCATCCTGGCTCTACAGGAGCACATCAGTAGCAAGAGCTGTAGACTTCTATTAGCTTGAAAACGGTCCCCAGAGATCATCTAATAAAAACTATTTTTTTTTTTTAGTTTTTAAGAAAAGAACAGATTATTGAATAAGAAGTATTTGAAATTTTACCTTGAGAATCTGGCATTCATGAAACAGATACTTATTGAGCAGCTATTTTATGTGCTGCATGTTGGGGAGCTACACCTGACAGATGAGAGGGGCAGTGAAGTAAATGATAAGTTACATTACAGAATGGTAAGACTGTAGTAGATACAGATATTAGAGAGCTATGGGAAAATATTCTTGGTCAAGAAGTAGCTTTTTTTTTTTTTTTTTTTTCAAGAAGTAGCTTTTTAAAACTCTAGTGTAGGTGTAAAGAAGTATTTTGGGATTAAGAAGTATTGTGTCTTTTGGGATAAAGAAGGATTGTGGGATAAAATAAGTGGGATAAAATAAGCCATCATCATTTTTGTGCTACCTCCAAACGTCTTTTTTTTCCCCCCCCACAGGCAATTTCTCAACAAGACCTGGTACACATGGCTATTCAGATTGCCTGTGGAATGAGCTATCTGGCCAGACGGGAAGTTATCCACAAAGACCTGGCTGCTAGGAACTGTGTGTGGGTGCCATGAGCTTGTCACTGTCATTTCATGTTTAGTTTTCTCTGGATTTGGGGTTTTGTCCAGGAGTCACAGTGGGCATTATATGGTATTTTAGAGTGACTGTGATCCATATGTTTTAAGTACACCAATTGTATTTAATGTTCATGTCTTTACTTTTCAGCATTGATGACACACTCCAAGTTAAGATCACTGACAATGCCCTCTCCCGAGACTTGTTTCCCATGGATTATCACTGTCTAGGGGACAACGAAAACAGGCCAGTTCGGTGGATGGCTCTGGAAAGTCTTGTTAATAATGAGTTCTCCAGTGCTAGTGATGTGGTAAGTGCTGGGATTCCTGGACATCAACAGGTTTTATGTTTTAAAAAAATTTTTTTTTAGATCTGGTAATTGTTCCCTGACGTGTTTCATTGAGAAAGCAAGTGTCATTAGCTCCATTCAGCCAGTTTATGGAAAGAATTTGTGACCCGTACCATGATCTCTCCCTGTGTGATCACAGTTCATCCTCAGAATGGCCCTTGTGAGGGAGCTGTGAACACTAAGAAGTAGCTGGGTACTGATACCCCAGTTTGAAAGGTGGATATTAAGGCTTAGAGAGGTTTCCAGAGCTCATTATTTTTCTTTTCTTATTTAAGTCTCAGAATGACCAACTGGTTGCCAGATGATAAAGATTTATTGTTTTTTTCTTTTCAAACAGCCTTTTTCGACATTATGACCTGTGTTATTTATAATTCCCCAGATGTCATTTTCTTCCCTTTTGTCAGTTTCTGAGTAGTTCTGCCCACCAAAGCAGATGATAGACTGGATCCTTTATACTTACTGATGAATAGTTTCAGAAGCAATGTTTACTTGTAGGTAATGTGCAGGTATTTTAAGTTGCTTTTAACTTCTCGCTTTTTAGTCTGATTTGAAAGATGGATTTATTTTCCTTTCTCTTGCTTATTGCAGTTTATTATTGTAGCTGAACAGGTAGAGATTAGGTAGAACTTCTGCTTATCAGAGAGATTATCATATCCAATTATCATATCCAATAACCAATTATCATATGGTTTCACTTATTTGTGGAGCATAAGAAATAATACAGAGGACATGGGAAGATGGGGAGGAAAAGGGAGTTGAGGGAAATTGGAGGGGGAGATGAACCGTGAGAGAGTATGGACTCTGAAAAACAATCTGAGGGTTTTGAAGGGGCAGGGGGTGGGAAGTTGGGTGAGCCTGGTGGTGGGTATTATGGAGGGCACGTATTGCATGGAGCACTGGGTGTGGTGCATAAACAATGAATTCTGGTACACTGAAAATAAATTTTAAAAAAATTTAAAAATTTTTAAAAAATACAAAAAAAAAGAAAAAAAACTGCTTATACAGTTCCCCTCTGTGGCCACTCAATGATGTTAGCGTCATCACGTAAAATCTTACAGAATTGTTTGCTTCAAAGTTTCAACTGTAAAAATTGGGCTTACTGTATCATTGTATTTTGTGTCTCATCAGTATATTTTACTTACAGTATAGGGTTACCCTTTTACTTCTAAGTTTGGATGCTCTAAGGATCACTCTCTTAATACAGTCATTTCCTCGGTGTATTAGTGTCCTCTGGATGCTATAACAAATTATTGCAGCCTTGGTGATAAAACAACAGAGATTTATTCTCACAGTTGAGTTCTGGAGGCTAAATGTCTGATGTCAAGGTATAGACAGACCATGCTCCCTCCAGAGGCGCTAAAGGGGAAACCTTCCTTGCTTCTTTGGCTTCAGATGGCTGTTGGCATCCTTCTTGGCTGGATCGCTCTGCTTCATGTTCGTATCATCTTTTCCTCTGTGTGTGTCGGTCTCTTAAAACTCCTGCCTCTCTCTTATGGAGATACATATGCTTGCATTTAGGACCCACCTGTATAATTCAGGATAAACTTTTTTGAGGGGAGGGAAGGGTTGCATTTTTGTTTTTGATTTTGATTTTTCTCAAATAATATGAAAAGAGAAAGCAGAGTTTGATTTTAAGCTAGCATACTGCTGCTGTATTGAGTATCATTAGGGACCAAATATTCTTATTGCTATGGTATTAGTTTGGGGGGATTGCTGATATGGTATTAGTTTGGGGGGATTGCTAGATCTTTATTTAGAAGTTCTGAATTACAGCTATATTTCTTTACCAGCTTTTACATTAAGCAAAATTGTTTTCACAGGGGTGCAGATGAGTTTAACTTTGGTTTTAGCACATAGCTTTAAAACAGTATCAGTTAAACTTAGTACTGTATGGTTTTCAAATCTACCCCTTTAATAGAAAAGCTTGTATCTGAACATTTTTGAAAGTAAAAAAGTAAAAGAAACTTTGTTGAATATTTTCTTTTAAAATCTTACTCTATTGTTGATTTGGAATATTAAGTCACCTGTCTCTTTGAGATCTTTTTATTTTTCCAGTGGTTGATTTTTGGAATTTATGATTTTGTTACTCATTGAAATATAGCATAATTGCCTTAGCAGAAATGAAGGGGCAGTCGTGGTGACTCAAAACTAGTTTAATGGGCAGGAAATGGATGTTTCTTAAATGACAGATATGCCATGTAACTTCAAGAGATGGGGATTGTTTGATTGTTCTCTTAGAAAAAGGAGTATTGATTGATAGCTATTAATTAATTGACAGGTAATAATTCAAGGGGCTGTACAAGATGGCCAGTAGTGCTGTTTGCTTGCACATGGAAGCCCCCAAAACACACTTTGCTTAATTTAATGTATTTGTTTATTTCTGTGTAGGCATTCCATTGTATTTTTAAACAGTAATTGGAATTTGTTTTTTTACAACATTTATGATTAAATATTTCACAGGAACACCTAAGCAAAAATTAAATTAGATAATACAGTTTCAACCAGTGAGACTATAGTTAATAATACATCCCTGAATAATGTGGTCTACATCTCTTCAGCCGGGTACACTGTTCTGTGTTAGCTGGTAAAGTTTAAGTTTGAGGATACATGATTTAGTTAAGCAAATATTTCACAATTATACTCAGAATTACTTTTATGGTTATGGTATTTTATTTGTTTTTTAAAGATTTTTTTTTTTTTTTTAATTTATTTGACAGAGAGAGACACAGTAAGAGAGGGAACACAAGCAGGGGGAGTAAGAGAAGAAGAAGCAGGCTTCCTGCTGAGCAGGGAGCCTGATGCAGGGCTTAATCCCAGGACCCTAGGATCATGACCTGAGCCGAAGGCAGACGCTTAATGACTGAGCCACCTTGGCGCCCCTGGTTATGGTATTTTAGAAATTTTGCAAGAATTCACATATTTTATGTAAGAATTTGTCTTCTCTCAGAATGTAGTTTTACTAAATATCTTGTTGCTGTCTGAGTATTTGACAGCTTTATTTTTTAAAAAAATCGCTGTGAACTTAATGGTGAGCAACTTAACAGGAGACTTACTTTAAAATCATAATTACTTTTAGTGTGTCTTGGCATAAACTTCCTAGAACTCTCTGTGTGACCCCAATGCATCTTGCTGTACTTAGAATGTGATGGTGAGAGTACCCATTGATTTACATTTAACGTGGTTAACCCCTAAAATGTTCAGATTTTTCTTCTTTAGATTCTTAGTAATTCATTTCTTTTTAAGTATATATATATGTGTTTATATATTTTTCCCTAAATATCTTTGGCCTTGGATAATTAATATTAAAAAGAATAGGAACACTGTTCTGTTTTCTATGACTATGATACAGGTATTAGTGTAAAAATCCGTTTTTCAGTTTTCTGGGATTGAATACTTTCTGAGGTTGTTTGTTTGTTTGTTTCTTTGTTTTTTAAGATTTTATTTATTTGAGAGAGAGAGTGAGAGGGAGAAGAAGAGCTTCTACACTGGGCTCAGGGCTCAATCCCAGGACATGAGATGGTGACCTGAGCTGAAGGCAGATGCTTAACTGACCAAGCCACACAGGCGCACCTACTTTTTTAATTCTTATATTAAAACACAAATGTTAAAGATTGCTTTTTAATGTTTGTATTGAAAATATGTACATATAATCATTCTCTGTTCCTGTTTTTCCTTTATAGATGGAGTTGGGGATTCAAAAGCTACATTTAATATGGTACTTTGGGGCTGAGAAACTTTATACATAGTCATATATAGAATCAGTAATGTAACCCCACTCTCACCAGAGTCTCCATACATGTAAAATACATTTTTCAGGTATAAATGTAACACCTATTTCTGCCTTGGAGAGGGCATTCTCTTTGTCCTTTAAAAGATCCTTAACATTTCTGCATTTTTCTTAAAGCTTAAAGTGCTATGTGATTTGTTTGGAAATACATTAATGTTTTCCATCTTAAAAATAATACATTGCATCTCTTACTTGTGTTTTCACAATTTTTACTGGAAGGATTCAATACTTCAGTATGTCAAGATTCTTATAATGTTAATGTCAGCTTTTAACTGTTAAGCTTAGGAAATGCGCACAACTAGATTTTGACTAGTTATAAATCTCTTTTATTATTTTCAAGATATGACATCATCTTAGGCATTCTTAAGAATTTCTGGATATTGTTTTTATTCTGTTTTCATCAGATGTAGATACCACCATAGATTTTTTTTCTGTAACTTTCTTTTCCTTTATTTGAAAGTAGATTTCTTGATTTATATCTTCTTTCAATTATTTACGTAATTATAGTAGCTAACATAATTCTGCTGTTAAGAGACTACATCCTACTAAGAGACTAAATGCAATCAGAAATGCACAATTAAGTTTCTTTCTTGGTGCTTTTTTTGTCTTTACAGTATTACATTGTGTTTAAAAAACATTTTCTTGGGGAAAAACAAGTCAAGGAAATGACTTCCATGCTAATCTTATCAGTATGGCTTATAGCAGTGAGGAGACTCTTTAAGGTATCTGAACAGTTTTTAGGGTGTAGAGTAAATTAAAATGGGTTCCTGTGCCTTTACAGTATTATTTTGTGAACTTTAAAGATGACCTAGAAGAAGGAGGGAAATCTACAGAGTTACCCAGATACTGTATCAACAGCAGAGTGCTTCTTACTGCTCTTGTTTGCCCAGTGTCAGGGAAAGTCATTGCCACACCCTGAGCAGGTTTGAGCAGAAAAAACTCACATTCATAATATACCCATGAAGAGTGGGCTTCTGAACTACTGTGGTATCAAAGAGAAAGGTACAGTTTTCAGAGAATGCTTACCATTTTTAGAAGTATGGAAAACTTTCTGTTTTATATTTTTTTTACTGCTAATTTTAGAAAAATGCTTAGATTCCCAGTATTGATTCATTTCCATTATCGTTGCAGTTTTACACATCAACAACCTTAGACTTATTATTCAAAAATGAAATTCACATTTTAAGAGGAATAGCTTTATAGGTTGACAGATTGTAGCTAACTATAAACTTGTTGAATCACTGTGTTGTATACTTGAAACTAATGTAATTTTGTGTGGCAACTATACTTCAGTAAAAAATAACTAACTAAATAAAAGTTAGCATTAAGTGCTAACTTTTAAGTGATATAAGACAGATACAAAGACATTAAGGAAAAGCTGGAGAGGTGAAAGGATCATTCAGATTTTAGGAAATAAAGATTTAAAGTTTAATATTATTAACATTAAGAAAATATTTTTTAGTTGTATTTAATAATATTATATTGATAGTCCTGGTATTTTCTGGAAAAGAGGAATAACACATGGATTTACTTTAGGAACAGTTGTATTTTCAGAGGTGACCAGTTGTCTTGTAATCAAGTATTGCCCTTGATGTATTTTCTGTATTAGGCTCTACCTAAGAATAGATACTTTTCTCAAGAGATCTTGTGAACATCCTTTTCCCTTTCCTTCCTTGTCCTTACCATTCAGTTTAACATTTACCTTCACATAGCCTGTGTTGTGATGGAGCAGTATCTAAGCATCTAGTACACTAGAGGAAAGTCTCATCAAAAGCAGATATGTGTGATGGCCTGGTAGATATCCATTATTCCTACTCATGGATTCTAGGGCAGATTCATAGCAGAAGTGGTCTCTTTTCAATCATGTATGATGCTCTGTGCCTAAAGATTGCTGATTTTTTTAAAGTTGAGTTAGCAACATATTCTAAATTTGATACTGATATATAGTGCATTTTATATAGTCATTGTATGTCTGGGTTCATTTGAAGCTGGGTAAAAAAATGGTTGCTACAGTGATAAATCTGGAGGAATATTAAGATTTTTAGGTGATAGTTAACCTTGAAGAATTGCCAGAAAGTCCACTTTAAGGGTCACATATATAAATCTATTAATGATATCTTAAATTTTAAATAGTAAAGCTTTTTAAAAGTAATATACTCCTTCCTATAGATGTGTATTTCAGTTATGGTTATTGAAAAGGCCTAGACACCATGTCTAAAAATTTAAAATTCATAAGATAATGAAAACTTCCAAAAACTGACTATTTTGGAAGGGATATATATATACTAATTAAGCCTGTACATTTTGCACAGTGGATGCCAGTTTTAAAAACTTGTGAAAATCAATTAATGTTGGTAAGTTAAGTGAACTCAAGCTTTCACTACTAGGAATATTCCTCCGTGATATTTTGATCTTCAAATTGAACTCTTTTTTTTTTTAAATTTTTATTTTATTTTATTTTATTTTTTTAAAGATTTTTTATTTATTTATTTGACAGAGAGAGATCACAAGTAGCAGAGAGGCAGGCAGAGAGAGAGAGGGAAGCTGGCTCCCTGCTGAGCAGAGAGCCTGACGTGGGACTCGATCCCAGGACCCTGAGATCATGACCGGAGCTGAAGGCAACGGCTTAACCCACTGAGCCACCCAGGTGCCCCTCTTTTTTTTTTTTTTTTTAAATTCAACTTAAGGGGGGCCTTGGTGGCTCAGTCGGTTAAGTGTCTGCCTTCAGCTCAGGTCATGAACCCAGGGTCCTGGGATCAAGCCCCAATTCATCTCCCCTCT